>NC_045481.1:9653896-9963834 GCF_009650955.1 Corvus moneduloides | reverse complement strand
TTCATTTCTTGAGCAAGGACCCTGGGGTGCCAGCAGGCAGCGTGCTGCCTGTGCCACGCGTGTCCAGAGGCAAGGCTTGGCACCACACCAACCAGGGCTGGGCAGCTGCTCCCTGAGGGGAAACAGAAAGTCAGGAGGAAAAGATAATGACAAACAAAAATTTCCCTTTAAAACATTGTAAAAGTGGTGCATGTCTCACAGCACCCCAGGAACAGCATGCCAGCCTGTAGGAGCAGGGGTAGTGAAAGAGGACAACACAAGGGGCTGCCTCGCAGCAGCAGGATAGCAGCAACCACCCCTGCTCCCCCATCTGTGGGGGAGAAAATCTCAGCTGAAATGTCACAGGAAAGCCCAGAGGTGGCCCAAAGGGCTCCTGGCCCCTCTCCTCCCCCTGCCCACACCTCCAGCACTGGTGGGACCATGGAGGAGTCCCCACTCCAGGCCTGGTGAGGAACACTGCCATCACTGTGGGGTGTGATGAGAGTAGGAGCCACATGGCTCCTTTCCAAAAACTACTGGACACAGGTGGCTAATGGCAGGTTCCCTGGATAAAGCACAGCACTGACCCATAACCTCCCTCTCCTCCCCTGGGTTTAAGGCCAAGCACCCTGGTCCCGAAGCAGCCTGCCAGCACCTGGCACCATTTTGGATGCCCAGGGCACGAGCACATGGCTGCTCCATAGAATCCAGGATGGGCACCCAGGGCACAATGGTGAGTAATGCCAAAAACTAAACCAAAGCTTTAAGGTGAAGGAGGAGGAGGTTTAATTTCTCTCTTGATCAGAGGTTTTTAGCACATCCCACCTGGGGACGTGCTAAAAACCTTGGTCATGTGTTGGGGTCCCTCCCCCGCCGTGTAGCCCTGGGAGAGGGGCCCTGAGGGCACAGACACGGGGCTTCCCTGCCCCTGCTCAGCCTCGTTCCCATGGGTTGGTTTGTGTTCCCTGCGCGGGCAGAAGGACCCTTGGTCCCGTGACTGGAACAGTTCCTCGGCAGAGCCCCGGCCATGCGGCTGGAGAAATAAACATCTCTGAAACAGCTAGCAAGAATCTGTCCGTCCATATATATTTCCTTTCCACGGGACTCCTGGTTTGATATATGCGTGTTGCAGTATCCCCACTGCAACAGTCATGGTGTCCAGCCTTTGCCAGGACACATTCTTTCTTTGGAATATTTGCAATCACTTTGTACAAAAGCACAGTTGCGTGGCAGCAACAGGAGGGAACACAGCAAAGGTAGTGGAAAAGAAAACCAATTAAAAACAAATATTTTCTAGTCGGATGCAGGCACTAAAGACTGGCTTGCTGCTTTGAGCACAACTGTTTAGCCAGCTACAGGTGCTGCCTCAGACTGTGGGGACTCAGGGGCTGAAAGCAGACACATATAACAGCTCTGGTGGGTTAAGAACATAGGAGAAACAAGATGCATAGAGAGAGAAATGTTTTTATTAGTCCAGCTGATATAGCTAGAAAAAAATAGACAAGTTTTCAGGCAACTCCTTCCATTAGGTAATTGCTGTGAGCGCAGTAACAACGCTGTGTTGAGGAGAGGCACCACTAAATGAACACTCTCTGATTACAAGAAGCAAAACCAGCTATTTGCCAAGCATCTGTGAATAGTGACACGAAGCACAGCATGGGGGATCTAAAGAATATACAGAACCAACCAGTTGTCTCTTGCACCATTTTCCCTTCCCTGCTCTCACAAGCTTCATACAGAAAACTCCTGTGCTGATTAACTCAAATACAGGAACACCCAGCACAGAACAAAACTCTTACATGTGATCTCCTCTCCCCCACCCAGTTAACTTTGAAACACATAGAAAGCTGTATTAAAAGAAAAAAAAAAAAATCTTATCTGAGATGTTCACTCAGCCTTTTCTCACAAAAATTAAATTAGCTTACCCCAGCTGGAATCATCTCTTCAGCTAAGTGACAGCCTGCAATCACAGCCTTTACAAAAGAAAGCTTCAGTAATCTACGCAAACCTATATAAAGCTGCACGCCACAGAGCTCTGCATCAACCTCTCATCATCTTCCCTCCATCAAAGCTGGGCTTTAGCAGTGCTTAGAGCTGTTGAACAGGTGCATCTGCATGAGCTGCAAAGGCTGTTCATTCCAAGGGTCTGATGGTCCCAGTTAGCAATACTTGTGGAAAATGCTGCTCTTTATGTTAATAATGTGATGCTTCCATACAGCAAGCACACATGTACAGCCATTCTGGAGAACAGACCTACTTGATGCAATCTTGAGCTCACACCCAGAGAAGTACCTGAGCTTGCAAGCCAGGCCCAATTTGGGAAAAAAAACTGTTTGTCATGTTTTAATTGACTATACTGTTCATTTTTAGGTTCATGGGGCAACTGGTACATGGGCCAAGAGTCAGCTGACTAAAGCTAATTAGCTGCTATTTTCCTGTAAGTGGCAGCTTCCAGCCCCTATCTCTGCCCTGGCTGAGCTGAAATCACTTAAGAAACAAGCATGAGCTGAGAGAATCTAGGTTTCACCTCCCCCCTTTACCCTCAAAAGGGCAACTGGTTGTTCACACCAGCTCTCTGCACCACCCTAGATTGAAGACAACTCCCCTCAAACCAGTCAGTGGTACCATGGGCTGTAGTCTGACTGCAGAGCCTTGCCCTGCAGCACCAGAGGGCCCATCTGAGAGGAGCCAGCCCTGTCGTTGTCCCCAGCCCCCCTTACAGGAGCCAGCCTGGCTTGCAGTACTCAGGATAATGACAGTTTACAGTTGGCATGAGCAGATGCACAAGTCAAAGCCTTGGAGGTAGGGCATGTTTGCAGTGATTCATGTTTAACACTAGTTCTCAAATGTACAGCAACTACAATCAAGTTAAAAGGTTCAACTTCTGAAACTGCTTTAACATTTCAACGCAGCTGGTCTGCAGCAACACATCCAGGAAGATGTGCTTACAGACAAAACCAGACCACCTAGCATAACTATGAAAACCAAGCCACTTAAATCTCAAAGACATTCAGTTAACATATCTAAGACATCTCAGGCCAAACAATAGTTTATTTCATTTTCAGCAACATCTCAACCATCAAAAAAATAAACTCTAACACAGATGGATGGAAGACTTCTCTACAGTGTAACTAAGTGGGCTCTGACCCCAAGGGTTTGAATTGGAGTGACATTTTTATTATTCATCCAATAAGTTAGGAAGCATGAGAATAAAGTGCTTTATTTCTGAGCTGGCATGAGGTCATCAATGGACTGGCCTTTTTCAAGGCGTTTCTCCATTTCAATGAGAAGCTTCACACCATCCACCACCATCTGCACCAGCTCCACCTCAGAGAAACCAAGACGATCAGCATTGGAGACATCAAACACTCCTCCCACAGCAGCTGTGTCCACACCACCTGCAGCAAGAGATTCAGTTACAACATTGACCTCAGCTAGAGCAGGTGAGTCTGCCTTTCTTCCCTCACCTAGCTTAAGGCAAGGACACAGCAGGATCATTCTCTACAAGCTGCTACTGGTGCCTCCTCCTACATGCAGGAGGATGAAGCCATGTGTGACTGCCAACATGAACCACAGAACATGCCACTAGGCCAGCTCTTTATTCTTCTGACCCATGAGCAATCTAACCTGAGGTCACAAGTACCTGCTGGAGCCATCTCCCAACCATAGGTTAAACCAGGATTCCCATCCTTGCTTAGAACAGGAACAGCTGCCACCAGGTCCACCTTATCTGGTGCTCAGAATGACACACAGGACACTAACTAGATCACCAGACACAGAACATATAAAGCACTGGCATCTTCAACTCCTTCAATATACAATTAGAAAACTTTTCTCTCCTTTACAAAGGCACCTTCTTGGATGGTGTGACAGGCACTGACAGTGCGAACCAAGAGATGGCTCTGGCCCTAACCAGGCTTTTGCTGGTGTCTTAGGGCAGACTGACTCAGCCATCAGTGTAACCAACTCTCACCTGTGCCTCGTTTCTGCAGCCGAAGCCTCTTGAGGACTTCTCCAAATTTCTCATGTTTCCCAAGGTGTGGGATCTTGATGTGCACACCAGCACGGAGCCCTGTTCCAAGGTTGGATGGGCAGGTCAGGATGTAGCCCAAGTGTGGATTCCACATGAACTCATAGTTTTTGGCCTTGAAGAGACTTTCTATCTATAAATAGAAAAAATGAATGTTTAGAGTTTGTTCTCTGCCTTAAGACTGTAAGACATCCATTAGTGCTCACTTGCAGCTTTACTCACCCAGCAACAGCCACAACACTCAGAATATCTATTTCAGCCACATAAGCCCCCTCCCCTATGGAAAAAACCAGCCACCAACAAGGGGCTTTTAAGACCTTCATCTTGCTCCTAGCAGTGAGACAGGCTAAGTTTAAAAGCTATCATCATATGTCACTATGTGTTGGGAAGCTGGACTCAATACATCTCAAGCTGGCACATCTCTTAGGATCAGGAAAAGGGCTGGTAAAGCTCAAGCTCATATCACAACTAGAAGTAGAGAACAGCATCCAGCTGTTCAGCTGAGTCCAGCTTTGCCCATCCACTTTCAAGCAACTTCTCCTCCCCCCCCCAATGTGTCTCAAAGCTTTAGACAATCATGTAGAATGTCTTTAAAATACAGTTGAGACATTTGGATAAGGATGCCACCACATCAAGCAAACATATTCTAGATTTCACAGCCACAAGGCTTTTTTGCCAGAACAGGTATTTTGGAGCCCTCACAGCTCTGGATCTCATCAGGGTGTTCCCAGAGGTCCAGGCTATGAAACACCACCACACAGGACTCCAGAGGGGGCTTGAAAATTGTGTTCTCAGATCTAACCAGAGAACCATGTGCCATTTGAACCCACAGCTCAGACAATAGTGATTTACCTTTGTTAGCCCAGTACAGAAGCGGTTAAATACTTCCTTCATGTTGCCACCTTTCTGCATGGAAATAACTCTAAGGTGGTCCTCTTCATTGATCCAAACAAGGAAGGTCTTGTTGTCATTGTGCCTAGGAGACAAAGCAATCAATCTGCTGTCTTTCCCACCTCACATTTTGAAGATGGCACCAAATTGCTCATCACTGTAGTTTTTAGTTCAAGAGGATCACTCAGCTGCTTCAACAAGATTGATCTTCCTGCTTTTGCCCACACAGGACCTGAGTTAAGCTGATAGTTGTTACCCTGCTCTTTTTAAGAGGTAGTTTGAATTGGCCTTTACAGAGTGAGTAGTAACATGGCATTACCTCGTCTAACAGTATCAAAACCTAAAACCCCCTCATCTCCCTGGTTCACTTGCAACCACAGTTGACAAATTAAGGTATTTCTGCTCAGCAATTTGCAGGAAGGTGATCAGTAGACTTTGAGGGAGTCCTGTACAATAATGTTCATAATGACACCAGGTTTAACAAGCCTTTTCAGCAGAATTTTGTCAGATTCTGTCAAACTGCACTTTGTACCTTAGTTTCACTATTAATTTTAGATCAGGGCTCTTCAGAGAAGCTATATAAAATTCCTCTGAACAATGGCTCCTCTTGTCCCAGCTTGCAGCTGACAGCAAGTACTATCAGTGTTTATCATGCTGGTAATTTCTGAACTTGATTAGGATCAGAAATTAGCTAGTACCCGAGGAAAGTTATTTATGCAGACAACACTAAGACATTACACTTCAAGCCTGTAGATTAGTCATGCTCAGATGACAGCACTATCTGGTGCTGGCAATCTGCAGGTAGATGATGCAATCTTAAAGGTGACCTACAGAAACAAAGCATGCTTCCTCTGGGTTGTACTGAAACAGCTGCAGTAATAAGATCGGAGCATTCCTGTTGATAAAAACCTAGCCCTTAGCTTACAAGGGAGCAAGTTAATTATGCTGCAGAAGCTCCTGAGATGTGGAGTTTTATGTAGGTGACCTACATCTAAAACAAGCAGAATCCTTCCATTCCACACCCCTGCATCAGTCAATTCCTGTCACGAAGTCTCTGGGGACAAGGGGGGAAATCTCATCATTAGTACAGGTAAAGCCATACTAGTTCAACACCAAGAGTTTCTGCAAGCAGAAGTGAAAAGACTACAAGGAAGTAACTATGCATTCAGGATCAACTCTGAGCTAAGACAATGCTGTGGTTTGTACCACAAGTTACTCTCAACTCTTGTGGGAAGAGCCAACTGCAGTGGTACATCTGCTCCTTTACAGGTGATGTAGGTTCTATAAACTCATTCAGTTTTTGCTTGGTACTTCACTAACCTGTGTTGGATGGGCAGGCTCTGGTTCTGGGCTAGCCAAGCTAGCTTTCTCTTACCAGCAGAAGAACACTTGTCCAAATTCTGCTGGTTAAGCTGCAACTTCCCCCATGGAAAGTTCTCATCAGATTCAGCAATACAAGCTGCTATTTTGCCCAACAGTACAAGTCACCACTGAAACTGCTAGACTTTTTTGACTTCTATGACTGCTTCCTCACACACATACTCACCAGATACCCCTGGCATCAGGCCAGTCTCGTGCCATCCCAGAGGCCAACAGCAGAGGAGAAACTGGCTTGTCAAACAAGAAGTGGTCATCAATCAGCTGCTGCTGCTCGGCATCAGTCATGTTCCTCAGAGCATAGTACTTCCCCTTGAGATCACCATCCAGACTACCCAGAGCTGAAAAAGAGAGGCTTTTTTAGAATGGGACTAAGGGTGCTAGACTTTCCTAGCACTCTGGAGACCACACACAGCAACATCTGATCTGCTGGGTCTGGTTCCTCCCTTGCTTTCATCTGTAATGGCAATGCCCTTGTGGCATTAAAGAACTTGAGGCAGTGTCAGATGATTTGTCTGCACCTTCCAGGCTTATACAAGTAGCCTTTGTTCCCTTACATGCAGTATAGAATCATTACTGCTGCTGAACTGTAAAAACGGAGACTGCTTTTCTTCCAATGAGAACAAAGGTTATGAATGTAACAAGCAGTATTATGCTAGTCAAGGACTGTTACCCTGCCCTTGAGAGGTTTTGAAACAACTACACTCTCAGTCTCTAGAACTGTACCTTGAGCACAGGGAAGCAATAGAAAAAAGAAACAGCTGAGGAGTCTCACTGAAAACCAAGTCTTATTCTAGTCAGCTGCAGATTTGGAGCAGGACTATGTCTCTAAGCAAGCTAAGCATTAATGAAAGTCAATTAAAAGCAGCCACAAAATACTGCACCCCATGACTCAAAACCTGTAGTTGCTACATACCTGTTACATTTCAGGTTTGAGCCCTGATGAACCAACCTCTTTCCCCACACAGACAGAAGGGCTTTTGAGAGATCAGCCGAGGTCAACTTAATGCAGTGCAACTTCCCTCTGCCATGTGCTCTTGCTCTCAACCTACAAGCTGCCAATGCTGAGGCAGCTCTCATGAAGTGAGCCTTTTCCAGGGGAAAGCTCCATGTTCAGACTAAGCCTCCAGGGAGGTGGCTTTTGCCAAGTGCCTCTATTTTCAAACTGCAAAGGACACCTCTTGAGCAAAGGACAGAAGTGCTCCCCTGATGCACCCAGTTCTCACTTTACCTTCAACAGAGAGCTTCTCAATAGCCCGCCTCTCTCCTCGACTGCAGTGCGGGGGAAGACAGAATCCACGGATGCTTCTGCCAGTTCTGACACGGGAACTTAGTACATAATTGGGATCCAGGTCATCACCTCCCTACAAGATTAGGAAACCAGTGAGTACAACCCTAATACCAAGATACCTCCCCTAAACACGTGTAGCTCCCATGCATTTAAGAATGCACTTTCCACCTGAGGTATTGACTGCTTGGGCTGTAAGCCAGTGCCTCACTTCAGGACTATTTTCTTCAGCATTACATCAAGTATCTGTGTAACGACTCTTGTTTTGAGGCCAAGGCTACAGATACTAAGCAGTCCTAGAAGACAGAGACATCACCAGAACAACAGTTTTATGTCCATTTCAGACTGTGGTCTGGGCTTCAGTTACCCCTTCAGATTTGCAATCTAGCGATATCAACATGAGGCAAAACATTCTTTAGGTGTTTACTCTTGTAAATGAAAATTATTCATTTCTGTTCTCCCAAGCCTCTTACTTTCAATATGATCTATGGATAGCAAATCAACATGGAGTTAGGAACTCCCAGAGTTTACAGTAACATTTAAAATCCATAAAGTTATTAGGAATCCTTAGTCCTAGCTGTAAAAATACTTACTCAATAGTATGACACCATCAGTTGGTAATTAAGATCCAAAAAGTGTTTTAAGTTTCATGGTAGTCCTTGACTCCCAGGACAGTACTGTTCAGCTTGACTATTACAGCCCACAGCTTATGGAAATACACACTGAAGGTGTGTGGCACAACCCACACTGCAGCAGCACCTGAATAAAGCTCCTGCTGCACACCAGCTGCCTGGCTTTACCCAGCCACTGACATCCCACAGCAGCAAGCTCTTCAGGCTAATCGCACCAGACTCACAGCCCAAGTGTCCATGCTCAATGGAAACGAGGGAATAGAGCCTGAGCAACCAGTTTAGGCAGCTGCCAACAACTTCACAGTCCTCAGACCAATAATCTGTAACTGATCAGAAGTTCATACCTGCAGGTTATCAGCATTCAGGTCGGTCTTGTGCTGATCACTTGGTTTGTAGCCACCATGCCTGTCTTCAATAACTGGATCAAAGAGCTCCTTGAACACTTCATAGGACTCTTCATCACCAGCCACGCATCCTACTGTCATTATGAAGGGATGGCCTAGAGTGGTAATAAAGTCAGAAAAGCTAAGTTTGGGTGACATTTGGCTGTACTCCAGTGCAGCACTAACCAGGCAAGTTCTTTAGTGGCAAGACTAGTCACTTAGAAATTTGTTCTTACATGAAAACATTTGGAGAGACCCTACATTTTACATTTCATCCAGTTAGTCAAGTGCAGTGCTGTGGAAACCCATAGCTGTTGTCATTAAACCATGCTCATGTGCCAAGCTTGGTTTAGGACAAATTTACACAGCACATCTAATTTCACTAGCTAATTTAGATCACTGCATAGAACTTCATGTCTAAACAATCATGCTTTGCTGCAAGCAAGCATGCTTTGCTTTTGCTCCTTCTGCTACAGAGCTACATTTCTGTAGTCTGCTTATAAATACCACCTCCACAAGATAAGTTTTAAGTCACCATATTCAAAAGCACCAGTTACTTCAGCTGGTTCACATGGAATATTCTCAATGCAGTTTACCAGGATTATCAACCCCAGTCTGAATGACATCATCCAGGGTGAAGCCACTGGGTGTGACTCTGTCTCTCAGTTTCTTGTATAAATCCAGGGTTAGAACTTTGGCCATGTGGTTGTTGTGGGTGCTCAGGTCCGGGTACTCCTCATCAGGAGGCAGTCTCTGATTATTTAGTTGGGCCATTTTGATATTGCTAGAGTAAAAATAAATACTGTAATGTTAACATGTAAACACATCTGCTCCCCCTTTTTCATAGAAGTGCTAGAGAACATCACATAACCACAGTCTGGAATAGGAATAGACCAGAACAGCCAAGTAAACTTACTTTCCCCCCCCCCCCCCCAGCTGAGTTATAATTAGAATGCATTTGGTTTGGCTTTTTTTTTTCTCTTCAGATTGAAAGTATTTAGCAGAGCAGTTACATAATTGAAGTGTCTGGGAATTGTTATGTCAGATCACAGCATAGAACATAGCGTGATGGAAACATGGCTTCCTAACACAGCCATGCCTTTAGAGCAGTCTCTCAATGTTTTAGAAGATTTGTCCCTCAGTAGCTTGAGAACTTTGGATACCATTGTCAAGAAGCACTTCCAGTCAGGAGGGAGAACAGATCATTATGCAGACCTAATGATCCCATTACCTGGGTTGTCAACCCCAGTCTGGATGCAATCATCCAGGGTAAATCCACTGGGAGTCTGTTTATCTCTCAATTTCTTGTACAGGTCCGGGGTCAGCACTTTAGCCATGTGATTGTTGTGAGCTTTCAGGTCAGGGTACTCCTCCTCAGGATTGTACTTCATCTTCAGGAGGTTGTGGCTGTTTGAGAAGGGCATGGCTGACCCTACCGCAGTCACTAGGGGAGAAAGATGGGAAGCCTATCACTGGGGGTTTGTTTGGCAGCCTCCGGACCGCCCGAGGGAACGCCAGGCACCCAGAAGGTCACCTTGGCTCACATTCCACCCGCGTCTTTCACACCTTTGCTGCTACACCACCTTCCACCTGCGCCAAGGAGGAAGATACATGTAAAGTTCTTCACCTCCACCACCCCTGCCCCGTGCTCACCATCCCCGGCCGCAGGGGCAAAGGTTCTCCTGCCTCCCGAGGCGCCGCCCGGGTGAGGGGACGCGCCCAAGGTCGCGCGGAGCAGCCGCTGCGGCACCGGGCAGACCCCGCGCGCGGCTCCGGGGCGGGGGGAGCTGCCGGGCCGCCGCGGGCCGGGGGGTGCTTGGCCCTGCCGGACCCCGGGCCGGCCGACAGGTGAGCGGGGCGGCACCGCTGCGCCCTCAGTGCGCGGCCGCGCCTCCTCCCGCCGCTGCCGGGGGAGGGGATCCCGAGGACCGACAGTGCCGGCACCCTCCGCGTCCGCGGAGCCCCAGCTGCTCCCCGACCGGGAAGGGGAGGAGAGGGCAGCATCCAACAAGCCCTTGCACAACAAACGGCTCTCTCAGGGAACCTGGACGGGGCAAACGTATGTAACTACCCTGCTAAATACCGGGTTAATCTGGTTTTAGAGCCTAACCAGCCCGGCGAGCACCTGCGCCGCTCCCCGCCCCGGCTGCGCCCCTGCCCCGCGCCGCCCCTCCTCAGCTGGACCGGCTCCACCCCACGCAGCAGGAAGAAAAAAAAAAAAAAAAAAAAAAAGGAAAAAAACCAAAGTCCTTCGTTTTAAAGCTGCAGAATGGCTCGGCTGCCCCGGGACTTACCGCGGGCTTCGCAGCTACAGCAAGAACCTCCCCGCCGCTCCGCGGACCGCACCGCCCGAATCCGAGTGAAGCTCCGGCACCGCCGCCGCGCCTCTTTTATATAGAGCGCAAGCCGGCACCCCATTGGCTGCTATTTATAGCCCATTCATTCCATTGGGCCGCGCGTCGGCGGGTGGGGCGGGCGTTGTGCCGCTGGCCGGGCCCGCGCTTGCCGCCATTTTGCTCGGCGTCGGGGAGGCCGAGTGGGGGTGGAGGGACCCCCCGGGGCGCTCTCGCGGCGCTGAGGCGGCCCCGGCGCCATCCGTTACTGCGAGCGGGAGGGATGGAGTCCATGCCGTGTGCCACGGGCCCGCGGCTGCCATCGATTGCACACCAACATAGCCGGTTGCAGGCTTCACACCTTTGTCAACGCCTTGGTCGAAGGTTCAAACGCGGGTGTGACAATGCACCATCACAAAATAAGGGTTATGTAGTGTGCAGACTGGCCGTGCCGTGAGCCTTGTGAGTGGCAACTGCCCCCGAGCTGGCAGAAGCCCCTGAGGTGGCTGCGGATGTGGCGCCCAGCCCCCGGCAGCCTGGTTCTGCAGAGGGAGGACCTGCACCTCGCCTCCAGCACCTGCAAAGCCGTGGGCTCGTTTTACAGTTTAATTTGAAAGGAAGTAGGGTGGTTGTGTAAATCACAGTGAATCCTCTGCTCTTGTCATGTGCCAAAAAAAAAAAAAAGTCTTCAGCTTTTATTGGAGAGTGGGTGATTTCCTGCTGAAGACAGGCACAGGAACTCTGGGATCTGACCCATCTAAAGCTCACCTGAAATTCACGAAAATAGGGACTTCCACTGCTCTTTTTGTAGAAATGAGCAGGTTTGTCCCAAAGCTAAAATGCAGCTGAGAGTCCTGCTGTATGCAGAAATAATACATGTTAACAATGTGAATGAGTATCTTGACTTGACTTTCACGTTTACATAATAGTATCTTTATCTTTCTCTGACGTGTGTCTCACAGCAGAACCCATGTTGATCCTCCTGTCCAAACAGAGCGTACTTATCCGTGAGAATGCGGAGCTGAGTCCCAGAGTTGCTTTCCTTGACATGAGCTATGAATGTCAGGTGACATCACCTGGAACTCTTTCCTCACCACAATCCTTTCAGCACCATGACCAGTACCCTCACCCTAACAACAAGAAGCATGTGCACTTTACAGAACTGCTTAGGACTTAAAAGTAATAATATACATATAGAGGAAATCATTGCAAAATAAAAAACCTAGACTGCTTCAAATAAAAATGTGCGGTGTTTGGCTGCCATCCAGATTTCCGAGTTATTCCAGGTCTGGTAGACTGAGATGCTGAGTATACAGATCTCCAGGAGAAGCCAAGGGCTCGGCATCTGTGCAAGTCCAGTCTCTTAGCTTCCGGATCAAAGAACAAATCCTCTCTCTAGGTCTCCTCTGCACTTTTAACCTCGCAAAATCTTCCCCTACACACTACTAGTTTTACACAATGCTCACGCTTTCGAATAGTGTAAATTGCAAATAATGCATGGCCAAATAAGTATTAATTAATTATAAGTGTAAAATTGTACCTAGAGTCCTCAATAAATTACAATATAAATGTAATATTACTGGATTACCTCAGTTGAAAACACAATTCTGATTGTGGATTTTTTAAAATGTAAAACACGTGGTTTTTATTTTTAATTTGAAACAGAAATATATTAAAAACATTTTCTTACACCATATTTTTGTGGTGGTGTTCTCCACAAAAAGACAAAAAAAACCTATCAGGGTAGGTTCTGAAGGCTCCTTTTATCTTATTTTGTAATCTATTGCCATACAAACAAAAAAGCAATCAACTGTTCTGTAATTTAATTGTTCAGGAGATTTGTGGAGTCAAGGTCACCTCAAGATCCAAAACCCAAGGATCCATTTCTATTCATTGGATATGCTCTTTCTCTCCCAGTCTTGCAGAACAGGGAATACCAGTCATGGTAAGCAGGTAGTAAGTAGTCTCAGTGTGCCATACATTAAACTTCCAACACAAACACACACCTCTTCTTCACAGAACTTGGGTGACATGGAAAGAGAGTCACGAACGTAAAACCACTAAAATATATCCAATTTACATGTTTGATAAACAATGCGCCCTCTACCCCCCTTTTCTCACCACTATTTGACAAATTTCTAGCATGCAGGAAGTCAGAAGTGGCTGGGTTTTACTCAGACAGCATTTTAAGATTTGCTGAAAGCTGTGTGTAAATTGGATGCTATCTTGGTCACAGCATTCAGTGCCAGCTTCCCTAGTGACTTAATTACAGATGCTGTGCCCTGTGTCAACAGCCTCTGATCACCCGCTTTATCTGCCTCATCTGCTGGGAAACACTCCCTTTGGATAAGCCTGTATGGCCTGTTAGACTGTGATAAAGGCACGAATACTCGCTTTCCATGCTGGGATGGAATCTTAGTGAATACTGATTTATATGCTACATTTCCGGATGGAAAGGTGGGCTGATTACTCCAGAGATCTTTGAACTGAGCTTTAACAATGAAGAATTAAGGGAAATTAATCATGGGCCATGCAGCTAACTTCCTAAGAGGCTTAATTATAAATGTTGTGTGGTGTACAAGTGCAAGAGGAGATGAGTGTTAGTTAGTGAATGTGTCTTCTGAAATTACTTGCATGAACGTAATATGAACCTGAAGAATTAGGGGATAAACATCGTCTTGAAAACACAGAAGAATATTCCAAATTAGGAAACAGCAAGAGTAGGTGGTTTGCTGTGAACAACTGAATTGTTTCCAATTCCTAATCTACAACTAAACACCACTTGAAAATTAAACATAACACTCATGTACTGGTAGATTAAAGAAATTGGCCATAGCTGCATCTGCTTAACTTGTCAAATGAAACTTCTCTTCCCATTTATCACTTAAAATATATTTGCTTAGTTATTATCCTTGGTGTATTTTTTCTCACTGTAGGCAGTCTGTTGAAAATTACTGATTGTTTCCAGTGAGCTGAGTGCCTGTGGACATGAGGAGTTGCTGAGTGTCTCAGTCTTGCATACCGTCAGGCCCACAGTGATCTGAACAGCAGCCCATCATGGGAAAGAAAGGACATGAGAACATAAACAATGACAAATATAACCAATGACACTAAAAATGACAGAAAATTAAACGAAGTGGGTGCAAATATAAAGGCACAGTAGAGCCATGATTGCCAGTCAGAAAAACAGCTGAGTAGGAGTTTGCAGTTTAAGAAACCTCTGAAACTGCATACATTATGTTTAGATTAGATGGAGGAGAGTTTCATAACTAACAAAGACTACTGCAATTATGCTATGGGCAGGTCAACACCATAACAAAAAATATGTTCTCACTGAAGGTAATGGGAAAAAAACCTCTTATACTTGGTGGAACCACATTAACTTAAAAAATCACAGATCATCATCTAAACAGCTCTCCGTTACTGTGTTTGTGATTGTGAAAGGATGACTTTTTCTCCATTACTGTGTATTGCAGGTTACTGGTGAATGCAGCACAGTACAAAGTGTTATCTGATTTAGCCGGGAACACTACCTGCACGTCCAGGGTGATTCACATGCTCCCTGCTATGCCCATACCGCTCCCATGCCAGGTGGCCTGGGCTTGTTGTGAACAGAAGATGAGGAGATATTCTCCTCCTTTGCTCCTCCTTGCCTCCTGACTACAGCCCCCGTACCACCAGGGCAGGCAGGGCTCTCCACATCACTTCAATCCTAAACACGAGACAGAAGTAGGAGTTAGTACCATGCTGTTAGGGGGTTAGATAACAATTCTGCTGCTTCTGAGTTTCAGTGCAATGTGGTTTCTCCACCAGCCTTATGAAACCCCTGTGAAGAGCTTGCTTGGCCTCAAGCTGCCTTTCCTTGAGGGTGCCTTGGGGGAAGGGCATGTGGATCTTTCTGGAAGCTGCCTGCCTGGGCCCTGGAGGCAAGACCCAGGTCTGCCAATGGCAAAGGCAGAATCATTACCAGGGGAAGGGGCTTCAGCCCTGCTGGCGGTGGCCCTCGAAACATCCCACACGTTTAATGGGTGATAAACACCAAGTTCCCCCTGGGGCTATCAGTCCCCATGATGGCTTTTCACAGTGACCCACTGGGCCCCCTCAAGTTTCACTGCCAGGAACACCCCGCCGGGGTGCCGGGGGCGGGGGGGCTGCTGAAGGTTGTCAGTGACCGTCCGCACTCCTCAGGACCCAGCAAGGAGCGCTGAGAGGATGGGGCGGGGGCAGTCACCATAGGGCTGCGGGGGACAGGCGCCTCGATGGGGCTGAGGGGGCGGGTGTGCTGAGGGGGATGGATGCTTCGATGGGACTGTGGGCATGACAGGCTGAGGGAAACGGGCGCCTCGATGGGGCTGGAGGAACTTGGTCTGAACGCGCCGGGTACAGGCGGCGGCGAGTCCCCGGCTCCAGGCACGGCTGACGGGGGCGGAGGCGGCGGGAGCGTCAGCAACCTGCGACCGGGGCGGAAGAAGGTGCTGGGCGGGCTCCGCGTGTGAGGAGAGCCGGGCCGGGTCGGGCCGGGCCTGGGGAGGTAACGGCTCGGGGGCACGGGGAGAGCCGGTGGCAGCCGGGGGGACACGGGGCGCTGGGGCGATGGCGTTCCTCCCCCGCGGAGCCGGCGCCCGCGGCCGTCACGGGTTAACGCTGCTCTCTCGCAGACGAATCCCCCACCTCTCACCCCTTCCCTGTCCAGTCCGTGCTTCTCACTCTCCCGCAGCTGAGGTTCCCGGGTCCGCTGGGACGGGCTGAGGAGCTGCTAGGGTGCAGGAGGCGCGTTACCGTCCTCGGGCTACGGAAGGGGGCTGAGGGGGGCCCCGGCATCGGGGTCAGCTCTGAGCGGGGGCAGGGAGCGACTCCCCAGTGTGCGTGTGCCTGGGCGGTGAGGGGGCTGTGCCTACCCCGGCTGTGCCTACCTCGGCTGCAGCCAGGCTTCAGGAGGGGGAAGGGGGTAGCCTGCGG
This sequence comes from Corvus moneduloides, assembly GCF_009650955.1. Taxonomy (NCBI): domain Eukaryota; kingdom Metazoa; phylum Chordata; class Aves; order Passeriformes; family Corvidae; genus Corvus; species Corvus moneduloides. The sequence continues at coordinate 9,947,962 of NC_045481.1, read as the reverse complement.
GAGCTCCCTGTGGGATCTGGTCAGGGGAGAGAGGTGTGTGCGTGGGAACACAGAATCGTGTTAGTTGTTTAGTTTGTGAGGCTGCGAGGGATGGCCTGGGGCGTTGGGTTTAGGTCGCTGCAGCCGTGGCAATCCCACAGGAAAGTCCTGACCCCGTGGCAGGGGGGCACCGCCTCAGTTTCCCGCCACTGCCATCCCCCCCATCGCCAATTCCCCCCACAGCGTGTGGCAACAGCGGTGCTGCACCAATCCCCTGCGTGTGCTGCTCCGGCAGAAATGTAACAGTGCGGGAGCCTCTGCACTGCCACGGAATGGGAAGTATTTCAAGTGGTTGTAGCTCACTTTGCTCCTTGACAAGGGGTGAGGCAAAGAAACTTCCAAAATTCCTCACAGATGCCAATTTTACCCCAAGTGTATGAATATAATGTGCCAGGTGAGGTCTGAGCCTGAGAGATGTGTCACTTGGGATGTCAGTGTGCATTGACATGGATGGACTTGCTGGACTTGGTGATCTTAAAGGTCCCTTCCAGCCTTGATGATTCTGTGATTCACTTCTGTGACAATTAGCTATGGTAAGTGTAGTGGCTCAAAGGAAGGCAAGGAAGCTGGGAGCCAGTTGGTGTAATCATAGGGAGAGGAGTTCACTCAGTGTTCCTGCAGGCCTTCTGCAGGAATGTTCTTTTGCACATGGGTGTAAGTGCAGTAAATACTGTGAAAGAAATGGCTTCCATTTGAGGTCCCTTCAAATGACACTTATGAGAGCTGAAAACTGCACTGCATTAATAGTATCTGGAATGAGAACTATAAGTATCATTTACGAAAGATTAAGACGTGAACATAATCATAAGGTGTAAGCTATAAAACACAGCATTTGTTCTGTCTCACAAAGTCCTTTATGTATACATTTCTGAATTCATGGGATGCCTTTTTTGCTATTTCACCATATGTCCAGACAAGCCTCTTCTGCCTTGGCATCTGAACACCTTACGTAATAAGCATGTCATAAACTTTGGAAGTTTCGGCCACAAGCACATCTGTTTTATCAACCTCAGTGAGTGAAGTGGAAAAATTACAAATCTAGCTTCTTAACAGCAAATTGAGGTACATGGAGTTCTGGTCAGCAAAACCAGACTACAATTTGAGAACTGAACGTTTTTAATTAAAATGGTGAAGCAGGACCAAATTGTTAAATATTCAGTACAAAAGTACTGCAATTCAGTAATTATTCTGAAACGAAAAGTAACGCTGCTTTTAATTCTGCCAGGGATGATGTACCAAAAATCTGACTTTCAAAGCCTTCTGGCATAGGCTTTAATTTCTAACTTTGGGATCCCTATTACTTCATTAAACAATTCTTGCATGAACTGATCAACCTGTAGCTTAGATAGTTAGCTGCGTTATCTGAAAGGCAACTTCAGGTTTCATTATAAGCTGCCTTCTGATTTCTAGATTGTCTTCTCAAAGCCATCAAAATTTAATTGTAATTCTCTAAAACAGCCCTGAGACCACGGGGCTGAAGTGATTCAGCTGTTTGCGTTAGCTTGCAAATGGTTGTTTACATTTAGCTGTAGCGGAGATCACTTCCCAGACAATTACTTGGCACCCCCAATAGCAAATTAAAGGCCACAATTTTTTTTTTCCATGTAGTTAGTCAAGTGTATGCATAAATTAATGCCTTTAGCCTATCTCTAAACGTTCATTTGGAAAACTTTCAAGTATACTTTTGTTAGTGTTCCTAATAGCTGGTGATTGAGGTCCAGGCAAGTAGCAGAATGTCTTTGTGTTGTAAATCACCAAGAAATAAGCAAGAAGATGGGAATAGAAGTTACTACTTAATAACATGCTCTGAGTGCTCATGAACTGTAATTGAGCAGGATGCTGAAATTGGTGGTAACCTGCAGTAGCATTGTGGAGCAGGCTGAGTAAATAATGATGTATTTCTCGGTTTTTCTTTAAAATGTGCCATAAACCAGGAAAAATACTTGTTATGTTCAAATCTGTGGGATATTTCCATTGATTGTAATTGGATCAAGAGTACAGTGGATGCAGGTCTCTGAACTTCCTGGAGCTCTCTTGCTAACGTCTTATTTGCACAGTGGGGTTTTGTTCTGTATTGGAGAAAATAAAATTACTTGGGTTTATGTCTGTAGGTTCAGCTCCATTGTGGTCCTGTGAAATTATCCTGACATATTTATTCTTCTCTAGGTGACAATCATCAGTCAGCAACAAGACTGTCACAATGAGTTTTGTTGAATACAGAGATACGATAAAGGATGGTGACACAGCTATTGTGTTCTTGGGCCACGAGTCCATGTTTCCTGTGAAAGTCCAGCATGGAACTGTAACACAGACTAAGTATGGGGTCATCAGGCATTCCACAGACCTCATAGGCAAGAAGTATGGCTCCAAAGTGACCTGCAGTAAAGGAGGATGGGTGTTCATTCTTCATCCAACTCCAGAACTGTGGACCATGAATCTCCCGCACAGGACGCAGATTCTGTATTCCACTGACATCTCTCTAATCACCATGATGTTGGAACTGAAGCCAGGCTCCATAGTATGTGAATCAGGTAACAATTACTATGTTGAAATCCTTTATTAGGAACTAACACCAATACTTTCATGAAAAAACAGGATTTTCTTTGTATTTTGCAAAAAGTTGCACTTTTTTTCAACTGTGATACAATTCTCCCTGCCCACATGTTGAAGAATTCTGTTTCGTGTGCACATGTTATCAGCTGCTGTTTCTTCAAAAATTGATGTTGTCATGTATGGCTATACCTCTGAGCATGTGTTTGGTTAATTCATCTTCTTAGAAGAAATACGTAAACATTTTCATTTCGCTTGTCTAAAACTGTTGTTAAGTACTTAAAAAGTATTTTTAAATACATGATTTGAATCAAGATTCCAGCTTTGAATTTGCAGTTTCAGAGAACATAGTTGAGATAATCTGGTGAAAGAGACTCTGGTGATAGGGTGCTGAACTAATAAGAGAAATAAATTGGCAGTATTTATATATATTTGCCATGTAAGTACATGAATTTCATTCTTCTCTTCCCAAGTGTAATCTACTTGTAGCACCACAACCTTATGCAAAATCCCTGATATAATACAATGGATGATGTGTTCACCACAGGGCTGTGTTTTGTTTCTAAACTTGGTTTAATTTATTACACCTTTTGTGATTTTGCTTGATACGGAAGTAAGGAGTGAAATTCAATACAAATGATTTCTTGGTTACATAAAGTTTATAATAATGTCTTCATAACTATTACTACAGGCACTGTGAGGCTTGCTTGATTTGAGTGAATCTCGGTGGTTTGGAGAAATAGGAACTGAGGTAGTTTGCCCTTGTTTCTTCTGGCTGAGCATTTTTATGAAGCAGTTTCATACACTTCTCAAGCCTAGATATGGCAAAGGATCAGTATGACAGGACTGTGATGCACTGTTCTTTCTTGCGCTTACCATTTACTGTTCCCACTCATGCATAATTTTGGGCAGCTTTTCAGGCATAATGACCACTTTCCAGCACAACTGAAACACCACTTATATCTGCATCCAGTTTCACCCATTAAGAACCAGGCAGTGCGTTGAGCTGCCTGCTGTACAGCAGCACTTGAAGCAGGCAAAGCCCTGTGCAGAAGCCTCTGATACTCTGAAAATGGTTGGGTCCTATGAGTTTGTAGTTTGGTTTGTAGGATGATTAGACATTTTTAGTTTTGTCATGGCAAGTTGCTGTATTCATCAGCTCTTCCCCTCCTGCTATGTTTAGACAGGATGGGAAAAATAAATAACAAATTATTGGGGCGGGGGGGGGGGAATTTTAATTGCTCCATGTCCTGTCTCACTTGGAGTAGTCAAACATACAGAGCTGTACATAAAATATTTTCAATAATGTCAAAGGTGCCTAGAGAGGATGAAAATGTTTAATCTCTTGCTTATCTAAACAGCTAAGAAATGGAAACACTCCATTTCCAAAAATGTTGTGAGTCAAAAGTCGTAGCCACAAACAATCCTTTTTGCCTAATGGGAAACTGTCACCAGGTTCATTTTAATGCCTGTACTATCAATGTATTGCAACTTCAGCTTTCTAGGCAAAGTGAACAGTTTTACTGCTGTATTTATGCTTGTATTACTTGCAAGGTTCACTGTCCACAAAGAAAGGAAAGAAGAAAGAGTACTGCAACAAATCCGTCTGGCTAACCTTGAAGCAAGAGAGCTTACTGCAGATCTACTTTGAATTAAAAACTTGACAGGTGTTGACTGGAGCCTCCGGTGTGGTGATGTAGCCTGCTTTGGTGCCATCCTAAATTCGGTGGTATTTGGTGATCCAAAATCATTAGCTCTAAATTAACCTTTTGTGGGCTAGACAGAGCCAGCCCAGTGATGATGAGTAGAATCACGACAGGAAATCTGGTCTAGTAAGACTCTTGAGTCTGCTTCCTGCTGGTGCTGGGTTTAGGTGTATTTTGAGCATTAATTAGCACAGAGGTCTGTCCTTTTTATTATTTGGACTTACATACACAGTTGCTGTACTGACTGGCAAAGCAGGCTCTGTAAAAAAAGCTGGGCTCTTTTCCTCTTGTCTTACTAACTCGACTGTGGAAGTGTGTCCTGTATTAGCCTTTGTAAGCAAGCAGAATTTTGAATTAGTCTCCACAACTGTGAGAAGAAATGATTGAAAAAGTAAGATGAAATACCCTCTGTGTCATGTGAAAATGTTGTGAATATAAATGATACTCTGCATGTGATAATAAAAATGGAGTAGAGTAACCAGAGGGCTTGATTTTATATCACTTTAATCATACAGTTTAAATTGATTAGTCATGATTTGTCCTAGAAGATACAAACATATTAATACAATTTTTACTATTTTTAATCCTCTCTAATAAACACATAAAGAACAAGTTTGTCAGCAGTACATGCATAATTAAAATGACCCAGGCATACTCTGTTGAGGAGGCTATAAGGAGACTCTGCATCTGCCTGATGACATGGAGGTGTAGGAATATGATCCTTTTTCTGTCTTCTGCTAATTTCTAATTTATAAAGGTATGTTGAGTTTTAAAACTGTTAGCACTGTTACTAGAGCTAAGATCTTTTTGAAATACTGGTCCCTGCTCTGAGGAATTCCCCACTTGGATACAGTTTTTAACTGCCCCATCTTTCCAGAACTATGAGACTCAAAATAGCTGCTTAAATTCCTGCTATGAGTGGCCCAATAGTATGAAAATTTCATTCTTGTCAGGTAACTCTAATAATCCCATTTGTGTTTATTGCATGTGCAGCAATGCCTAGATAATGGAAAAGGCTAAATCTTTCACTTTTGTGTCACCCCACTCTCCAAATCTAGTCTTGATGTCAACTTCCCAGGCTAGGCTCCCTGTAGGATAATATTTCCATTTGACAGCTGATTTTGAGGAGTTTACATTTATTTTTGATACTACCTGGGAACCAATATGAAACCTTTCAAATATTTTTTCAAAAAAAAAGTCCCTTCTTTCCAGTCCCCACACATCAAAGCTTTTTTACTGTCCTCTCTCCATGGTGAGACATAAGAGTGACTGTCCTAATAGTACAGCATGTGAAACCTCATTTAATCTGATAAATCTCAAAAATATTTTGGCTTTGATGGAGCAGAGTATTTAGACAAAACGTAATTTAGTCAAAAGTACTTTAACCACCATCCCAGTGATCCTTCAGCATTCACAAAATCGGACTCACATGAGCAAAAATGTTAATTGGATTTTTTTGTTTCCCTTCAGCTAAATCCCAAATTAAAAATTGCTAAACCCTATTCATTGCCACACAGCAATGGGTTTCTGAGCTCAGGGACTGGATTTCTGAAGGCTGAGAGCAGTGTTCTGGCTCCTCATGGTTTCTCAGAGAAGGAGTAACAGGAGCTCCCACCCAGCCTTACACTAGAGCTTCTCAAAAACAATTACGAAATTTTCAAACTCACAGCCTGGGTATAGATTTTGTTAAAGAGTACACTCATAAAAAAGTAATGAGGACTTAATGATTAATGGATACTTAATAAATGTTTCAGAGTTTATTGTGGAGTCCCAGCAAGTCAGCCTTATGCTTACGACTCTTCTAAAGTGCTTATAGACTTTTTGACAAATACTGCTCGTGTCTTTACAGTTTTTGTGTCATAAGGACATGTAAATTGTTGGCAGCTTTGTTTTTAGTGTACACTACAGACCAAAGTTTGGAAGTATTAATTTGATTCTGGAATGTGCCCAAACTAATTATGTCTGTGTTTTTTAATGTCTCCCTTATCTACCTCTTCGCAGCTGTTCAGGTTAGAGTGAGAGAAGAATTAGAAAACCCGTTCCTTGTATAGCACCTCTTGAAGTATTAGAAAGGCCGGCCTCATCAGTACAAATGTCATAAACCACAGTATCCTCTTGCCATACCAAAGCACTGAACTGGTGTTGGGGCCCCCAACAGAGGGGCCAGTAAGAAAGATGGGGATCTATTGGAGCAAGTCCAGAGGAGGCCATGAAGATGATTGGAGGGCTGGAGCACCTTCCCTATGGAGACAGGCTGAGAGAGCTGGGGTTGTTCAGCCTGGACAAGAGAAGGCTCCAGTGAGCTCATATAGCACCTTCTAGTACCTAAAGGGGCTGCAAGAGAGCTGGGGAGGGGAAATTTTACAAGGGCATGGAGTGATAGGACAAGGGGTAATAGCTTTAAACTGAAAGAGAGTAGATTTAGATTAGATACTAGAAAGAAGCCCATTACTGTGAGGGTGCTGAGGCCCTGGCACAGGTTGCCCAGAGAAGCTGTGAATGCCACATCCCTGGAGGTGGTGTAGCCCAGGCTGGATAGGGTTTTGAGCAACCTGGTCTACTGGAAAGATGTCCCTGCCCCAGGCAGATGGTTTGGAACTAGAAACTCTTTAAGGTGTCCTTCAACCCAAACCATTCTATGAGTCTCTGATGATTCTATGAACCAAACTTCTGACCACATGAGGCATCACTGTAATGTATTCAGAGTTGTGGCTGTCATGCAGCTGGTGAGGAATGCCGTTCATACCCTAAAGCCTTTGTTTCCAGACTTTCTGGACTCAACTTTCATCCTGTAATTTCACCTGACCACGAAGCACACTTTTCACGCAGCTCTGAACCTAACTATGTTCTTAACACTATTATGTCCATTTTGTAGAATATTCCTCCCTAAAAAATTCAGACTTTTGAATCTATAAGAAAAATTTGAATCTCTAAGAAAAAGTTAATTCTTCACATTCTTTTGTAGGCAGTGCTAGCCTTGAAAACCTCCCTACTATCCTTGCCTCAAGTCCTCTGTCTGGTCAGTGAGCAGAGGCCCTCTCTGATCTCCAGCCTGTTGCTTAAAATGCCTGCTTCAGCATGGTGTCATTGACAGATAGGCAGGAGAGAAGCTAATCTTCTGTAAAGGGAACTTCTTGACTGTAAAGTGAACTTCTTGATTAGCTGTTTTCTCTTTCAACCATCACCTCATCTCCTTGAAATTCTCTCCCCCCTCTCTTCTTCCTTCTCTGTCCATGCTCTTCCCGTGTTTTACCTCTGCCACCATGATTCGTGCCCTTGACTATCTTCCCAGTAAGATATTTGGGTTAATTTCCATCAAATTCTTAATATCTTTTCATATATTCATTACAATTCATTATACAAACTTGTCATGTACAGCGAGCAGTCTTCATCTGTTCAGTGTTTCCTGACAGATTTTAGCTGTGGAGTTGTTAGCTCTTTCTCAAGATTAATTTTCCCTTGGTTTTGAGGCTCCTTCCGTTCTCATGGCTGACTCATGACCTATCTTACTATTTGCTAGGGCTAAGTGGCGTAGCTAGGAGACAAATAGAGCAACACTGTGATTGTTTTGTTGTATTTACTCATTTCAGAATATCTTAGGTAGCCAAATTTTGCATCAGAAGCTTAAGTTCTACTAAAATGTTACTAGATATTTTAGAAACCCAGTATTAAATAACACTTTGCATACTTTTCTTTTTTCCCGTTTGCAAGCAATATGAGCCTTTTTATGCCCTTAAGAGCTTATTCAGCTTTTTTCCAAAATGCTTTTGCTTACATACAGTTGTAAACATCTATAGATCCTAAATGACGATTTTTAGCTCTTTTTTTAAAAAGAAGCACTGTGATGAGAAATTTCTAGGGAAGACAAGCTAAGCGATAGCCTGCAAAGAGAAAACGTAGTGGAACACAGAATCAGGTCACTTATATTTATGGCATGGGTAGGATTCCAGGAGATTAGACAAATATCCTTAGCAATAAGGAAACCAGACTAAACAGAAAACAGTGTAAAATGTGCCATGTATTCTGTATCAGTTAAGTGCTGTGCACGATGCTGTGGTGATGCTCAGTCTTGGCAGTATTCTATGCTGAAAGAACATGCTTTATTTTTGAACAGCTCAGATGTTGTCCACTGCTACTTTGAGAAGGTGAGAAATTATTTTAACGTGGACATTGCCTCAGGATGGCTGAAGTATGTGGAGGCTTCTCTGTGGAAAACCTGTCACTTGAATAAGCAGAGGGTGAGAAGAACAGATCTGTTGGAGGTCAGGGCAGTCGAGAAGTTTGTCTGATCAATACTTTCTTGTCTGCAAATCAGAAGGAAATATCAGTAGGTGCTGATCTAGAGTGTTTCAATAGGTGTCCACTTGTTAGGACTGAAATCCTAAAACTGCAGTATTCTCTTTGTTTTGGGAGAGGAGCAGAAACACTCTCCTATTGAGAAGGAGAATGTCATGTGCTTGAGCCCAAGAAGAAGGAAAGGATACTGCATCTGTGCAGGGCCATTAGCTACGTAAATCCTGTGGGTTTAACACAGGAGCTTAATTCCTGCCTTTGGACTGAAGTGGAGCCCATTCCTAGTTTACTCTGGGCTGCCCCTGCACAGTGCTGCCTCCTCAGATGTTGAGCTTTGTGTGGCATATTGGGGCCCCTGCGGTGTCTCATTAAATGTCTGCAATGCAGATGTCTGCTTTTTGACTAAGATGTTTGAGATCACAGAACAGTCAATGTGAAAGAGCATCACATTTTCCAAGTGAAAATTAGCAATGACGTAAGTGCTCACCTAGGTGAGCTCTATAGGAGCAGCTGTGCTGTTGTCTTCAGTTTGAATTGTTGTTGTTTTACCTCTCTTCTGCAGAGTCCATTCATGATTAATGTGCAATAGGTAAGTGGGCATTATCCTGTGGTAGAGAGCAAACAGTTTCTAAGGCTATTTATAGTGCAGGTTGTCATAAAGGGAGCATCCTGGTGTAAAAATTATAAATTGGTTGTTCTAGTTGTCTTACCTTCTGCTTTCTAGGTCATATCAGGAACACAGGCATTTCACTGCACCTCTATGAGAATGAAAATCTGCTTATGTTCTTCCAGTTCTTGTCTTGGCTCTTCTGATGCAAAACAGTAATTTTTGAGTATCCAGTTTTTTGTTTCGTTTGTATACAGGTTATTCAGGTGTGCTATTTCTGCTTTGGTAGCATTCTAGTACATGTCTGCAGTGGTATTCCTCATGTTTTGCTGCTGTCCTGACTGATTCTGTATCATGCTAAGGATACCTTTCAATTCCCAAGGAAACCTGTACCTGACTAGAACTTAGTCCAAACTGGTGCCTAAGACTCTTTGAGTCCTATTTTGCTTTTTTTCAGTAGTGATTTTGAAATAAGGACAAAGAGAAATTGAGAAGGTGGCAGGAGGACAGAAATGTTGAATGTTGCAGATTTGCAGGGAAGAAGGTGAATAAAAACATTAATTTCCCCTTTTACAATATCACAAAAACATAGGGTTGAACCCCCTGCCTTGGGTAGACAGTGCTGATTGGGCTTTAGGGCTTGTGGCAGGTATGGACTCATGCCAGACTCTCAAATTAATGGATCACATCGAATGTGCTGATCTATTGGGCACATGAAAGTTAAGGGTCATCATCATGTCACAGGTTCAGAATATGTTTTTAAAGAGAGACTTTACAATGGTGGGTGATTCATAACCATCTTGTTCCTTGTTTCCTGCAGTTTTGAGAGTGTTGTTACAGAGGCAGCATCTTCAGAAATACTCCCATTAATAATAATAATGTGATAGAATTTGATATGTTAAAATGTGATACATGTGTATTGTTCTCATGTTTGTGGTAGTCAGTCAACAATAAATACTTCCTGGCAACCTTGTTTAACAAAAGCTCTGTCTGTAATACGCCTGCAAGTGGTGACTCCCAACATCCTGGTTTTAGTTCAGGGTTTGGCTTGGAGTGTTTGTGAATAAAAGAAGAGTATCAGAAAAGAAGCCAAAAAACTTAATGGGTTTTCCTATGGAGGAGACAAATGGTATCTTCTGTGGTATTTTCAAGAGCAGAATTAAAAGGAAAGTGATTAAAAATGTAAAAGAATATGAACAAGGAAACTGGATACATGTGCAAGCTGCCTTCCTCTTCTGCTTACAGCCCAGCTGTGCTGACAGGCCTCCTGTTCACTCCTTTAGATCAGCAGAGAGAGATGTGCAGCACTACGCATTTGAGAGGTTAAAACAATTAAATTCTCTCATTTTACAATAGTTCTCAGTTGTGTAATCCTCTCTTTTGGCATGAAATGTAAAAGCAGAGTTTCAGTCTTTAGCATCCTGTGAGTAATAGCTCCCTGCTTTTTGTCATTAAAAACATATGAATGGACTAATTCTTTGCTATGCAGATATATCATTGAATTTTCACAACCACATGGCTGCTGTGCTACCATTAGTCCTTTGACCAGGGAAAAGTTCATGTTGACACTTCAGTCCTACAAGTGCCATGACAGGGTAATTTTTGATGTATGCACATGTAGGTGTGTTTTGCTTTTTCTTTGTTTTATTTTAATACTACCTTGAATACCTGTATTTTCACTTTACTAAATACATATGTGTAAAAGTTTCTCTCTTCTCTTGGACCTCTCTGAAGCCAGTGCTAAAATCTGTAGGTCCCCCCCCCACCTCTAATCTGCCCTGCTGAAGCTGCAGGGGGGTGCCAGGTTGCCCGCTGGGTCAGAGCCCTCTCAGAGGGAAGCAGAGGAGCAGTGCTGATTCCACGGTACAGCCGCTTGATCCGGTGGCAAACATGGGCCTGAGCTCTGTTTACAGTCTGAATGTCTCCCCTTTCAGAGATGTCAGATTAAATACAGTGCCATAACAGTGTTCCTCCCATTAATGTGACTAGAGGGCAAGAACCTGGGATCTGCCAGTGAACTTGGACTTCCTGTATGATTATGGAAAGGACTGTGCCAATTAAGCAGCTGTGACAGCCCCTGTGCCCCCTAATTAATTTCCTTGCTACTTGTTTCTGAGCTGCTGTACTTCAGATTCTGTCCTTTGTAAGTTCTTCAATATTTATGTTAGCTGAAAGAACTTGCCTCAGGCTGAACAGTTATTGAAAATAGCTAGAAATTGATTTTATTTCTACAGGAGAAATGTGTTCCAAGCACAGAATTATGAATCAATAAACAGATAATTTGGGGTTGCTGTGGAATTTTGAATTTGGGGGGTTACTCTGTTAAATGCCACTTGAGTGAGTAATTTGCAATGGGAATTGGTATATGGGTGTTTTCTTCAGTGAAAATGTTCATTATTAGTCATTCATCTATTTAATATGCCAGCAGATCATTTAAAGTAAGTTTCCTAAATTATCAAACTAAAACAAGGAAAAAAAATCTTTGTCTTGTTAGTCCCTGTTTGTATGTGGTAATTGTAGTTACTTACAATTTTGTGGTATATTTTGTTAGACTAAGTTAAGCTTGTGTAGGTGTGTATGTGTGTAAGTGACCTGTGAAAGCAGGTGCTTGATCAGTGTGGCTGCAAGGAGCCAAGAGGCCTTAGTTTTGGGTAATTCCAGTGGGAGTTGAGGATGTCTCTTAAGAGATCTGTGCAAAGCAAACTGTATACTGACAGCCATTTATTTGCATGGATATTAATAGGATTTTCAAGTACGGACCCTTGCCAACATCTTTTCTTTGTTTAGTGAAGTACAAGGTTTTGAAAATCCGTTAAAATTTGCCTTAATCTCTTTTCACCCCAGAAGAGTCTGACACTTCGAAAAAAACCTCTCCAGTTAATTTCCCTGAATTTTTCCTGTTGCATTTACTTCCTCGTGTTCTCTAGAGGCAGTTGTTACAGCTATAGCTGACCCTTGGCATTAGTTTCCTACTCCGGGGAGATAGGACAGATCCTGGGTTTGCCAGATTTTTTCATGAATGCTTTGAGGACTCAGAAGACTGTTTCCTAGGTCACCTAGTCCCTCTCTCCTTGTGAAGGAGGGACTGTTCTCTTTCAGGAGCTGAACCAGTGGTTTGTGCTCATTTGAATTTTGAACAAGTGTTCCAAGCAGGAAGACTAATGGAGAAGACTTTTGTTCTGGTGTTTGGCACTGACAAACTCAATTTCATGAGCTGTTTGTCTTTTCTAGGTACAGGCAGTGGGTCCCTCTCCCATGCTCTCATCCGGACAGTGGCTCCCACTGGGCACCTGTACACAGTGGAGTTCCACCAACAAAGGGCCGAGAAGGCGCGGGAGGAGTTTCGGGAGCATGGGGTGGAGCACCTGGTCACCGTGACCAACCAGGATGTCTGCAAAAATGGCTTTGGTGTCTCAAACGTTGCAGATGCTGTGTTCCTAGATATTCCATCTCCATGGGAAGCCATAGGACATGCAAAGTCAGCATTAAAAGCTGAAGGTAACTGCGTTTTTCTCTTTCTGTTCAGGAAGCACTGTGCACACATCTCTGAGCCATACGCTAGATGTGCTCCCTTCTTTTGTGTGATCACTGTTCTCAAATGTCAGTCTCTAGGCATTTCTAAGGCTGTAAAACCTTCAAAAGGCATCTTCAATTTACAGTGGAAGATTTGAAAGGAGAAGAACAATTTTTTCCTACAGGCCCATGTGAGCTGCTACAATTAGCATGGGCAGTTTATAAAAACTCCTTTGAACCTTTGTCAAGTTCCATAGTGGTCAATACCACTGCATTTTGGTAGATCTGAGGTGTGTGGGAAGCAGAAGTAACAATAAATGCTGAAAGCAAATTTCTTTGGCAATTCAGTGGAAAGGTGTTTGTATAAAAGGTGTTCAGCCTCAGTTCATATCCATCATTGCAGATTTGTACCTATTTAACAGAGCACCCCAGTGGTAATGTTAAAAAAATGTGGTTACACTTAAATATGCTTGCTAGTTTATGTCCTAAATCTTTGTGGTTGGAGCTAGTGAGAAGTTTGCCATTGGATGCAGTGGGAATGGAACATAAAGGATATTCTATTTTATGCCAGTTACTCTGGGATTGTGACAGCAAGTGAGAACTGCTGTTGAGGTTTTGCACAGATTTCATCACTTTATTATACATCTTTTCCCCATTGGAAAATAAGCTTCAGTGAATAAATAATTCTTTTATCCTGGAATAAGTTTTCCTCTAATTAATGTCATAATAGTATGGATCTGAAATAACTTTTGCCAAATTGCTTCCATCTACAAAAGTGACTTTTCTAATCAAGAAAGCATGGTGTGCTGAACAGTGCCCATGCAGGGACATGAGTTTAAAGAAACTCAATTACATGCTAAGGCCCAGTTCTTTGTTAAAATATATAATCACAGGCTGGACTTCAAGTGAATCACTAAGTCTTCTTGAAATCACAGGATTTAAGCTTGTTCTTTAAGGTCACTGAATGTGCACTGCCTTGCTGAGTCAGGACCAGCCCCGCTGTTAGGCTACCTCAGCTACTACTGAAAATTTTCTAGAAAGCTTTGTGATACCCATATAACACACTTTCTTTAAAAAGTGAATAAATAGAGTGAGCCTTGTTAGCACTCTGTACCTGCAGTGGTTACAGCTCAATTTGTAGCAGCTTTCCAGTGTGTCCTAAGGGGGGAAAAAAAATCACTGCACTGTACGATGCCCTTCCCATGCTCAAATTATCTAATCTAGCGAGCACAACACTCAGCTGACTTCCCAGCTTAGAAGGCGCTGCATTGCGCAGTCCAATTTGAATTATTTAAGTGGTGCATGCTTAGAATACTAAGCAGGGCTGCTTGAACAGTTCCAAGTTTTGAATCCTCGTCTCACTCGAGCATTTGAAATCCTAGAAAATGTATTATAGTCCCAAACTGGCCATACCATCTGGCTATACTTTTCTGTGCTATGCTACAAGGTTACATCTGCTTAGGCAGTATAAATAAGACTTCAAAATCCCACATTTCTGTGTTTGTGAAGTGGCGTCATTCACTTTATGAACCACTCAAAAGGCAAAGTTGCTGATCCTTGCTGCAGTTTTTGCTGCAAACAGCCTCCCATGTCTGAGGTCTAGTCCGGGTCTAAGGCTCCTCTCTTGGCCAACTTGGTACCTGACTAACTGGGGGCATTTTTTTAAGTTTTGCTATTTTGCATTTAAACAAAAACTGTTTTTCATATAAAATATAATTGATTGTAGTAGTAATATGTACAAACTTACACACTTTCCTGTTTTATTCATGTGGGTAGTTTTGTTACGGTTTTTTTACAGCTGTTAAATCTAAAATATGACAGAAGGTTATCTGTAACTGCTTGCCTTTCCCTACCACAGGCAGATAATTTAACAGTGCTGCTTTGTTTTGTTTTGACAGAGTTAAAGCTCTTCTGCAGTACAGCTTGTGTACATTCTGCTGTTATTCAACCCCTTTCCGAGGGTTGAGGGTTCCTGTAGTGAAAAAGCATCACTGCAGGACATGAGTCGTTCCACTCTTTTCTGTCCACACCCTCTCAGATCTGGATAGGGTCACATGTGAACCGTTCACACTGTGGGTTTTGTTGTGATGTGCCCTGCAAATATCACAGCCAGCAAATATAATGCCACATAGTGGTAATTTAGTCCCTGAAGTCTTAAGGTATTTTGAATTAAATCCGAACTAAGCAAATTCAATACATAGTGTTAGGTGCTCTCTTCCTTTAAACCACAATACTAGTGATAGAGAGTTCAGCTGAGACAGTATGGGAGAGTTTTCAACCTTAACAAAACCTTATCAGATCAGTGTTTTCTCTCCTGCTTTAGCTCAAGGTCCTGAATAGTTGCAGCTCCTGGTAGGCTGAGTGTTAATGATCCTCTTTACAGAGTACAATTATCACTCAAGTTATGCCTTGCAGTATGCTGTAAATACACTACTTACAGCAGCTTGGCCTCCCATTTAAAGCACTGCCAACCTCTGAAGAGCTGAAAGAATAAAATGGCACAGTAGGTTTGTGACTAAAAGGTTCTTGTTCTCTGGTGATGCTCTCTGCCTACGTTCAGGTTTGCATCTCAGCTGCATCCTTTTGTGCTGATGTCACCAGTCACAGTTCCAGCAGAAACGCTGCTTGAAGGATCTCTGAGGCACTGCTGCACTGCAGAACTTCCTTTCATTTCCAGACCTGCACTGTTTTTCTTCTGCAGCATCTGCTGATTAATGCTTTTCTGTAGTCATAGCTGCTGTTCCCAATATCTGACCTTGGTAGTTTTTGCAAAGTTGATATTAACCCCTTCTGGCTAAATTTTTAAACATTAAGAAAATGAAAAAATTGTGAGGTAACAAAAATATCCTCAATATTCTACCATTCTTAAATGCCCTGAAACTTTTGACTCACAGTCATCTCACAGCTGAATACTGTAGTGCTTTGAATATAATTCTGCACCCACCTACTCTACTCTCATAAATACTGTCTATTTCTTCCAAAGCTGTGGAAGATGAGGGAGAAACCCACTGGTACAATAATTTTCATATAGATTTTAAATTTTCAGGTAGGGGGATGGAAAATTACAGCCATATATTAGGTTGGATTAGCCTCTTGCATTTTAAGTTGCTCCTTGTGGTGTTTAACACTCTGAGTCACAAAATTATTAAAACCACCTCTCTTTTACTTCCTTTCTTTCTTTAAAGATTTTACTCTTAAATTCAGATTTTCCATTCCCTCTTGAGCATTATAAAGCCCCTAGATAATGAGTTTGTCGAATTTTGATCCTTTAAATAACACCTGAGTCAGGTAATACGGTGCTGTCACTTCTCCCCCCAAAACTCTGCAGGTAAAGTTCGCTTTGAACATCTCCCTCTTTGGGCTTCTGCAATTCCATGTCCATGTAGGAAGTCCCACTGGCTATTTTTCTTGAGCTTCAGAGGTTATTCATGGTCCTATTTTTAAACCACTGAGGTGTGGCTTTGAGGAGCAAATCCCTGGCCACAGCTCTCACCCGTGTGGTATCTGGGTAGGGTTTAATCCCACTGAGAGCACCTAGAGTGACATCGAGGCTGATGTTTTTCAGGCTTGGGCTGCCTCAGGAACACACAGGGAATGTGTTGGGGCAGGAAGGGGAGCCTGACAGTCTAGCATGCTGTCATTCTCCACCCGTGAGAGTGGTACTCCAGTTGGTGGGAACATTTCTTGTGTCCCCAAGATATTGTTTTGGAATAAATGGATGAAGCAATAAATGCTTCCTAAAATGTCAGCACCAGCCTTTGCTAGTGTAGCACATGCTTTGATTTGAAGGAGAATTAACTCAAAGTGAGGTTAAAGATCCACAAACTAAAAATTGAAGCATATCCCCTCAACATTGAGAGGCCATCTGGTCTAGTGCAGAGCTGTCCCCCTGGGATCTAGGACCAGGTGCTAACGCACAAAGTAGCTTCATCTGTTTGCCAAGCAGTGGCTGTTTGCTGAGCCAGCCCCAGTTGTTGAATCTCGTGTGAGGGCATTGCCCTGGCTTGGGTCTGTCAGGTGCACACAATGGGCCTGGCCTGAAGTACAAGTGATTCTTTCACTTTTAGAGAGTCAAGCAGAAGGATTCCTGTATCAAAATCCTTGCTGTGGAATGCCAGCCAAAGCTACTGGGTTTTACAGAGTTTGAAGGAAGTCGTTCGAGATGAAAGGATCCTTAAAGAAAGGATCCTTAAAGTTGTTAGGTTTTGTTCCCCGGTATGGAGCCAACTGATTTTTTAATTTCCTTGTTACATGCTTTTACCAGCCTATAATAATGAGCAGGAATAAATTCCTTTTGAATGATGCACCTACAAGGGCAGAGGTTAAGGTCACATTTGCAGAAGATCACATCAAGCTCCTATTAATGAGCTGGCAAGTGATTTGGAGAAAATTCTCTTTTCTGAATCAAGAAACATCCTTTAATTTCTTCCAACAGCCAAATCCTCTAATTTCACTTGTCAGGGAAGCTACATCAAATCGCCCACGAGCACACACACTTAAAGGACATTCTGTCCCCTTTTGCAGAGACAGTATTTTTAGTGTCCTACTAGCACAGAGTAAATGCCACAGTGATGCTGCTCAGTGACTCTCCTGCCTCACCCCTACACAAAGATAATGCCTGTGTGGTTTTTTTTTTTCTTCCTTGAGATCTTTGTAACGTAATCTTCCAGTTACGACAATGCAGTGAAGGCACAAAACCTAAGCTGTGTTCTTTTGCCAGAGGTAAAAATGCTGTTCTGTATTCTTTTTGTCACAGAATCATTCTAAAATTACTGGCCCTTTTCCTTAAAACTTAATGGTGCTGCGCTACATGTGTTCTTTTTGCATCTTCTGAATAATACTGGGATGATGAAAGAACCTGTCAGAGCACTTGTGACACGTACAATAACCTACACAAGTGAGAGCACATTTCTTGGACATGTTTTCTATATCATTGGAGTTCTTGTCAATTTGGTGGCACTGAGATTTTCCACACTTGAAAGCTAATGCTCTTACTGGCTAAATAGAGCTGGTAGAGATGTTAGTCCTTGCTCAGACAAACCAGAAACAAAATTGTTTGTTGGAGTTGCACAGGAACTTTCTGGCAATTTCGGAGGCACTGGCCTCTTGTAGAGATGCAATGGTGTGTCCCTCAATTACCAATTAGATACAGGCTGTTGAAATGTGCAGTGCTATATGGATGAAAATCTTCTATTTCCTCCTTCCCTTAAGCTCGCTTTTCTAATCATTCCAGTCTGAATTGTACTTCCATTTTCATATCCTCTCGACTCTGTTGCTGGTTACAATGACTGCCAGGACTATGTGGGCTTGTTCCAGGCTATGGATTCAGGATATTTAACCTCCATTGAATGCTTCAAACTAACTCCCTGTAAAATTGAAGGTAGCAAGAAGCTTAAGTCTTTCATAGAGTCTCATTATTCTCTTCTCCTCAACTGTAGCACTTGTCAGATGCATTATACATGAATAAACACATTTTTAGACAGCTCTTCAGATCAAAAAGCTCACACAGCTTCCCAATGTGAACAGGATTAATCTCTCATAATTACTATATCAATTTATGATGACACACAGATCTCATTAACCAAATATAGGAACGGTAGCTTTCCTAAAAGGAGAGCTCTGAGAAATCACAAACCCAATTTGTACAAAAAAGTTTCCATTCAGATGTTTTCACTGCTCTCTAGTCTAGTCCACCCCTTTGTGATCCACAAACAGAGCAACGTGCCCTAGCAAGGAGAGGAGAGGGAGGGAGTTCAGGTCTTTTCTTCATTCACTAAGGAATCCTTGGCATGGCAAGACAAAGTAATGCATATTCAAGTCCTTTAAGCCCTAAAAGCCTCTTGGTGTCTAAAGGACAAGAGGGCTCTCAAAGAATTTGAGAACTGTGAATGCTGAAATTTAGATTTATATCTGTTTGGTGATTGTGACAGAAGGGGTGTTGCCTAGCTGGTAGTCCAGCTGGGTACAGAGGGCAGTCCACAGTGTGCAGAATTCAGAAGCATCTGCTCTGTTAAAGATGACAGTGTCTCTGCTCCTAGGACAGATGAGCGTGTCCTTCTGAGTGCTGGTTTTCTACTCTTTTTTTTGCTGGTCTAAACACACCATAGGAATTGAAACTTCCCAAATGTTTCTATTTTAGACAGCCTCTTACAGTCTGGAACTGCAATTTCATTTTTGCCTTCCAACGTTTTGCTAATTGTAGCTTTCCAATCTTCTCTCCTAATATCTGCTTAATCAAATAATTCCAGCCTGTAATGCAAGTCAGATCTGCCTGCCTGATGGTGTGTACAGAAAGAAGCAGAGGGGACCCCTCTCCCACTTGTTAGGATCTCTAAGAACAGATGCTTGATGGATTTGCTTCTAAGCCCTTCGTAGGTATATTTATTTGGGAGGGATGTATAAAAATAATGAGAACAATAGGCATGAAAGGGGGAAAAAACAAAATTGGCAGATCTACTAAAACCCATTGGATGGTCTCACTTAGATGTAATACCAGCAGTTCACTGTTTTCTCTTCTTTCACAGCTGAGAAGCTTCCAGCAGTACAGGAAGTAAAGTAACATTATTTTTTGTGCTTCCCCTCTGGATATTTGCTACTGCAAGCAAGAGCTTTCTTCCTACCAAATGACTTGAAAGCCTGTTTTCTGTAACCCTACTTCCCCCAGCAGTTGTGAGGAGGCAGCCTGATAAATCTTCACCAAGTTTGGTGTTGACGTGCTGTGCTCAGCTGACCAGCCCGAGGCAAGAGGGAGGGTGCTCTGCCTTTAATTGAAGGCTTGACGAGAACCGTAGGTGGCTTTGCAGCTTGTATGGCAACAGCTGTGTGCAGGCTTTGAGTTTCTGACTGTAAATCCAGAGCATGTGAATTCAAAAGCCTAAACATATCTTCAAACCCTTAGAGTCAGAATAAATAAGAACAGACGTACTGTAAATGTAAATATATATTGCTTTTTTATGGCAATATAAAACATCAAAACCAAAAAGCCTGAATGAAGTAGTAGTAAGTCTCTGGTCTCTCGGCAGATTCTTGCTTTGCAGACAAAGAGTTATTGTAAACTGACATTTAGTTAAGTCAGACATTTGTTCAGTATCCTACACAATAAGAATATAAATTCTTTCTTTATAACATGTGTGCATCATAGTAGCTTTCTAATTATGTAACAGATTTTTTTTCCTGAGCTCTTCTGTTTTACATCTACAAGCATGGTAGAAGTGTGTAGTGCTTTGGCCAGAAAAGATTAGCTGTCTGATTCCGGAACATTTTGGTAGTGCTGGCCATCCTGATGAACATACAAATCTAATTTCATGGGAGTTAATAGACTGGCTGTGCAATTAAATCAGCATCAACACACTTGGTTCATAAAGACACATACCAGCATTAATTTTGCAGGTGATTATTAGATTTGGGCTTTAATTGTCACTCCAGGGAATTACTTGTCCAGGGTACTTTGTTCTGAAGATTCATGATAAGAACCCCTTGGTGCAGAGACTTTATTTGAGGACTAAAATTAAATCCCACTTAGTGTATGGTAGATTAATAGTTGTGGAAAGTGTTCTTCCCGAGGCAGTACCCAGCACATCATTGCTGCACAGTAACTAGAGTGCTACAGTGACGCGTTCAGACCTGATGCTTTCTTTTTTTAGAGATCTGACTTTAGAAACGAAAAAGGAAAGAAAGGGGAGTTTGAGATAAAGCAGGCTTCGTGTAGTCCCAGCATTGCCTCTGTTTTTAGCAGGATGCTTTGCTCTGACTTGTACGGGTTCTTTAACTACTTAGATGAACTGGTGTTGGAGGGTTTGACTGGATGAGCCCAGGAGAGGACTGAGAAGGAATGTAAATCAGGTCAGCAGGCATTTTCATCTAATTGTAATAAGTGAAACAATAGCTGAAGCTGCATTGCCCAGTGTTTCTTCCTCCTGCACAAAAGCTTTTCAGGAAGGGCAGTTGCCTTGGGGGACACTGTGTCCTGGGTGAAAGCACATGCCCTGGCTTTATGGCAGACAGTGTCCTTATAATTCTTTGATCTGATTTGGCTGTGGCTTTTCAGAGTAAATCTGAATCATTCTATTCTCAGCTGTTAAGGTGACATTGCATCACTTAGAAAGGTGTAGGGGGCCTATTAATACTCCGTATTCAGAATCAAAAATCAGAACTGTGCACAGACAAGGAGACAAGTGTTAGTTTATCACTTAAAAGTCCTGTCCTAGAGTTTTACAGCATTTACAGTAAGCCTGCATGATGTGATAGCCAGTAAACTTCAATGCTCAGGAGACATGCTAGTCAGCTTGATTAAAAGGGTAAAGCCTTAACAGCACTCCATCTATGGCCTGGAGAGATCCCTTTATTCTGTCCATGCATACCATCATCCTCAGCTAAACACAGCCCCTTTTGTCAGGGGCGTGTGCAGGCACGCTGGGGCTCTAGCCCTGTGCAGTGTGTAAAGAATGACTTCTGGCTTTGTGTACGTGCCAACTGCAGTTTGGTGCCTCAGTCCAGAACACTGGAGAATGATTCCAAAAGAGCCACTGCTCTAAAGGGATCAACTTTAACAGTTTAACTGTGAACAAATGTCGAGGGCAGCATTGGATGTGGAAGATGAATGAAGTTGCTGTTGTTGTTTTTAAAGGGTCTGAAGCATCCTGTAGAGTTGTCCGTGTTTGATTTTGTGCTGACGCTTTAAACCAACAAAGTTGCCTTATGAAGATTTTCTTGAAGAATGTTTTCACTTTGTATAATAATAATTGTATGGGCATCTGGGAGAATTTGAAAAAAAGATGAAAATTGCTTCATTTCGGCTTTTGCCCTCTTTTCCACTACCTGTCTTATTTTGCAGGTGGCCGCATCTGCTCTTTCTCCCCCTGCATTGAACAAGTTCAAAGAACCTGCCTAGCAATGGAAGAATATGGTTTTACAGAAATTAACACCTTGGAAATTCTGCTCCGAGTGTACAATGTAAGGACAATTAGCTTGCAAATCCCTGACCTTGGAAAAGCAGCTGAGGATAATTCTAGCACAGGCTTTGACAGCAGCAACCCATCACACCAAGGTAGCCCGTGTGCTAATCTGCAGCAAGGGACTGTGCAGTTCAAGAGTGGCGTGCCACTGAGGGAGGTGGTTGGGCACACTGGGTACCTGACCTTCGCCACCAAGAGCCTGGTGTAGTGCATGCCCAGTTTGTGCAGTCTGGAGTGGGTTTTTGTGTGCATTCTGTTTTCATGGCTCTTTTTTGTATGGCATCCAAAGTTTTACTTGTCAGGGAATTCCATATATAGTCAGATTTGGTTGGAATATGCTTTGTTTAAATAGCACACAAGCATTAAGCAGAGCAGCATCAAGGGAATGTTGAAACTCTGGAATGGTGCTCCACTTGCTGTCAGAAAGAAGATAAATTAATAGCGAATGGCCACTCACTGGAATGCGCAGAATTAAGATTTCTCACAAGAGAGCAAAACAAACAACAGACAATTTACAAAGAGTTGGATTTTCCCCTCCTTTTTTTTCTGAATTACTTTCCCGGGTTTATGTTTTTATTTTTTCCTAGCACCACTGGACACTATTTTTAAAATTTCTCTAGTGTCTATGTTGCTCTTAAGAATGTGAAAGTGCCTACTTCCTCCATTTTAGATAAGAAAGTTCCAAGATTATAGGGTTCCCAGCACAACTGTTCACAGAATCAGTGTTTTCTTGGAATAGTGTTCCAGTGGATTATTGGCAGCGCTCAGGAACGCAACCTCTTACTCATTCCAGGCTGGCATCTGCAAATCATTTTGACTACACAGAGGTCAAAGAAGTGTGGTAATCGTTGAATTTAATTTACATTGGTATATTGTGCTCATCAGTTTGTAGCAAAATTTGAACCTGGATCCATACAGTCATGTTCTAATGGAACAACCACTTGCATAGTTGATGAATCCACTGTGAAAATTAACTGAACAGCTGGCTAATATTATCTGAACACCTCTTTGTAAGTGGTGTGGATGAGGTTCCAGTTATTTGGTGGTTTATTTCCATTATGGTGTATTGTTTTCCTGCAGCTGAATGACAGAAAGATTGCTTTTGGCAGGATTTCTGTCTCCAAATTACATCAATAATGCAAACTTAGTAAAATCCTCAACCAGCCTTATTAATTAAGTTTTCAGATCATTTACTCTTTGGTCTTCTATACAGAGGTGGGGGGTGTGATGAACTGTTTGAATGCTGGATTACATTTTGTATTTATAGATTAAAATAATTATGCAAATTTATTAAGTTCCTCCTTTTTTTCTTTTTCCTTATTTAGTAAGTTCACAAATATTTCTCTTCCAGCCACTAGTGCTGCCACTCAAAGCATTTAGCTGTGCCTTGCATTCGGTACCTGAGCATATCGATTGCTGTGCAAGAAAAACAGCCATTCACAAACTGCTGCCTGAACATTTAACCTGATATCCCTCCCCCATTCTTGACAAAAATAAACAAAGCTAAGCTTTTAACGTGTTATAGCAGAACGCTAATCCATAACGGTTTAAAGAGAGCTCAACCGATCACGACAGCAGAGATAAACTGTTGAGCAGATTAAAGGCAGAAAGCAATTCTGTTCAGCTAAATCAGTTATGTAAGTTGGCCTGCAACTGCAGCATTTCCCCAGAAATTATGGGAAAGTTCCCTTTCTGCTGCTGCTCATGTTCTCCAGGCCATGCAGTAAACTGCCGACGCTGTGTGTGGGTTTGGTGGCTGTGTTAGAATGTGTGTGCGTGTGTGTGTGTGTGCGCACATGTTTGTGTGTGCTGGGATCACCACCAAGCAGCATGGCTCCGCTGCTGAGAGACTCCAGAAGAAAGCAGGGGGAATTTCAACCACAAGGTTCTTCTTAACTTCCTTCAAGGTGATCCTCATTCACTAGCAAGGAGGATCCCCAAGGTTCTCCAGGGATAATTCCAGCCCTAAACTTGATTGTTTTTTCCTGACAGACCTTATTTTAAACTAATGTAACATTTAAACAGGACTAAAAAGGAACAAAGTCACGTTTCTGTGCTACAAATAGATGTGGAATGTAGATACCAAAGGAGTCTTCCTGGAGTTAGAAACAAGGCTGATGCCTTTTTGCCTACAAAGCCCAATTCAAAACCCCTTGAAATAAACCATTGACTTTGCTTGGTCCCATATTGATTTGATCTCTGCTGAGGAAGGGCAAGCATTGCATAAGAAGAGAAGGATTTCATTTCTGTCTTTGCAATATTAAAAAGGCTTCTGTGTTTTTGTTGCCGATGGCAGCCATGGCCAGCAGCACTGCACCACTTCCTGCTATTGCTTTGTTGTCAGGGTCACAGGGAGGATCCCACACTGTCCAGCGTGGACAGTACTGTGCTGCCAGACCCCCCACTGTTTAATGCTGCTTATGGTCACCTGCGTTCTACATTCTGGCTGCACTCCCTGCCAAAAAGGGTAGATCAGAAAGATGGGTCTTTCCCTCCCCACTGGGGGAATCTGCCTGGGCCATATATTTAGAGACTCATTTCTCCTTTGAATACATTTTAGTCTCCAGTATGGAATAAAATACTTCTTCCTGCCCTGGTCCAGTTCACTCACTTGTTCAGGCTGCACCTTTTCACTCCTGCCATGCACTGGGATCCCTCAGTCATAGACGAGCTCTGGGACACAGCTCTGTACCACAGCCAGGTCCGGTTATGCCCTGTGCCCTGAAGACTGGCGTGGAGAGCAGGCTGTGACACCTGGCAGCCTACAAGGCAAACGGCAGTGACTAAGATGAGTGACTAAGAAACACTCTGAGCTCTGCTGCTGTTCACAGTTTACCTGTGCTTTAATTAAAGCATCACAGATCTGCATCTCATGTGGTTGTTTCCTGCCTACCTGTTAGCACAACACTCTTCTCTGAAGAAGAGATGCTCATAAATCCTGCTTGAGAACCTTAAAGGGATAAAGTGGCAAAAATTCTAGGAACTCGCTCTTCTGCTCGGCTTCCTGCTCTGCCTTCTCCTTAGGTACTTTGGGATATGTGATGGTCAGGAGATGGTTCTTCCTGGGAAGTGTTCCAGAGATGAGGGTTCTGCTTCACACTCACTCCCTTGAGAGTACATCTGTGCTCCATTAGTCGTGGTGAATGGGATGATTGCGGAAATCATGGTGACCTAGAAATGAGGGGGGCCCAGAGATGCAGTGATGTATTTGGGAACATGAGTGCTCATCCCAGCAGGGTCTGCATCACTTGGGAGCAGGAGTGCGCTGGACAGCCTGTGTGTTCATGCCTTCCCAGGTTCCTTCTGGTCAGAGAGTGAAGAACTGTGCCCTCCTGGGCTGCAGCTCAGGAGTGTTTGGTGCTCCCAGCTCATCTCTCTGCCAGTGGGAGCAGTGCAGGCTCAGAAAGGGAAGGTTGAGAAATGGCTGAGCTCTTTGAGGCTGTTGCTGGGCTCCGTCTTGGCTTCTGCTTGCACAAATAGGAGAGAGGCACGATAAGAGCAAGCAGGAGAGTCAGCATTTCATAACCATGATGTTACACCAAAGGTACGTGCAGCTGTGACCAGTCAAAGGAAGGAAGGGGGTTGCTGTAGTACCAGAAAGTTCTGTCTGTGTCACCATGAGGGAAAGCATTTACATGCTGCTTGGACTCTCGAGTGCTCCTGAGGAACAATGTTGTTTAGATGCCAAAAGAAGGGAGCCAGACTGTGTTATTTCCTTTCTCCCTACGTGACAGCTTCTGAACTGGAATGAATCTGCATCAGCATCAACACGGGGAAGAGAGAAACCTTGAATTAAACAGTGAAATAAAGATAATTCTCCTCACTGGTATCCAGCCCTTTACCTGCATATCTGACCCAGGAGATCTGTGTCCTCTTGCAGGCTCTCTTCTGCTGCAGGGCAACAGCTTTGAACTCTGAGGTAAACTGGCTGATATGCTGACAGGAATAACCACAAAGGCCAGCTGGGAGCACTATCCTTTGGGCATCTCATTGTACCTCGTGTTTCCCCCTGGCTGCTAAGGTCGATTGCCCACAGCTGGGCTTCCCTTGCTGTGAGTGGTCCCTTCCCATCGTCTCCCTGCTCCTGCCCTCAGACCCAAAGCCGACAGCCATACCAACAGCATGCACCAGCTCTTCGTGCCACTCTGAGCCCGCTGAGATTGCACAGCCAGGCTTTGGGGCAGAGCATTTTCCTCTCCTCTTTACTGGAGTGCAGGACAAGGGCTGTGTTTTGCCACCCCATCAGGACCTGCAGGTACAGCTGAGTGCTCCTGACCAGGCACCCTGCAGACAGCAGAGCAGCACAGCAGCATTTGAGCTGCTGAAGACCTCAGCCTGAAGTTATTTCGGTGGGGGCTGAGTGGGTTGATGCTAAATATCGTACTCCTTTATAGTTGTTAAGAGGCCAATTTGCATGAGTGGTTCCAGTGGAGCTGTGGAGCTCTCCCCAGGGGTCCAGATAGCTGCAGGATATGTCAGAGACCAGGGCCAAGTGAATTCAGAGCTGCTGTTCCCAGAGGTACAAGCTGAGTAGTCAAAGCTCCGTAAGGAGAAGAAGGAGCCTTTTCCATCTCTTTCTGAAAGCTGATCTTGATTCAGCATGAAGCCCATGTGCATGACTAGGTCTAGTCAGCTCAGAGAAACTGTTGCTTTAGCAACCTCCCTTTGTATTAGGCACTGTGCAGGAAGGGGAAGTCTGCAGTGGGATTTTCCTCTCCCTCATGTTGCTTTGGGAGAGCTGTAGTCCCCCCTCCTAACCTGAGTCAAAAATACATTTGCAGTAGTTTCGCCTACCACGTGTCTGCAATTCAGCGTGGCTGGTCCCTGGGCACGTGGAATGAAAGTTTGTGATGCCAAAATATTCTGGGTTTGTGATGTCAAAATATTCTGACCCAGAAGTCTATTCCACTTGAGGGGTGAGGAAGGTGATGAAGTTGTAGGCTCTGATACTTTTTACACTGGTCCCCGATCCCCTTAGAGATTGTCCATAAAATAATTAAATTAAAATAATTAGGAATAATTAAAATAATTAAATTAAATAATTAAATAATTAAATAATAATTAAATAATTAAAATAATCAGGAGCCACCGATTTGTAGGAATCAGCTGGATTTGAGAACCAAATCTGCTTAGAGGAAGAAGGGGAAGGAGCAGTAGGAAGGTAGAGAATGATTTCTAGGAGAAAGCTCTTCCTTTCCTGGCCTTTTGCAGTAAACAGGCAATTTCCCAGGAAGTTCCAGATTCTCCTCTTGAAAGCTGTGGATCAGAAATGCTCATTAGTGAGGATGTTGGTTCAATCAGGCTGTTTTAACAAAGGAAGTAGGGTGGGATCTACAGCTGATGGAGTGGAAAGGAGGGAGGGAGAGGAAAAGTCTGCAGTCAGCTCAGCCTGTTGGATTACAGGTACATCATGTCACACTGTTAGAGGAGTTCAGTATGGTCTAAATTACATTAGCAAAATAGACAGTATGGTTATATATTATACAATAAAGAATCACCCATTTCAAGACATTACTGGGCAAGAGCATTGAATAAGAGAGAGATTTGATTACTTACATTGAAAAAACAGGAAGAAATTCTTCTTTAACTAAGAAACTAGCTGCAGTTTCTGCATGTTCTCTTGTGTTTCTGTGTCCTCTGTCAGATAAGGTGGAAACATGTAAGAAAATGGATAATACTTGAGTGGAATACAAAACCCACAGCACATCAATCTTCCCAGACAGGAGATTGACTTCCAGATTTTACCACCCAGTGCTCCCAGGAGAATCCTTCATTGTCAACATTTCCTCACTGATCTTAACAGCCCTTTAAAGAGAGAGGAAAGTGCCCTTTTTCAGCAGGATGTGCAGATACTCTCATGGTTACAGCTGATTACCAGCCTGCAGACACACGTCAGAGCAAGGATGGCAGCGCTGGACTCCTTTAGGTTTTTACATGGACTATAAATGGGACTGTATTCCCTCTGAAGGCATCACACCCAGCCCTGTGCACTGCTGGCATTAGAACAGCACCAAGAGGCCCAGGTGGGCTGAACACATAAACCTGGGGCCTGTCACAACTGAGAAAGCCACTGGCAAAATGTGACCTGTGCACGACTGCATGGCACCGCAGCGAGCCCGGGGCTTCCTCCTGCCTCGGGGACAGTGCTGAGTCTTGAGCATTATCCCTTGGAGCATCTTCTGCCTCCAAGGGAATAGGAGGGCTCACTGTTCCCCTCAGACTAAGTGCCTTTGCACCTGCCAGCTCCTTCTGTGCCACTTCTGACAGAGCTGTAGTCTAAGAGTCAGGGTGCAGTGTGCTTCCCTAGGAGAAGAAAATGCAGTTCTTCCTCATGGTAACTCTGTGTGAGGCAGGACTTCTGCTTCGTAAGGAAACAGATCCTCATTTCTCATGCAGTTTGACTTTGATCCTGCAAACATTTACTCAGAGAGGGGAAGGGATTTGCAAAATGGCTGTGGCAGGAGATGGAAGTACCTGCGGCTGTTGTGAGAAGCATGGTGGTACCTCCGCGTTAGGGAGCGGCTGGCTGCCTGAAGAAAGAGCAAGGCTTCTCAAAGAAGGTAAAGGGATTTCATGCCCCAGCTCCTACTGACTTCTCTTACTTACTTATTTCAGTAGGATTTCAGCACAACTTCCTTGATCACCTGGGCTCTGGTTGTGTAGGCTCTTTGGAAATCACACAGCACTGTGCTCCTTTCAAAGGCTGATGCAGATGGGGACTGTGCAAGGCAGTGGCAGAATATAAAACAGGACCTGACATCCCAGATCTTCTCACAACTCCTTCCTAAATAACAGTGCTCTCCTAATGCTCAGCAAGAATCTCCTCCAGAGCAAAGCTCTCACATGGCAGCACCTCAGTGCCCACAAGTTCTTACAGTATCTGGATGCAAATACAGTCAGATAATGTCTTGATTCGTGTCACAACTCATTACCAAATCAGAGCAGGCAGCCATATCAATGCTTAATGATCTTCTGAAACTTTAATTCATTTTACTCTGTAGCCATTTTCATTAATTAGCTGCATTAATTTTATACAGATTAAAAATGTAAGTCAATCTCTTTGAAGTAGAAAAGTGGCATTTTAAAATCTATCTACATTCTATCCCAAGCCTATAAATACATCTGCCTCATAGAAATCAGCTGTTTATGGTAGTTCTTATAGCAGAGAGGGTGACTCAAAGAGGCTTATGTGCTGCATTAGTTTTATCAGAGCTGAAAAAAACCTCCCAAATTCCCTGTGAATTAGAAGGATCAGTGACTATAGATAGATCCTGTGCTCTTCCCCCACCAGCTGAAACATGGCACTGGTTTTGGATAGTCTGGATCCAAAGCAGTCACACTAGCAGGAAACAAGTCACATTTTGTTTCACTTTTACAGAATACTTTCTCAAGTAAAAATCAACAAAGCAGCAACACCACAAAGGCTGCTAATTGCTCAAAACACAGTGTTTTCCTCCATGCCTGCCCCACTTTGTTGTAGAATACCTAAGAGTGGTTGAATTCAATTATACACCCCAAAATAATATTAAAAGATCATGAGTAAGGCTGCAGAGCCACCCATGCAAAAAGCTAGGGATTCTAATAGAATTAAGGCACTTTCTGAAGCCATTAGTTGTAGGATAAATAAGGCTGAGTAATGAGTTCAGGGATAAGGGACAGAGGGTTGAGGTCCCAGCTGGGTCTCACAGGAGTCTGGAGGTCACGAGTGGCGTCCTGGCGTCTGTGCTGGTACTTGTGCAGCTCAACGTTGTTATAAATGACCTGGAAAAAGGGCTGAGCACTTTGTCGGGGAGTCTGCTGACAGTGCACAGTTATTTATGGCACTAGGATAGGGACAGATTGTAAGGAACTATGGAAAGACTTTACAGGTCACTCCTGCCTAATGACTGACTGGGCAATAAAGGGCAGGTGAAACTCCTGCAGATAAATGCAAAGAATTACCAGGGGACAACCCTGTTGGGAATTGGGAGTTGATGGTTGCCGGGGCCGCAGCACTAGGGCAGAGAAGCTCGGTACTCAGCTGGCTGCTCCAGGCTGAGAAACACCATGAGAGGAGCACTGTCATGCTCTGAGGGAAGTACAAGCTTGTTCCTTTTCACAGGAGCTGTTTTAAACCTCCTTGCAGAGTGTGACTAAGTGGAGCTAATCTAGGAGATCATTCCCATTTACTCCAGTGTCCCTCTGTACTTTCCTGCCAGTGATGGTCTAAAGCTCTGTGACACTTCCCAAACATGTAATGGCTGCTTGCTGCAAGTCAGAGTCAAGTTCCAGTTGTGTTTTCAATCACATAATAAGATTTATCTTGCACAACTTTAGTAGTTCTTAACAGTACATTTGCCCCCTTGTAAGATGGGAGGTTTTCGTTATGACTTTGTTTCCTAAACATTTGAAAGCCTTTGAAAAACAGAGGGCTTGCTCAGCTGTGTCCATAAACATTCAAATTATACTTGACTTGTTTTCTACCCTGTATTTATCCTCTGTGTGTGCGTGTTGCTGTTTAGCAAGTGCAGCAGTCCTCAGAGACAGACAGAAGAAACCTCCTACCTGCAGTGCAGCCTGGGGAGCTAAACCTCCTGGCTCCCATGCTTGACTTTGTGATGAACCAGAGAGTAAGACTTTTATATTACTTATTTAAACACCATTACACCCCAAAAACGAGGGCAGCAGCTACTGGAGCGCCAGGAATGGCACTGCCACGTAGCACCTTTGTTTGCAGTGACTGGTGGAGAGCTGGGCACCCCTCCCTGTACTGCGACCGCCCCTCCCAGCCCATTGCCTGCTCCAGGGGCTGGGCTCCGTGGCTGCAGCAGGAAGCAGCCCTGTTTCCCCGCCTGGCAGCTCCAGTGTCCTTGGGAGGTAGCACAGTTCAATAGCAGCGGCTTGTTTTCAGGCAGTGGGATGTTACAAGGATTTTTAAGAGGCAGCTCTGCCTTGGGAACAGGCAATGCAGCAAACACTGGTGACGGTGCTCTCCCCTGCAAGGCACCACACAGCTGTGGGGTTGATCTGTTTCACTGCTCCTGATCACAGCTGCCCATCATATTTCAGCTTATTTATGACAACTATAGGTCCAACTCTTCCACTTCTTTTGGAAAAAAAAAAGGCAATAAACACACACTACAATTTACACAAAATTTTTCAACAGCCCAGGCTAAAATCAGTCTTTATGTGCTTGGAATTTATTTAAAATAATTGCTATTTATGCCCTTTTTTTGGCTTTTTACCAATCTAATCAGCATAATTTGACTGTGCTGGAACAAATCTACAAGACTCCAGAACTGCTCTTGCAGATCATGCAGATTAAATATGAACTAATTAGTAGATTTCTGGATCTCTAAATCCACAGCTTTGGAAAAAGCTGACAATGCCCATCAGTCTTCACACAACAAGAGAGAGACAAAACCCAGACATACAAGAAAAATGGCTACAGATGGACATATGTGTGAGAAATCTTTGTAAAGGAAAAGGATTAAAAAACAAACCCAAAAACAACAACAACAAGACATTGGGATAATAAGCAACAGCATTTGGGTTTTTTTTCCGAAATATTTCAAGAATAAAGGCTTTTTCTGCCTTTAGTTCACTCTTTTGTGGAAATTAAACATGGTTCTGTAAGAACTAGAGGCCGTAAACCACCGTGGGATAAAAAGGAAAAAGTAGCAGAAGCCGCGAAGATGAATATTGAATTCACCCACGAGTTAGTCTGAGCACATCCAAAAACCATGACGTCAGTAAAAAGGAAAAAGCCTGACTATCGCCCTGGGAATGAAACCAAAAACTTGCTTTGCCAATATGTGAAGGTTTCTGAAAGTCTTCTAAAAGTTTCCTCAGGAGACAACAATAACTCGATTAGAAATGTTCCAGCAGATGATGAAGAACAGTAACAGCTGCTCCAAAGCTCACGGCAAACAATGGAAAGTCCCCGTTGATTTGTTCAGTCTTGAACAGGGTCCAAAATTCACAGAATTTCACAGAAGAGGTAAAAGCAGCTGTCTGCCTGCAACAGCAGGTTTCACGCAATGAGGGGATGGGAATGGCCCCGTAATTCAAGCCCTGTCCAAAAACTGCCACTGACAGGCAGGAGCCTAAAAACAGGCACTGGAAAAGTGGGTTCAGCGCTGGTCTGGAAGAAGGATACTCCCTTCCCAGGCTTGATGGGATAACATGGACAAACTCAGAAAGGTCTCTCTGGGATTAAACCTGTCATGCATAAATTGACCTTGTTAATTCCTACGTGCCTTAAGGAGGTGTTTTTACCTGCCTCCTTGGTTAATCACACACAATCAGGATGACCTCCTGATCTCATTGGTACAGTTTTATGGGAGGTCTCTCATCTGCATTTCTTGGCACTGGGCTTATCAAGCTGCTCATGGGGGCTGAATGGGCTGGGCAGGCTCTGCTCTTTGCTCTGATCTGATAAACACCCCAGACTGTGTTACCTTCTATGCTTACTTGGGGGATACCTGTATATAAGATGGCTCTAATGATTTCCCCTTGTCATCACCACCTAAAGCCATCCTTCCTTGCCTTCCAAGAGCAGGAAGCTGCCATGTCTCTGCCCAGAGCCCCTGTCCCCATGCTCAGTGCAATTAGAGCCTGATGCCATACCCAATGCAATTAGAATTAATGAGGAAATTTAAACCAATGACATCAGAAATGTGTTTGGCTCATTATCTTTGAGATACAGATGAAAGAGACAAGGCAGCCTCAAAACCATATGACAAATGTACCAGTGCTGGAGTCTGAATTCTGGCACTGCACTGCACTGGGCTGAGGGGCACAGACTGTGGGTGATTGAACAGCCTTGTAAGGAATTTTGCTGTATTTAACTACAGATAAGGAACTATAGGGGCAACAGAGTAAGCAGTGGGTTTTGCCAGCGAAAGGACAAATTCCTCTTTCACCTCTTGAGGACCTTGGAGTAAACCTGCTCAGCGAAGCTTTGTGCCTTCGCGCAGTTCAGAGCAGAGCAGCTTTGCACTGCAGCACAGGAGCTGGGGAAAGTCAGCAGGAATAAACTGAATCCTAGTAACATCTGCTTCACTTTCCTAGCTCGTCCCCCACCACCACCTCACAAAAAGAGAAGCATTTGGGAATTCCAAGAGATGTTTTCCCCATGATGCAGCTTAAAGTTGGTTTCAAAAGAAGACCACACTTCTCTGCAAATGAAGCTTTAACAGCAGTATTATTTATTTAACAGGAAAATCAAGCTGAAGCCAAAATAAAAAATAACCCTATTCCTGAGCCTTTCACTAGGTACATGTTTATTTTGTCATTTCTCACAAAACTATATAGTCTTGTATTTGAAGGGAGCTTGTGTTGCTCATACTCTTTTGGCCAGGTACAATACATACACCTAAAAATAATCCTTCCCAAATTCCTGTCCCTGCCCCATGGAACTGAAATCAGGCTTTTTCCATTACATGGTTAAAGCCTGTGCACAGGCAGAGCAGAGGCTCTCGATCCTTGTCCGAATAGTTAAAATCCCTCTGGAATTTGTGTTAATTTATCCAAAGGGCTACTTGGAAATACTGTGCAGGGCTTAAACCCCCCTCCTCTGTGCTATTTTCGAGCACAAGCTCTAGCAGCTCTGAAGCGTTTATTCCCAATTGCACCCACAACTTTTCATTTTGGTCTCTTTAACGTGTCAGTTTAAATCTCTTCCCCTTCCTCAGGCAGCTCTCAGGGTGTGCGGTGGCGTTGGGGCTGATGCCTGAGAGCAGAAACAGTGCACAGTGCTCTCACAGCAGCAGCACATCCTCATTTCATGGCACTGCACATCATGGTAGGCACAAGAAAGGCTGTTTTATGCCCCAAAAGGCACATTGGCACTTCAGCATGTGCCAAGGCCATGCAGTCAGCATCCTTTGCTTTATCTCCAGAATCACCTGTATAGCTTCACCTGCCTGCGTGATGTGCTGCAAATTCAGACATTAGTTATGGATGGGGTTTTCTTGCATTAAAGGTTTTATTTGGGGAAAATGAATCAGTTGTACCTCCACCACAAACAATCCCACTCAGCCATCAGTCCGCACTTGCAAAGCAACAGAAAGCTCCCCCCTGAGGTGGATGTTCCCCAGGGGCAATGCTGCTGTGAGCTGCAAGAGCAGGAGGATCACATGTGCACTGTGCCCATATGTCCCTGTCACCTTGTGGGACACTGCAGGGAACGGATGTTATCCCTCTGGAGGAACCATGCTGCCTCCACATCTCTCACCAGGAGCTCACGAGGAGGGAGGAGGCAATTTCAGAAACTCACACCCCAGAACTGGGAAGGCTTTTTCCATGTTCCTTGCTGAAATTAGTCTTTTCACTTCTCTGCCAGTCCTCCTCCTCCCAGTCAGGCCTGTCACTGAAGAAATGCTAAACTCCAGGAACACCACTGCGGATTTAGGGTGGGCACAGGCAGGGAGACTGCCCCTGCCCCTCTCTGGGGAATGAATCTCTCCATTGGCAGGGCAGTTTCTTGCGAATTCAAAACAAAGAAATCAAGGAAAATGTGATTACCTACAGGAAAGGTTCAGCTGATGGAGTAGGGCCAGTGCTGCCAGACTGGTCTCTGTGTCCGACCTTGGATGGCTCATTTGGGTCCAGCACAGCACTGTCACAGGCAAGAGCTCTGCAGTCAGCCTGCATGGGGCCAGGCACTGCTGCTGGCTCTGCCCTTAATGTTCTACTGGTTTTTTATTATTCGTATAAAGCCTTCTAACATGCTTGTTTATAATATTACTTTCTACTCTACGAAGGCCATATGGACATGATGATCGATTATATGCTAAAAGCAAAGTGAAGGGTGCTTTATAAAGTCAGCTTATCAGGGGTTTATTCAGTAAATTAATGTCTTTTAGAATTCTTATGTACACAGAAGCAAAGATCTCTCATAATTACATCATTCAGGTCTACAGTTTATATTTCTGAAAGCCAGGGAAAGTTCCAATATAATTCAGCCCCATCTCTGCACAAAATAAGGACTCTACTCGTCATCTAATAAGAAAGCAAAGTGTTTGGAGGTCTCTGGAATAGAGTTGCAGTAGCCAAGTTCAGCTTTAACACACACTATCAGGGAGCCCGATGAGCCTGTGGTAGCACATATCATGAAGGGATTAATGTGATGGAGCCCTGGGGCATCTCCTCTCACCTGCATCCCATAGGCCTGGGTTACACACGAGCAACGTTTCCCTTTAGTAAAGAAAGTGTTCTGTCATTTTTCTCCAGATCTTCACAAGATATAGCCTGTTCTCAATGTAAATATCAAGAATCTCAAAAAGTTCTCCCTCGCACGCAAAGGTAAATGAAAATGCCCCTTTCTTAGAGCTGGCGATGTTTAAAAAGTCTTAATGAGCTTTCCTTATTCATAAAAATGCCTTGTTTTTGAAAGCTTGCCATTTCCTTAACAGCTTTAAATGTGTCTTTTGCATCTCTCCAAATCTGCAACTTCTTTTCCTCCCACTTTCCTCCAAAGTCCATGTTATGGAGTATACGTGATATGGTCTTGCAGCTGCTTCTCCCCGAGGAAAGTCCAACAACTCAGAAACGGCAACCAGGAGAAAGCGCCAGTGGGGAAAGTTAATTTTAATGACAAGAAAAGAAAATGCCCAGAGACAAAAGTCAAAGCCAGCTTATGTTGTCAGTGGAAACCACTTGGTTCTGTGGGACACCCAGAAAGCACAGTCAGTGGAGTCCAGCCTGACGCAATGTAACATGGGCATCTTGCATGATGTCTCTCTCAATTCTGCCTGCCTTCAAAAAATTGAAGAATTGGCATTCTCTGTTAATTTTTTTCCAAACAAGAACTCTTTTTTTAATTACAAGTTTTAAGATGATATGATGTCCCTCCTGTGTTCTCAGGCACCCTGCTGTGTGCTTTTGCAGAGCGACAGTAATATCTCACAATGATAAGATCTTTATAAACCTGTTGTCCTAGTTAAACAAAGAGGACTTTCATTCTACAGTAACATTGCATTTGGTGAAAACCTGATTTGCAGACAGTCCTTTCCCCTCAGCCTGCTATAAAACTCACCCAGTGACCTTCAAGGGCTTTTGAGTTCATGTCTAACAGAGCAATGGCACAGTGAGCACCTGACTTTCAACCCATTTGTCAGACCTGCCACTGCTGGCCCCACCTCAGCCTGTAACCTTCAGCCGTGGATTTGGAGCTTGTAGTCAGCTCTTTTACCACCTGAGCCCTTTGAAATGCCTTTTAGCCCCACTGCAAATGGCAATACTGGTGATAGAGGGAGATTAAAGGCTGATGGCGGATGTCAGAGGAACTCTGGTATCTCTCCAGTTCTCTGCCAGTATTTTCCAAGAACTTACTTCCTCTTATATAAGTTATAGATATATTAAAAAAAAAAATCGATCTGCCTTACGCAAATATTTCTTATCAGCAGATAATGCACTTGCAGCACCAGACATATGTGATTAGGGAACCTGGGCTCGAGGTGACACAGTGGTAGCACATGGTACCATGCAGAACAGCAGCTGGATTCCTTCCACCTAAAAAGTTATTTGTTCTAACTAAAAGGAATGAACCATTAAGCACAAGTGACCCATTGAGCAAAAGGCTTTACAGACCACCACTGAGTGGACCCTCTAACGTAGCCTATACGTGCCAGTTCAGAACTGGGGGGGAGGGGAAAATATGGCTTTAATCCCTTAAACTCTTGAGATTAGCAAAATAATATAAATGTGTGTAATACAAATTGCATGTCTGTGATCCAGGGTGCTTGCTACTGTGGCACCCAGAAGGTCACCAGCAATGCTTCCTTTCTTCTCATGACAGTAATTTGGGGACCAGTTTTCAAGGGTGCCATGTAGTAAGTGTAATTCTCAATGAAACCATTCTCAGAATGTGGGGGTCAGTCCTACATCCACAGACATCACTGGAAACCCTCCCATTGACTTCAGCAGCCTTTGACTCAGCCCCTTTCCTGTGGGTGCTGTGGGAACAGGGATACACAGTGCTCTGGCAGTAGCCTTTTAAAAATGTATTTGGGGTAATTTCTTCCTCTGGCAACCTCTTGTTTAGCAGCTTAATCATCAGACAGGAATAAGAGTAGCTGAAAGATCTTCCACCTTCCTACAATGAGTTAATTCTCTCCCCTGCTATATTAGCTGTCATACATCTATATATACTGTCATTTGTTTCTCACCCTCCTCCAGATCAGAGAGCTGCTTAATCACTGCCTGTCAGCTCCCGCCTTGCCATATTTCAGCCTGTTCATTTAAAATGTTGTTATTTGCTCCCTGGGCAGCCAGTAGTAAACCAGAGAAGCAATCAATAAATGTCCTTAACCAGAGCTCAGGCTGCAAGCGGAAGCATTGTCTAAAGCAACGGGGGGAGGATAAATCCCTGTTTCCTTTCCCCAGCACTGCTGATTGCACATATGCACTGATTCACTTGTCAGCTTGCCATTAGCAGACACGCTCTGGTTCCCAAAGCAAAGGGGTTGTGAGAGGAGAGAGAGCAAACCACACACAGGAACAACCACTGCTCCCGTGGCTGAGCTGTCTCCTCTCCCGCTGGACTCACACCTCCAGGACACCTCTCTGTAGGGAGGGTTGGGTGCCTGCAGCCTGTCCCCATTCCCAACACCTGGGAAGGTCTGGCACCGGCTGGCATGTCACTGCTGCCCTTTCAGAAGCAGTGAGGAGCCGGTCTCCTCTCCATCATGACTGCTTGTGCCAAGTTGCTCCATCCTTCCCACCTGTTGCCTGCTGTGCAGCTCATCAGCAGGAGCCAGGGATTTCTTTCTGGCCTTGAGCAGCACCCCAAGCCTCCAGACCCATAGCTATTGTCAGAGCTGCAAACACTGCTCAGATGCAAGCAATATCCCCTTTCTCCTGGCCTCCCAGCCTCCTGTGTCAGGATTCTTTGGATGCAAACTAATGTTGTTACACTCCTGCCAGCCATCCCTTTGGAAACTAGAGGGATTATTCTTCTTACCAGCATTTTACACTTGGGCAATACCACAAGACTACAACAAAACAAAAGCAAAAATCCGTCCTGAGTGTTGCCGACTGCAGTTAAATTCAAAGTCATGTTCCAGACTGCGAAGTTGCCTCCTGTTGTAACTTGGCAATTAAGTAGAGGCACCAAGTGAGTCTTTAAAGGGCAACCTAAATAAGAGCTGTTAATTCCACTTCTGGCACAAACAGGAACTGCTTGATAAAGGGTTGATGGGTGAAAAAAATGGTAGAAATCAGGTTTTTTTTATTCTGCCAGTGATGGAACTCTTATAGGTAGCTCAGTCCCTGGGTGCTCTCAGTCACTGCTGAAGCTCCCACCAGTCAGTGTCTGGGTCACCATGCTCCGGTCTGGCCTCAGCTCCTGAGCAGATGTTTCCATGCCATTTAATGCTACTGTGATGCACATCATAAGGCATAGACCTGGCATTAGGTGAGCAACAGGGACATGAGCTACACCTTCTGGGGCTTTTGAAGTGCCAGACTGACTCCTCAGGGCTGGAGGAGCAGCATGATCTGGGACATGCCAAGCATGGCATTAGAAAGCAGTGGCACAGCCACTTTGTCCCTGGGTGTACAGACTTAACTACAAGACCAAACTTGTTTCTGTGCTCAGTGATGGGAGCTAGGAAACCACTCCAGGGGCAGATGCCACTTAGTTATTATTTTATTTTTAATTCAATACTTAAGCTCTGATCATCACTGTTGACCCAAACGTAGCATGACAATTCTCCTACAAACCACAGAGACAGTTAGATGAGAAGTCCCTTTCAATTCAGCAGAGGGATTCCCAGGGGTGCTAAAGCAGGTCAGAAGTAGATACAACATGCAGCAGCTGCAAGTAATAGAAAGGGAGAATATTGTAGGAAAAGGGTAAAGGAAACAGAAGGTTACACAGATTGCTCAAAATATCCTTTCATTCCTGCCAGATATTAGTCAGTCTTGTCTCCAACCACAACATGTCTTCTACTAAAGAAGCACCACTCTCTATCCTCCTTTTCCAAATGTGATCCAGCATCTTCTGCCTTGACACTGGAAGCAGGGAGCAGGCACCCAGCTGTCACATTTGCAGCTGCTAAGATGGAGAGAAAACATTCGGGCAATCCTGCCTGATCCACTCATGTCTGCCAGTGATCAGCTGTCAGCAGTGACTGGCTGTCCATGTTGTCCTGTCCCATACATTCTCTGAAACCAGAGAGCTGCATGCACAAATGGAACTGGCCCACATCTTTAATAAATTTTTCCTTCTGCCTCCATCTTCTCTTGTAACAAACCATCTCCCTGGATGGGTCACACAACAGCAGTACTCCACTGCAGCAGCTCTTAGGTACAACCAAGGTTTGAGAGATGCTACCATGGTGCTGCTTAGAAGAAAAAACACCTTGTAAACTCCATTCCCAGATGATAAAATGTGTCACATGAATCATCCCCATCCCAGCCCAAGAGCACTATTAGTGTCAAGGGCAATAATAAAGAAAGCAAGGAGTGCAGAAGAGCACGTGCAGCCCACTCTAATTACTCCCATCACTAACAAGTCAATGAACCAAAGCATGCAAGTGAATGCGTGCAAAAATGCATAAAGCTGAAGAAAGCATCCCTTAGTCCCTGACAGAGAGGGAGAACGCCTGTGTCAGCAAAACAAAGCTTCAAAAGCAGTAGGAAAAGTTGAGCCTGAAGTTGTGCTGGCAACACTGTGCCTTTGGGTGACTTTGGATAATGTCAATGTTCATTCTACAAAATATGGATGGTGCCTCCTTTCCTGCACTGTTAATCGTCTGGATTTGGTGTTTTTCCAAGTTCCCCTGGTAGGTGACCATCCTCTGCCCAGCACACAGGAACCCCCACATTTAGGCAGGAACCCTCAAAACCTTGGTAACAGTCTGCACAGACTGTGCTTGGCTGCATTACATGCAGAGGCAGTGAGGCAATAGGCTCTGTAGTGGGCTGAAGACTACTAGATGTCCTCTCTGGAATCAGGACAGCCCTGTAAGGATCCTATTTAGTGCAAGTATCCTATTTAGTGCCCTTTCTCCAACACAATCATCATTACTGGTCCAGAATACTCCTCTTGGTATTCCTCTCTCTTGTCTCCACTTCGGAGGTCCTGTGATATTATAGCAAATTGACAGAGAACGAGAGCATTCAGGCAGTTTTTAACCAAACCACGCAATGATTCCCCTTCTTCTTCTGCCAGCCAGGGATTCTCGCCATCATGCTCTGTAAACACCCTCTGCTCTTGAGCAGGAGCATCAGCTTAGACCCTGACTCAAGTTCTCCATGTCTGGAAGGAAAGGACTCATTCACAACCTGATTCAGAGCCTCCTGACACTCAGGAGAAGAGCGCGTTCCAGTCCTGATTCACACTGTTGTGATCTGATTCAAACCCTCCTGGCCCAGCAGGGAAATGGGACCAAGACTCAGATTTCCAGGTTCAGAGCAGGGTGACTCAGGATCCACATGGACCACAGCTGGGACAACTTCTCCAAAAACACCTCTGCTCCTCTGCTACCTATTGGGGGACATGCTACTGCCTGGGCACTTGGGATGAGCTGTTCCAAGATGCACTTTGGACCAGGTCAGTACAACAAAGCTGTATGTTCAGAGAAGAGTATGGCACCAGGACATGCAGGCTGAAGTTGTCCCCTGAGTAAATAGGTGCTAATCTGCCTCTGTCGATCACTGCATTTTCAACCTGTTGCAAGAACCTGCCTGGCAGAGCCCCTCCTCCTGACACAGTGCCAGGTCTTGTTCTGCAGACGCTGCTGGACTGATGCCCTTTGCGTCCTGCCGTGAAGAATTCAATGAGTTTTTTCGGCTTCAGCAGCTCAGGGCTGCTGGGTTTTGTACCTCGTGCTTACACTTATGGGACCTGACAGTGGCTCTTTAATTCTTAATCCTTCTGAGAAGCAGACTGTGTGTTCCTTCCAACTTGGATCAGCCTGGACCTCATTAGCTCCTCTCACTCGGTTGTGCCCAGAGGAGGTGGCAGACGCACAGACCCAGGAAAATCACAGTCCATCACTGTTACTGCAATCATTGTTACTGCAATCCAGCCCTGTGAATTTTAAACTAATTTGGAACTGAACTCCTTGATAAAGCCCCTGAGGCTTTCCTGGTATTTCTGATTTCCCTTGATATACTTTCTTTTTTTGCCTTCCTTATTTCCACTTGCATTCAGAACAGGGGTTGGGGTGGGCCGCAGGATGCAAAGTGCTGATGTGGTCTCAGTAGTGGTGGGTGTTGACTGGCCCCACATCTTCAGGGCAGGTGTGTGGGCACGTGTACATGGAGGAGGCTGAAGTTTTACAAAATCTTCACTGACATCATTGATGAGCAGTGAGAAGAGAAGTCAAGGGCTTTAAAGAATCCAGGGCACAATCCATAATGTTACCTTGTGAGCAAGAGATTTCTCCTGGTGCTCTTGGTAAGCACCCTCCTTGCATTAGGCCTGAACAGGTCAGCTTTCAGGGGCCTCAAGACATCAACACATCCCATTGCATCCCAATGCTCTCTCCAGGAACAGAGATACACGGTCCATTGCTATGTGCTTAGATGGGGTTGGACCAGCCTTCCTTTGGTATCTCAGATGTGCAAACCACTCACAAAGAAGAGGAAAGAAAGAAAAAGGAAAAAAGAAAGAAGAGAGGAGGGGAGGGGAGGGGAGGGGAGGGGGAGAGGAGAGGAGAGGAGAGGAGAAGAGAAGAGAAGAGAAGAGAAGAGAAGAGAAGAGAAGAGAAGAGAAGAGAAGAGAAGAGAAGCAAGAAGAGCCCTCCCTGCAGAAAGATTTGTATCTCACAGCTAGTCTGCAGAAAAAATTAGCTGGGATGGAGGTGGACTGTGACCTTTGCAGTCCATTTGGCAGCTGATTTGTTAGGACCAGCCTGGTACCAACGAGCACCATGGCTGCAGATTGGGCTTGTGGAAGCTGTTAGGTACTCCAAAAGGACCAGTACTGATCAAAATCAAACACACATAAAAATGTCACTAAACATAGCAACATTTGACCCCTCCCCACAGGCCTGGGGGTCAGGAACCAAAGAAGGAAACCAGGATGTCTCTAGCATCAGCTGCCTCTGGCTGTTAGCAGAAGGCTAGAGTGAGTGACCGAGCTCTCTGACTTGAAGCCTCTACACCACTGAGGGTCCAACCTCCTGCAAGGAGAATTGAGGCCTTGAAAGCCCAGTTCATAGCAGACCCCAAGATGCAGTGAGACCAGTAAGAAATTTTACCATAGTATTTTATACCAAGAAATGCAGAGTTTCCTTCTGCTCTTTAAGTTTTCTTCCACAGAGTAGTGTCTAGTTCAGAAAGGGAAAAAATGCCTGGCACGCCTGAGTGCTGTCTGAGCACTCAGAATGGAAAGAGGCAGAGCTTCTCCTAGGCACTGCAGCCCTGGGATTGTTTGCCTTACTAAAAAAAAGTGATCCTAACTTGTTTTAACCCTGAGATCCCCATCATTTTCCACAGTGCACATCAGAACAATGGCAGGGAGCTGAGGCTGAGGGCTCGGCATTGTGGACAGAAGAATCCCCAACTCAAGAAAAGTCCATTTCTCTGGGCAACAAAAAACAGGCAGGACCCTTTGTCTAGGGAGAGCAGGATTATTTGGGTTGGCTTTCCAAATGGGCAAGCAAAGACCAGAGCCAGATACCAGCATCACTTCTGAAAAATCCAGTTCTTAAGAATTGAGAAAAGTTTCACTGTTATTTGCTGGTTTTGTCTTGACCCTGTTATGTGTAAGCGTGGCAGGGCCAGAGAGGAGGGTTTGCAAAGTTTTGTTAAGGACTTAAGCCTTCACACTGGATCTCAGGGAAACTTTATTTCCCTCATGTTTCTCATACTGTGAGACTTCAAAATGCACCAGAGTCTTAGCCACTAAGTCACTAAGTCACTAAGCACCAGCCTCCCAACAGTTAATGAAAAACACACTGTAGCACAGTTAAGTAATTCCTTCTCACGTGATGCAGCTGCAATTTGTCCTTCATTGTCACTAAAACCAAAAAAAGCTGGGAGTAAACTGTTCCAGGGCAGAGCTAAGTGACCAACAATCCTGCTACTATGTTGGCCCTGAATGTATTTTTTTTTTCCAAAGATTGATACAGGCTGAGGTATTTGCATTTGCTTGCTCACTCTCACATGATCAGCAGTGTTTCACTCCCCCAATTTTCATTGCAAGAGGTTTATTAGCAGATAAGTAATCTATGTAGCCATATTACCATTTTGTTCTCTGAAGAGCAGCATGTGCACTGCAACAAATCACTGGCACAGCCAAAATACAGAAATTCATTGCTCCAGGCAGCAGAAACAGCAGAGGTAACAGCCTGGCTTTGCAGTATCAGCTCTCCTTCCTGTCACATCCAGCACCTTGGGCAACCTTGCTGACATTTCAAGCAGCACACACCATTTATCTGAGCACTGTATGAGTCAAATGTAATCCCACATATATAAACTGAGCCTCAGCTGCCTGAGTGAGGGCTGTGTGTTTGCAGGTTTTCCTTTTTCTAGTAAAATATTTCCTGGCCCCTTTTCCAGTAGGGGCAAAACTGGCAGGTTGGGTAGAACTGAGGTAAGTGCAGTCAATCTGAACACAGTCAAACAAATCACTGGTCATGTGGTTTATGCTGAATTAATAA
Source organism: Corvus moneduloides (assembly GCF_009650955.1). Taxonomy (NCBI): domain Eukaryota; kingdom Metazoa; phylum Chordata; class Aves; order Passeriformes; family Corvidae; genus Corvus; species Corvus moneduloides. Next base: position 9,904,701 of record NC_045481.1, on the reverse strand, counting down.
CCTGGGCCTCTATTGATTTCGTGGTTGTAGCTCCACTGGTTTCAACGCCCTCTGCCTGTGAACTTTCATGTGAAATGAAAGTTAATGTGAACTTTCTTTTTGGCCCACTCAAGACCACTTTGTTGAAAGGATGCAGCAGCACACCTCTCTATCACCACTGCACCTGCCCCCTGCCCTATTCCCAACCTCATCCTGACCACAAGTCTGCTGATGCCAAGGATCTGTGCACACTGCAGAGGCCTGCTGGCATTCAAGTCATTCCCAAGATCTTTCTTTTAAATTAAGAAATCAAGAGGAAGTACAATCATCAGAGAAATTATGCTTTTCTATTATGTGCTGCCCATCTTTGGAAGGTGAAGATACAAGAAAAATGCTGTTTGTGAAAAAAACAGCCCTTAGCTGAAAGAGGTTCAGGCTCTTGTTCCTCAGTCAGAGAAATTCCAGCTTAGTTATTAAAGTCACAATCATCTTTCTTTACTTCTGATTTTTTTTTGTCCAATATATGCACAAGCTCCCAGCCCCTGCTTTTATCTGACCTTTAATGAACGACCTTTCTTAGACCTGGCTGTTCTGTACCATGCTGCCAAACATCTCCTTCCTTCACCAGCTTCATGGGAGCTGAATTAATCGCTCTTTAAAAAAATCATCTTCCCATAGACATTTCTTCTTGTAATTACCCAAACCTTTGTTTCCCTTTCACTGCCTGATAAGTGCTATTTATATCCACAGCTGCTGAAGTATCTTCTTCCCAATAGCAGGTGAAGAAGATTCCTATCATAGCACATGCTCTAAAACTCCTAATCTGTTTTCTGGAGTCATTTGATGCTACCTGTCTTTTGCCTTCTGGAAACTGCCTCTTTATATTTTGGTGGCATGTAGAAAATGACAAGAATGTCTCTGGGAGGGGGGAAAAGCAATGAAAATTAAAGGAAAGCATGAGGACAATACAGCTAAGCTGGTTGCAGAGCTGAAAATGGTGGTCCTACCTCCCCTCACCTACAATGAAGCACTGGGGTTTCTCCAAGTATGTGGAGGAACCAAACAGATATCCTCCTTTTCCTTGTGGGATTAGTTTTTCAGATTGTCCATCTCCTTAAACCTCCTCACTCTACTGGCACAAGAGGAAAAGTGGAAGCAGCAAGGGGAGAAGATGGTGGAAGAAAACAGCTATCCCATGCATCCCTAGCAGTATGTTTGGGTTTGGAGATCTTTATCCGGGGGTATTTATTTTGATGAAGTCAAAAATCTGCCCCAAACTCAGAGGAGACATGTGGAATCATACAGCAGTGATTAAATTAAAGTCCATCCTAGACAAATGGAGAAAAACACTATAGAAGTGGCTGAGAAGGGAGCCATACATGAGGTCAGTTGCTCCTGGCTTTGTAGCCTGTGCTGCAAACCTTATGCAATGCTGCAAACCACACTCAGACTATGCTGCAAGCCTCACCCAGACCCATTCCACACAGCTACACCCCGGCAAACATTCCCAGGGTCAGCAACACCTGTGCTGCAAAGCCCAGAGTCAGATTTTCAGCTGTGGTATCAAGAAAATCAAACTTCATTACACCTGGAGATGTTGAGCTCTGCCATTTGTTTGTCCTACTACAGAGCAGAATTTACATCTGAACTCAAACGGGCCTGGATCCCTTTTGTGTCTGTCAGTCTTCAAAGCAACTGTGGTTAAAATTGAAGCTTGTGTTAAAACTGACCCTCAAATTAGCAATTTCACTGTAATTATGGAGAACCTTTTCCATTTAATGCCTTCAGGCTCTGCTGCATGACCAGTGATTAAAATTAAAAAGTCCATCCTAGACAAATGAAGAACAACGCTACAGAATTGGTTGAGAAAGGAGCTCAAGTACAGCACTTTGTAGCTTAAGGGTGGGTTTCTGCCACATGTGAATTTGCAGGCCAAAGCACAGAGACCCTGGTAAGAGCATGGAACCACTGCAGCTGTGTGCCAGACAGCACAACTGACACAGGCTTAGTCCCATCAGTACCTCGATATCCAAGGCAGCCATTGCAGGATTCACCCTTCATAATCTATGCAAATTGCCTGGGCATATGAAAGGATGAACCAAACTACAGCAATCAGAACTCAGTCTTTAAAAGTTTTGCAATTGCTCCTTGTACCAAAGCAGGAATGAGCCCACTGTGGGTTTGTTAGGAGAGAGGTCAGCAAGTTGCACCCCAGCAAATTGCTGGTGGTCTCTGCTGGCTCCAGTTTTTATCAAGTGCACTGCAGGCAACAACGTGCTACACAAATTAATTTTAATTCAAGTCCTGGCACCTTGTGCTCAAGTTTAATGTCCTGGCCTCTCATGTGAGACTGACAAGATGTATCGTGGTTCTGGGAGTTCTCTTAACTCTCCAGTGCCAAATACTTTAAAGGGGTGTTGATGCTAAAGGGATGCTCAAAGTTATTTGCACCAGAGGCAGCTGGATTGAGCCACATCCATGGGGACAACTCCCCAAATAAACATAAAAAGTGCAAAACATGGAATGATGTGTCACATGAAAACAAAAAGCACGCACTGCTGTGATCCCCAAGCTCCATGCCATAAACAGAGGCAGTAACTCCATATTAAAACAGTTACAAGGTTATCCAGGGAGGGGAAAGGGTAGGGAGTCAAAACAGAGTCATGAGAAAAAGAGAAGAATGTTCCTGTTAGAAATGAAGAAAAAGTCTTCAGAGTGAGATGAGCCATTGGGAGCAGACACACCCCTGGAAGGGATCTGAAATGGCACAGCGAGAGCGTTGCTACACTACAGTATGACCACATGTGTCTGGACTCTGAGGGCAAAAATGCCAGTTTTGTGCAAACACCTCTGCCAGGACACATTTATTGTGGTTTCTACCTACTGTGCCAGGCCAGCATGCCAGTCCCTGGGTGTCACTGAGAGCAGCCAGCCCCTGTGAAACACTGTGTCCTGGGAATGCTGTACACATGTGTGCACTGGGGATGAGGAAATGTCTAGTGATACATTATGTGTCATTGGAACCTAATAACCTCTACTCACAAAAGTCACTCTGATTTTGGACCTCTCAGCCTTGGAAAGCCAAGTCTATCATGCATGAAAATGTCCTGAGAAACTGCCAGGTAAAAAACACAGTCCTTGTCTCAGTCTTGCGCTGGGCTCCTGGGAACAGAGGGACCTGGATCCAGCAGCCACATCCCACAGTAAGCACCATGCAGGCCAGCAGGAGGGATGGCCCTTCCTCTGCAATAGGGACACAGCAGCAAAGGCTCCTCCACACCACGGGCTGACAAGGGCAAGGGCGAGCAAACGCCCTTTGCCTTGGTCAGGATCTGTTGCCTGCCTTGGTGCGCTCTCAGGGCCATTATCCATGAATACTTTGTAAACAGAGGTGTGTTTGCTGCAGTGTGTTCCCGACTGGGCCGGTTGGAGCTGCCTTGGCAGGGCAGAGAGTGGAGCATCCGCCCTTCGTGTGCTGCAAGACAGGTGCTGGTGGCACGGTGCCAGTGACAGCCATGCCATGGGGTTGGAGACTCTTTGCTGTTCCTCAGAAAAGATCCACATTCCCCAGGGGGGTTGCAAGGGATCCCTGTCTGTTCTTGAATGCACATTCACATTTATCTGTGGGTGCAGAGGGGCTCCCACCACAAGGTGCTCTGAGCTCCTCTGGGCAAGTGCTGCCCCCCCACCCACCACATGCATTCCCTTCCTCCTCAAAGCATTCCCCCAGTTTTCACCAAAATGACCTGACCTCATTCACAGTAGCATCCCCAAAGATGGCACACATGGTGGAGACCTCTGGCTGCGCCCAGCCTTCATGGATTGCCTCCCTCCACAACAGCCCAGTGCTGGATACAAGAAATCCCGTCTGCCCCATCCCTTCCCAGGACAGATTTGCATATTGGGTCAAGCAAGTGTTTCTAGCCACTTGATTTCCAGGGGATAATATTATTCATGAAGCTATTTGCAGTCCCCAAATCCTTGGTTGCTGTTTCTTTCTTTCTTTCTCACTCCCTCTTCCCTGCTTTTTACTCCCCCCTTGGCTGTTGGTCTGTTTAAAAAAAAGTTTCCCTTGGCTGCACTTTCAGTAGGACATTTCAAAGTCAGGCTGAGATGGGTATTAAATGAGGATAGATGCCAGGTTCCTTTTCACTACATCCCAAACTACTAGAATAGCACCAAAAGCTGTAAATTAGGTCAGCTTTGCACAACAGCTTCTCGAGCCTTTTCTGGGAGCGACACTGCACAGCCTTCGGGTGACTATTGCTTTAAGCAGATCTGGTGCAGCTTGTCTTGGGGGACTGATGTGATGCAGTGACAGCTCTCCCAGGGCTGCCCCCTCCTCTATATAGAAACAATTTGGGACCCAGATCTGCCCCTCGGAGGGTGCACGGTGCAGGGGAGGCACAGGAACCCCACAGCACCCCAAGGCTGGGACCTGATAGTGATCATGAATATGGGGCAGGGTCCCAGCCCGCAGAGGGGACAGGCTGTGTGCAGGCAAGATGGGCAGCAGCAGCAGCGCCTGGATGAACAGCAACAGGCTGAGCAGCAATGCTGAGCTCTGAGATTGACTGGGGGAGCTTCCCATCAAGTCCTGTGTGGCTTCCAGCACATCACTGAAAAGGCTCAAAAACTTGGTTTTGGATACCAAAAAATTCTATTTGCATACAGCCAGTGAACCAGGAGGATTGCTGGTGCTAAAATGATGCACCCTGCGCCATCAGGGGGACAGGCAGCCATCTGCATGAGCTCTCTCTTGCCAGATAGACCATTGCCACCTTGGTACACCATTCACAAGGTGAAGCCAGTTCCCTGCTCCCTGGGCTGGACGATTAGCTCCATATTTTGAAAACTTGCAAGCAAGCAAGTGGGAATATGGCAGGGGATATTTTGAGAGAGATTCCTGTGGAAGAGAATTTATGGTCTCATATGATTTTTCTGACTTTGCAGAGCACTTGCTGGTGCAACACTGAAAAGAGCTACAAATAGAGCAAAAATATGTGTTCCTTTCCCAGAACACTCACCTGGCTCCCTGCAACCCACAGCTCAGGGGCGTTCTCATTTAGGGGTCATGTCTGTGTGTTTAGTAGCCCTGGGCATACTTACCTTCAGTGAGTTTGTCTAATTGTTTCTTGAGCCTGTGTAACCTTGGGGTGACATGTCCCACCTTTACACTTGTGTTTGGGGAATGTGCAGACTGTTTCCTCTCTGCTTGCTTGGATTTCGGAGTCCTGCCCCATCCCATGTGGCACCCTCAGCACCGGCTCTTTGCCTGGAACAGGACCATCTCTGGGCCAGGGGCAGGTATGCTGGGAGGAGAGAAGGAAAAAGGAATGGGTCCAAGTCCTCAGCCATTAATGGAATAACAGGAGCACGAGGAATGTAATTAGTGTTTTGGCATAGTGCTTGGGAAAGCCAGAGCAGCACGTCAGAGAGGGGAGGAGAAAGGGATCAGGGGATAAGCCAGAGAGCAGAGATCACAAAAACAAAAAGCAAAGCACAGGACCAACATTGTGAGGCCCTTGAAAGCTTGGGCAGCTCCATCGTGCCTCTTCTGGTGGCTTTGGGAACCTGTGGGGCCTCTGAAGATGTAGGAGACAAAGCCTGTGGTGTGAAAGGATTCTTCAAGGACCTGCAATCCTTTCCAAACTCCTTCTACCCTGAATGCCACTTCTGTGGTTTCCATGGAAATGTCACCAGCGGGAGAGCGAGCAGAGGTCCTGCGTCCTGGGTGGGAAGGGCAGGACCAGCAAGAGCAGTCTCACTCTCTTGCACCTATTACAAGTCTAAGCAAGTACTTAGATACAGATTAGATAGGAAAATCTTCTCACTGCCCTGACACTTGCAGGAAGTACTGTGGAGGTTCACACAAGGTATCCCCTTGAGACCTGTGAGCGCTGGAGAATGGCAAGAGGAGCTGGAGAGGGGAACAGAGAGCTCCTTACTACCTCCAGCTGAGCTCCCCAGTGGCAACATGGTCCAAAACAATGAGAAAACAACCACTTTCTACCCTAAATTGCAGCAGCAAACCTTCAGCAAAGCTTTGAGTCGGTTTAATTGCAGAAGTGAGCTGCAGCTCGGCTCACCAGGGCCACCCGTCCCTGCTCCCTCCCAAACAGTGGTCTGTCATCCCACAGCACAGCCACTGCCTCCTGAGCACGGGGCAGTGCAAACAGGGAGGAGAGAAGGCTTGGACTTCGCTGCTGAGTGTTTATTTGCAAGATGCTGTTGTGTTTGGATAGAGTTCCAGGCAGGATGTGTCTGCAGTAAACACAGGAAAAGGGCTGACGCTGGAGTCAAGTGGAAAGGCTGGCAATAGTCTCAAGTTTAATTAAAATGGCCCCTCTTGGGGTAGCATGTGATTCCTGATGGCTGATAAAGGCAGGCCAGCTGCCGAGGGCTCCCTTTTCAGGGTGCTCTGGAGGTGCTTGGCATTTTGGGTTTTCTTTCTAGGAATGGCCCAAGGAGACACCAGATATATCTGGGGAAATACACGCCTGGGTTTAAACACTGAAACATTAGATAATTTTCTTCAATCTCAAAACCAAGTGTGTGTCTGAGACAGAACCAAAGCCTACGATGTGCAGAGAGAGTTGTGCACAAGCCTCTCTCCATTGCAATCATTCTTCCCGGACAGGGAGTAAAAGGGATGTTAAAGAAGCTCCAGGCTGCTACGTCAGGCCCTGTAATGTCAGAGTTTCCATGCTCAAAATGGCTGAAGGACGGTGGATGGATTTTCCATAGAGCACTGCCCCCTGCTGTGTGCTCATCATTCCCACACGTGTCACTCCTCACAAAACCTTCTTGTAGAAAAAACATCTGCAAAATCATGGTGGCCTCACAAAATTCTGGGCCATTCGCTTCCTATGTGTCTGCTTGATGTCCTGAAGATCTACCACAGACCAGAGGCTTCCTCAAAATGTGAGGAAGAAGTAATTCCAGCAGAATTACTCAGAATGTTCATTAACAACTTGGATGCAGGACTGGAGCAGAATTACTCAGAATGTTCATTAACAACTTGGATGCAGGACTGGAAAGAATGCTGAGTAAGTTTGCCAACACTAAACTGGGAGGAGCCATCGACTCCCTCGAGGGGAGAGAGGCCCTGCAGAGAGACCTCAACAAGTTAGAGATGGGCAATCACCAACTGCATGAAGTTTGACAAGGGCAAGTGCTGGATTCTGCACCTGAGGCAGGGCAACCCTGGCTGTGTGTATGGACTGGGGCATGAGAGGCTGGAGAGCAGCGCTGTGGAAAGGGACCTGGGGGTCCTGGTCGATGGCAAGTTGAACATGAGTCAGCAGTGCCCTGGCAGCCAGGAGGGTCAACCCTGTCCTGGGGGGCATCAGGCACAGCATCGCCAGCCAGGCAAGGGAGGGGATTGTCCTGCTCTGCTCTGCTCTGCTCTGGGGCAGCCTCACCTCAAATGCTGGGGGCAGTTTTGGGTGCCACATTATAAGAAAGACATAAAGCTATTACAGAGCTTCCAAAGGAGGCCATGAGGATGATGACAGGTCCGGAGGGGAATCTGTATGAGGAGTAGCTGAGGTCAAGCTGAGGTCACTTGGTCTGTTCAGCTTGCAGAAGAGGAGAGAAGGAAACAGCATGAAGCTGAGTTGGGTGGGTTTCTGTTGGATATCAAGAAAAGGTTGTTCATGCAAAGGGTAGCTGGGCACTGGAATAAACCCCCAAGGGAAGTGGTCACAGCACCAACCCTGTCAGAGTTCAAGAAGCATTTGGACAATACTCTCAGGCACATAATGAGATTCTTGGGGTGTCCTGCTCAGGGTCAGGAGCTGGACTCATCCTGAGGAGTCCCTTCCAATTCAGCATATTCTGCAAAAACAAAAGGAGGAATGAGAGGCAAGGAATTCAGTCAATGTATCCCTTTACCTCCACAAAATCCCCAACTGATACCTGAGATCTGGGGGCATCTGGGTGTGCAGCAGCTGCAGCCCAGGCCCTTGACACCAGGACTTACCCTGCAGCGAGGCACATTGTGTGTCTAACAGCTGGTGGTGACAGATGGGACCAGTTGAGCCCAGTTGCAGAAACCCTGGGGCAAGCCCACATCTATGTGAAGGGCTTGATTTTACTGCTCAACAGGGATGGAGAAAATACACACCTCTATAACATCACTCGCCCTGGTCACAGAGAGGTGCTGGCACCAAGTTGAACCCCCAGCTCGGGGAGTTACAGCCCTGCACAGCACTGGGAGAGGCACCCCGGGAATGTTCAGGCTGCTCACAGGGATCCACTCTGTAGGAGCTGTGTCCAGCGAAATCGTGCTGTCACCAAAACTCTCCCAACCAGTCAGGACATAAGAATGCCCCCCAAAGACATTATATTTGCAGCCACCAAACCTCTTGCTGGTGCAGAGCACATCCATTTGGAACAACAACGTGATTTTCACACCGTGATTCTTTTCTTAGCATTTGCTAGGACTAATGTGTAAAGCTCAGGGTAATTGTGGTAACTCAAAACTCTGATTTCTGGTAACTCAATCTGGTGTTGAGTGAGTGGTCTGCCTGCAGCTGTGCTGCTGGACGGCCTCCTTTTTACGGTGGATAATGTGTTTCAAAGGTGCCCTCACGTCCCATGGAGGTGATGCTGGTCTTCTCATTTCTGGTAGATGAGCGTGATAGCTGAAGACCCAGCCTTTCACCTGCTGAAGTCCATCACAGCTTTGCCCTTGTCTTCAGGAGAAGCTGGTAGCAACTTTCAGTTAAAGAAGAAAGACAAAAGGTAGAGGAATGAAATAAAGTCCTGTTAGAATCCAAGCTGCAGGAGGAAAAGCTGGTATTTTTATAAAGAGGATGCAGAGAGCACAGGAAATTTTGGAAACCACATGGATTTTCGATTAAATGAGCTTAGTGTGCATTTACTCTGAATAAACCATGAAATATCTTGTCAAAAGTCTACCCTACAGTAGATTGTAAAGTATTACATGGTAGATTATAAAATGACTAGTGGGAGAATACCTTGATTGGCAGATAAGAAGAAGTGGCTGCTGTAGCGAAATTCACAGAACGAAGCCCCGGGGCACTGCTACCTACAAAGAGCAATTCCACCCACACCACAAAGACACGGCTGCAAGCAAAGGAAAGGGAGAGGAGAGTTTCTTACATGGCTGTAATTGGGACCTTGGGGAAGCAGACATGGAGATGGCTCTTAGATTTTTTTTTTTTAGCTAGGAAGAGGGCTTTTTTGGTTGACATTCATACTTGGGAAATGTTGGTGTTGGTGAACTGCCAAACACTCTTAGAACCATTGCATCATTCCCTCTTGGCTTGGGAGACACAAGGTTTGATTCTGCAACCTGGCTTCTTATTCCTTACGTCAGCAACTTCCAGCAAAAGGTAGAAAATTTATCTCTGTAAAATCTGTGGCTGAGCTAGGAACTGAAATAGCAGATACTGAGTAACTGCTCTGGTGGCCTGGAAAAGCCACCAAGGTGGTGCAGTGTAAGGTGTATTTCTGCATTCTTCATCCACTTTGCAGTCTGTCTGAGACAGCCAAAAGAAAAGGTTTGGGACCTTTTTTTTACCTCTTCCACTTGTTTTCTTGATGTGGCTCAATGTTGTCATTAAATTAAATGTATCCAGGTTATAGGAGAGTGAATTTATTCAGGGATTAAAATAGGCTAACATTATGCCGTTGAAAAAATTCCTTAGCTTGCTACTGAATGAAAGCTCAGTGCTGACCTGCGCAAGTATTTCTGCCCAGGAACAAAAACAGGTCTAAAAGACAGAACTGAGAAGACAGCTGGCAGGATGAAATGAAGAAAGAGAATGTCAGCTGCCTCTCCAGGGACCAGGCCTCTTTGAAATGAGCCCTAACAGACAAAATAGAAGTATTGTTGCTGGGCTCTAGCAAAATGCTAGCAAAGGCCAGATCCTGTAAGCCTCAAGGCTGGGATATATCAGTGTAAGATAAAAGTGGTAGGAGTGGGTGGAATGGGAATGCTCCAACTCAGTATTAATGCTCACGTCTCACTGGTCTCTGCTCCTCATCACACCCAAGTGAAAAGAACCGAGTTTGCCATGGCCCTAGGACTGGCACCCATCGATGCTGAGGGCAATCTCAGGTGTCTCCCTTGTGCCAACCCCTTGCAAGGGACCAGGGGCAAGGAACTGTGCCCAGTGCATCAGGAACATGAACCAGGAGACTCATTATGGGTCTTCTCCCCACAGTGCCATGATAATCTCTCTCAAGCTTAAACAGGGTTTCCCATTAAGAAGCCACTCTGTTAGGTGGTGTAGGTGGACTTCACATGAGCTGAGGAGCTTATTGAAATGTCACCAAAGAAGAGAAAGGTTTTTCCTTTATCATACAGGTATGACTGAAATCTCAAAGCCAGAAGGGGTTTGGACAGAAGGAAGGATTTTAACCCATCTCTGGCCATAATTATTTTAACACAGCTGTTCAGACAGGGCATGGGCACTCTTTGTCCTGCCATAATTATTTTTGCAAGGTGTTGGTTTTTTTTTTACTTGATGTATCCTGGAAACAAACTATATAGGAAGTTCACTGTTATAGGATTCATGCTGCTAGCCATATGGGTCCATACTGTGTCTGCTACATAGGACAGATTAATAATAAACCTGTACTTACTTCTGTATGGATAAGAATAAATATTCATCCCACTAGCTGGTAAATCCCATTTCAACTACTGTATATAGTTATATGACTAATTCCCTTAGTGCATAAATTGTTCTGGTATAACGAGTATATCTATTTTAGACAAGAAAAGTCATTTAATTTATCTGCATGAGTAGCTATCCCAATACAGATGTATTTATACCAGCACATCTGCAAGAGAGCAGATCTACCCCACTCAAAAGGACTTTTGCCATGTTAACTGTGTGCACAGTTCTAGTCAGCAGAAGCTGTCAGAGAAAATACAGTCTGCTATAACACGTGTTCCTCTGCAAGACACGGTGAGTCCCTTTCCTCCAAGAACACGGGGAGGTGAACAACAAGTAGAGCCAATGCTGGAAAAAGAACCAGATGACCTCTGACATCAAGAGAGCTTCAAAGAAATCATGTCTTTCCTCCAGTGGGGAAAGTAGAGTTGTTTACTCCTCTTTTGGTCCAACAGCAGTGGGTGTAATTAAAGGCATGCCCTGATTTGTTTGACTCATTGACAACGTGAACAGCCACCTCATGTTTTGTTTGACCACACCAGAAGCCAGCCCATTTTGCAGGCTGGGGTTTAATGGGTGAACAGCCCCCATTCTAAGGAGCCTCTCTGTTTCCCTGAGCCACCAGGTTCTTTCAGAATTTGACACTTACGTAGAGCTTTTCCCCCTCCGTGGGCTTTCCATATTGCTATTTTTGGGAGATTTCAGACTTGCAGCATAACCTTTGCCTGTTCAGCTTCTCTCTGACTGTAATAAAGCCTCTCTGCACCCCTAATCATCTCAGTGTTTGGTATAAATTATCCATCAGAGCTCCTTTGGTAGCAAAGGGAGTTGATTGTACTGTCTTTACAGAGGATAAAAATAGCAACCATCGCAGGCAAGGGCAGTGGGGAGGGCTGAGGCGAATGGAGGCAGCACTTCTGTGACTGAAGTTGGTGCCTTCACCTGCAGACAGCAGGGATTGGTAAAAATTGATCTAGTTTCTGTAATAGACTGAAATATAAACGGTGGTGTCTAAATTAATGCTGATGGCTTTGATCTGTTAGGCAGGGAACAAGCCACAGGATACTGAAAATTTCCCTGCAGTACCCTGAAAACTCCCAGTCACCAGCTCAAAAACCCTGCCTGCTTCTTCAGTTGGCTCCAGAAGACAACCCTGCTTCCCCTTTCAGTGCCAGCGCTGCGCAAAGCTTGCACACCCCAGCCTTTCAGAGGGGACAATGAGCTCCTGGGCTCTGACGGGGGGGAAAACAGCTCCTTGGAATTTCTGCAGCTGTTAAACAAGTGGAGCACCCTCCTGCACTGCACTGATGAACCCCCAGCCCCTGCCAACCCCCTTCCAGCTGCTCCACTCCTAATCCAGGCTCTGAGATCCCTTTTCCACCATGCCCATTGGTATCATCGATGCACTGTGGCAGCTCTCTCGCCAGACCTCGCTGACAAACTCACTGGTGCCTGTAGCCCAGAGGCAGGGCTGACATGCAGAGGCAGGAGGCATTTGCTGATGGCGTGTCCTGAAGTGGGGAGGAGGTGGGATTTGCCTCCTGAAGTGGGGAGGAGGTGGGATTTGCCTCCTGAAGCGGGGAGGAGGTGGGATTTGCCTCCTTTGGCCCACGCACTGGAGAGCCCACAGTCGCCAGAATGTCGTGTGCCGCTTTCCCTGCTCCCTCAATGGGCTGGCCTAGGAGAGCACGGCCATCTGGCAGCTCCAATGTGTGAATGATGCTGCTAAAAAAACGAGGATTTCACATTCAGATCCCTTTTTTTGCAGAAGTGCCAATCAAGCATGTGCTACTTGGACTGGGAAAATGGTTTAAGAAGTTTGCCAGGATTAATGGAGCTTCATATCAGTTAAGTGGAAAGAAAATCAATAGGAGCACATTTCCCTGCCAGTCCAGGTAATTTTGTGTCCATAATTCAATTATTCTGGGGCTAAAGGTGTAGAAAGACCCCAATTATCAGGAGCATTTCAGAGACAGCAGAAGAATACAGTGCACCTAAGTGCAGATCAAAGTACACCTTTGGGTAGTGAGTTTCTATCTTCCATCTAGAGAAAGGGATGTGCTCTGGTACCAGACAAGAATTAGTTCTCCTTTTCAGTAGGATGAGGTACTGGTGGCATAAATTTATACATTTATAAATTTCAGGGATCTGAACTTACATCTTATGGTAAAATAGGAGGGGGGGTGGGAAAAAAAAAGTAGTGAATCCTGTACTGTTTCCTGTTACTTTTTAGGCCACTGTCAGAACTTAGGCACCCTCTCAGATACACCCCTGTTCATCAGGACCTCACAAGGCACAGACCACTTACTGATCTGCGATCACCTTTTTGCAATATTAAGCTTTTATTAACCAATAACTGGATGACTGTGTCTCAGAAAAGTCTCTGATGCTCTGCTATTTCAGCACTGCACATAAGCCAAGGGCAGCTCTTGTCCAGAAAGCAGTGAGCCCAGTCCATCCACACCCCATGTGTTTTCTGGGAGTGCTCTACTGGCTCAAGCAATCTCTGAAAGCATGTCTCATATTTTCACGTGCAAAAAGCTGTGGATACCATTGGAAATGAGACATGGTACTAAATTCCCAAGAACTTGCTGGGGAAGCACAGTGGCAAGCCACCAGTGTCAGTGCTTCATGCCAGCTCCTGAGGCTGTGACTCATGTGAAGAGAGCGCAGTGGTCCTGCGTGGGTGCAAAGGAACACAACTCAACACGTGCAGACATCTGCAGTCTCAGATGGGACCCAAACATGGAAAATCTGCCAAATCCCCCATCCTTCCAACAACTCAGATGTTTCCAGGGTGAGTGCTGAATGTAGAAGACCCTGGGGTGGGGGGAGTGAGTGGCCACGTTTAGGCTGAATTTGGTGCACACCAACTGTGAGAATCTGCCTTTGTGTTTGTGTGGCTAACCACAAGTTATGTATTCAGCCCTAGCAAAGTTTTTTAACTGATGGAGACACTAAGACACAGAGGAGAAACAGTCCAATATGATCCTGCCTTGCTAAAACTTACATCTGCAACTTATAAAGCAAATTGCCATGGCAAATAGTGATCAGTGAGGCTGCGTCATCTCCCCATCCTCTGCACATTTTCACTTTGACATTTGTTGTCCTTCTTCTGTTTAATGAGCGAGTGAAAGATATTTGAAACTCAACTCAGGGCATCCTAGCAATTGAAAAAGTATTCTAAAGAAAAGAAATACATTTAAAAACTGGTTAAGGCTTCTCAGAGTAAAGAAAGCAAATAGAATGATTCACCTGTGCTATTATGAATTTTATTCTGGTCTGCAGAAAGTAGAATATAATAAATCTGAAGATCCAAAGCAATTAACACACTGTTTTCTCTCTGCTCTTCCTTGCCATCAACTCCATTAAACTTTACTTGGGTTAATTAAGCTTTGATACTTCAGCTTTACATATTTTGCATAAGAGATATGCACTGAGATACAAATAGATATAATCTCAATATATTTATATATATATAAATTCTGAGATAAATAATGTATAAATAAGTGTATAAAATCATAATAATAAATAAATATTAATATATGTAAATTCTGAGATATATTCTTTAGGAGAAAACTGAAGTTTCATGGCACCTGTAAAAAAGATGAGCATTTCATACAGATGAGTTTTGTGAAGACAGCAATGTGATGAGGAATGGTCTCTGAGTTACTAACACTCCATTATCTCTTTTTCCAGCCTATTACTCATGTCAGGAAAAATGTGTCTTTCTGAATAATCTTCTTTTGAGTGCCATGTCACCCAGATCTTCACGAGGCTATTATCAAATGCAAGGAGCAACAGCCACTGGATAATGGACTTTATATTCTCTGTGAATGTCCCAGTGGTGTGCAGACAATACATTTTCCTTTTTTAAATGGGAATAAATTGTTGCAGATTCAGGGCCAAAGTTATTGCTAACTTTGCAACTAAGCAGCTAAGCAACTCTTCACTGACTTGAATAACTTGCAATAAAATATGGCAGGACCAAATCAGACCTAAATCCAGCCTGGAAAATATGGAACAGTCAACACAGTTTTTTGCAAACTTGGTGATTGGGGTGGTCAGAACAATGTCTTGTTCTGCAGAGAGGAGCTGTGACATGATGCACAGAGCTGTAGGCCCTGTTATTTATGAATCCTTGGGAGGTTGGGGGGGGATCCTTGTCAAAACCCCAGAATGTGTTGAAAACATGAAAAAGGATCTCATTATACAAATAAGGAGCTCTGCTTGTTACCCAGTACCAACAGGACCTCACCTGTGAAAGCCTCTAATATGCTTTCCCTGACTCCACGAGGTGATGATTGGAGCCTTGCACTGACACTGAACCAGGGGACTGGTGCCACCTATGGAATCACCTGTTCCAGCGTGCAGTGCAGATGCATGGACTGATTCCATGGCTGTGCAGCCCTGCCATGCCTGGCCTGAATGAGAGCAAGCACAGCAGGGGCAGGGGAGCCTATGGGACAGAAATGCCGTCCTTGTGACAGCTGTCTGTGGCAAGCAAGAGAGCTGCACAGCCAGATGTGTCAACTCAAAGGAAACAAAGGTGAAGCGGGAGGGGAGGAGGGATGTGCGGGGCATGGTCTGAATCAGCTATCACTGTTATTAAAGTGCAAATTTAAACAACAGGTGGATATGCATATTTATAGACAGAGTGCATAGCTGGTAAGTGCCTGGATTTGGCTGGTACATCTCTGTATGAGAAGCAGAAGATGAGTCTGGACAATTACACCTTGAAGGGAGCCCTCCAGGTAAGACTTTTAAGTTATTCACTACTTAATTCCAGTCACAACCAGCATCCAGTTGCCTGAAATTCCAGAGGGACATCAAACTCCTCCTGACACATCCTCATCTTGCCCAAAGCTTTAGTAGTTGCCATGTCTTGTACTCCCAGTGACATCTCCTTGCCCAGAAGCACCCGCTGCCTAGTGAGGGACAGGAATTGCCAACAGCAGTACTTGAAGCTACACGTTTTCCATGAGCAATTTGGTTCCTTATACTCAGAATGCCCTTTTATTTACAAGGAGAAGAAGAAAGAGCATTTGCTCCCCAGCCCAGGGAAATGCTGCAGTCAGGTCATACATCACCGTGTAAGAAAGTCAAATAATTATTCCCCTGACAGAGGTGTGACACTCTTTGCAGAGATGCTCTACACTTAGTTATTATGCCTGAGGCATCACACTTTTCCAGGGATGACATATGGCAGTGTATTTATCCCAGGGCTTGTAGGGCTCCATGTTATCCTTCATAACTCACAGGTATAAAATTTGTCCTTGTGACCTCATGACACTTCAAGCCAACACAAAATCAATAAAGCACACTGAATCATCAGCCAGGTTAAAAAAGTAACCCAGCTGCAAGCATCAGTGTAACAGCGACAGATCAGCATTACTATTAAACCATCAGAAGTGTCATTTGTCCCCAACCCGCTCCATTGCTTTGGTCTTTGGGTATTTCAGAGCAATTCCTTTCCATCGTGTCATTAAGCAGTAAAGGGGAATCTTTTATAAGCTGAGAAAGGGCTGCGGTAGCAGCTGACATGAGTTTATGTTTAATAAAGGCCCTTTAGCGCAAGAAAGAGGGGCCCTGCCAAATCTCAGGCGTCTCTCGAGCTGCTGCTATTGTCCCTGGGGCAGGAGCACTTTTTTAGGTTCCCTCTTCACCCCTGTGAACAAAAGGACAGCTGTACGCTTGGCTTGGCTCGGGACGGGGCTCTTTGTGCGCGATTAGTACCCGCGCACATCATTCATGGCTCTTGAATAAAGATGACCTCTCGCAGGACGGGATGAGGGGGAAAAAGCCTCTTTATTCAGCAGGGCTTGAATTAGCATAATGACAAGGAAACCGTTCCTTGGAAGTCACAGGATGAGCTAGATCAATAAACAAGCAAACTACAGGTTCCCTGCAAATAATCGGTGTACAAGAGTTGGGCCCGGGAACTGTAAAATGCGAGGGAAGTTGTCCCCACCCGCAGTGGCTCACGCGTGTGCCACCCCTCGCTCTGAGCGCCGCACGGCCCAGCTGTTCACCTGCAGCTGGGGAAACAGCTTTGCCTCGGAGCTGGCGGCCCTAAGGGAGCACGAATGACGCGTGCAACGTGGCCAATGTGAGCTGATTTCCACCACCTTGATCCTTCCACCTCCCTCGGCCCGAGGTGGCGATGCCTCGGCCGGTGGCTCTTGGAGTGGCAATAATATTTGCCTTTATTTTCCCGTCCTGTGTGCAGACTGGCGGGTCAGGCAGCGAGCTGTGCAAGCAGACAATGACAGACCGAATTTTTTCACATGCTGGGTTTCCCGGCCGATGAAAGGCAATTCAGCAGCTTATCACCATGTACGCTGCTGCAATTAAGAGCCCTGGGAGCAGTGGCAAATGAAGTTCTCCTCCCCCGGCCCCCTCCGCCCCCATCCCTCCCCCCTGCCCATAGGAACAGGCTGTCTCTCGCCACCCACCACACCCGCACAATTGCAGCCCTTATACTCCGAGCTGAGCTCCACCGAATACTCTGTGACCCAGTAGCCAGGGGCACGGCAATAAGCACCAGGGTGTCCTCTAGACCTAACCTTCACTTCAGATTAGTTGTCAGCTGAAGTCCTGCTGTGCCAACTGTAATGGCCCTTAGAAACATGAATTTCTCTCCTGGAAGTCTTAGCAACAGCAGAGTTAGCTTGGACTAAAAATTAGGTAAAGGCAGAAGACAAGAAGTGAAACAGAGTTTAAAATTAAATTAAATTCCTACACTGTTTTTAAAGCAGTATTACCACCTTCTTTGGGTTTATCAATGCTCACAGTAGTTGCTGGTTTCCTACATGTTTCACCTCTTGAAAATTATCCTGTCCCTCTTTTTTCCTTTTTAATTGCACCCTTTTTGCTGAAAAAAAAATGAATATGTGGCACTGGCTGTAGTTGGAGGCTCCAAGTAGCAGAGCAAAACGTGAAAAAATACATATTATTTCAGGACTTGTGATTTTCAAGTCAGTCTCCTCACTTCTAGCCCTGTGCAGCCGGCAGCACAATGAACAAACCTTTATAGTCTTCACTGTCATTCTTGTGTTCTGTAAAAGTTTCATGACTCTCCAAAGAATCTGCGGCAGAAAAATGCACAAAAACACAAAACAAGGCAAATTAATGAGATGGCATCAGCCTCCTCAGCCTCCTCCTCTGGGTTACTTTGGGGTGGAGATTAACACAGGCCAACTCCAGCCATAGGAAACAAAGTGATTTACACAGGTGGACATTATCCCCTTAACTCTTAAAAGAACCAGAAACCAAGTGTTTTGCCCCTAGCATGTGGTTTATCACTGGAAAACGAAGTAGTAGAACAATACCATTCCATGGAAAACATGCACATACATGGAAGGACATGACACACTGAAGACTTCTGACAGTGGGTGGTCAAGAAATATTGCTGGAATAAAGGCATTTCCTGTTGTGCATTACTCTTTGTAGCTTAAATGACAGAAAATGAGCCATTTGAAAGATATTTCCATGTAAACCACTTGTTTCCTCTCACTCTTGCCTTTTTCCAGCTTCTTGCCCTGCACCTAAAATGTGTCTCGTTTGTTTCAGTTCCTCTCATGGGGAAAACAACAGTCTGAGTGTAACTGAGGCTAAACTCAACATCTGCAGCAGGAGCCACTGCTACATGTGATGGCAACGCACCTGCACCATTAACAGCCGTGTTGGAGCTGCAGCAAACAATGAATTAGTCCATAAAGGAACTGAAATACAATAAAAATTTCTGAATGAGGCTGTGAGAAAACTCAAGTGCATCGAAGGGGATGCGCTAAAACTGAATGAAGGGACTTCTGAGCAGACTAGCTAGTGAGAGAAAATTATCAAAATGCTTGTTATTTAAGAACATTATTAATACAAGGGAACTCCTGCCATTCTTGGAGGTACTCTGCCTCTCTGTTTCCTTATGGAAATGCTTCCCTCAGGCCCCATCTGTCTGGTTTTCTGCTGCAGATGAAGGTGACCCAGAGGGAATTCGTTACCACACTTCTCCTACGGCAAAACAAGCCTTGCTGCAAATCAGGCAGCACAGCCTGGTGAGCACTGCCTGAGGAGGCTCTGACGAGCACAAGGCTGACAGGACACCACCGTCAAAAAGATCCCCATGTGACAGTTTGTGCTTCCTCCTCATGCAGCTGGATGTCTTGGCAGCATGCAGGGAGTTTGGAAGAGTGATATGACTCATGTAGGGCTTTTTCTGGGAACATGCTCCAACAGGACACAAATTATAGTGTATGCTTGGATTGGGTACTGTCCTGGATGCAGGCAAGACATGAGAGCTATATACAAAGGAGAGGTTCCTACCAGAGAAATCAGGCAAAATGCTGCAGGTCCCAGTAAGGGAATATATATATTTATCTCTCATCTTCCATTGCTCTTCTAGAAGCATTCACAGATTAACCAACAGCTGGGAGTACTAAAGCAAGCTTCACTAGTTAGTGTTAGTAGAAAAAAATGGGGCATAAAATGTGAAGTATTTAATTAAAGGCCAACAAGAAGTCATAAACAGACCTCCTGCCTGTTTTCCAGTACTCACAACAAAAAAAAAGCAAAACAAAACCCCAAACAAACAGTGGAGTTAGTTAGGTTTTGCCAGTTTTAAAAGGGAAGATAAAATACATAGGGACAGACTTGGCAGTCATAGAAAATTCCCAGGTGAGGCAGAGGGGTGAGACCCTCAGCCTATAAGTGAAGCCAGGGCCCACACGACAATCAGATTTCAAATACATGGCACCTTTTAAAGATGTAAGTAAATTAGACAAAATTAATAATCTCATGGTTTCTGTGTGTCATAAATCAGGGAGATGAGAGGTGGGTAGCTGTATCTAAAGTGCTGACTTCAACATGGAGAACCAGGATTTTCTGGCAATCCGCATGCCAGGTACAGTTCAGCTGGGTTAAGCAAGCAGTTGAAGTGAGGTTCTTGCCAAAAGGCTCAGTCTCATAAAAACTGTTGGTAGCATTACACGCCCATATGACTCAAGCTCTCAGCTTCTTCAGCTTTATTCCACAATAAAAAGAAACACAGATAGGCCCTCAAGCTTAGACCAACAGTATTTATGAGGGCCTATCACCCTGCAGGTTGTAGTGCCAGTCCAGCAGCCGACTGACATCTTTGCACTAGTTCTTGGAATGCCAGATGGGATGGCTGGACACACAAAAAGGAGATGCTCAATGAGTCTGGGGGACTTTGCCGTAATAAGCCCTGTGGTTCCTCTGCTGCTTCTGTGAGAGGGCGAGGGCCTGGCAGAGGAGACATGGCATGAGCCAGCAAGTTGCCAGGAGTATTCCCAGCAGAGGATGAGCTCAGCACCTTTTCCAACAGGATGCTGGCCAAACATCAGTTCAGGAGAGGTTTGGGAAGGAGATTCCTTCCTCCCTCAGGCATGCCTGCTCCAAGCTATGAAACACCACACCCTGTGGAAGGGTTACCCAAGGAAGGGCCATCATCTCCTCTTCCATGTGCAAATGGTTAGACACATGCAGTAGTTAGTTTTTTCACACATTCATGGAGCTGACTCCCTGTCTTCCTGGCAGTTTTCCATCTTTACTAAACCCCAGCAGCAGCTGAGGGGTGCACCTTGTGGAGCACATATGGGAGCATGGGGAGTAGGAAGGGGAGTAGCATCATATGAAAGAGCAGGGCATGTGCTGGAGACTCCACCTCACCAGTGGGACAGACAGCCTGGAAAAATGGGATTTCAAGGGTTGTTTTCTGCAGCCTGAGTTATAAATCTCAAGGTTTATAATCTGTTGCAGGGGGAAAATTGCAGTGCTTTGTGTGTCTCCTTCTGGGCAAGGACTTAGTATGGCCTTTCTCCAGCTTCTTGGATTTCTAACCTAGTTCTTGCTTAAAAGCCTTGATTTCAGTGTGGGGCCATGAACTTGGCCTGGTCTGTGGCATGAGCCACATGAAGAGCGATGGCAGAAATTTGTGTTTTCTGGTGAGATGGCATTTGTGTGTCCCTGGATGGAAAGAGATGTTCAGGAGGCTGTGCATGTCCCACACTGCCCTTAGCTGTGGCATGCTCAGAGCAAAAACACAGGCATACTCCAAACCATACTTTTTGGAGTATGAGTGATCCTCAAATACCTCATTAAAAAGACACTTATCTTAAGCCTCAACACAGGCTTTAAAGTGCTGAATCCTAATCTTTGCTGTAGTATGGCAAATTGACGCAGTGTTTACAAGCATTTGCAGGCATAGCATGATAAAACAAATGCCACCAGTCCTCCAGCAAAATGCACGATTTATTTTCTACTTCACACACAAATATTTGTGCTGTTCTGTCTTTGAGAGCTTCTGAGTGAGAGCAGTGAAGCAGCCTCTCCAGACGGCTGAGCCAGGAGCTCTGCCTGTACACGGCACCTCCAGCCCCATATGGGCACAGAGATAATGCAAGTGGTCAAACTGGGACCCAGCCTGGCTCCCACAGTGGCAAACCATCCTGTAAAAATTCATTTTGTACAGGCTGTTATCTTTCCAAATGGGAGGAAGGTTATATTTTCCTTTTTTTTTTTTTTTTTTGCTAAGAAACAATAAGAAAGAGTTTATAGTTCATCCAGGCAGAATTAGTGGCAGATATATGAGGGAAATTTAATGAAAAGCTTGTAAGTCTCTAAGTCTATGTAAGACTATGAACATTTTCCCCAAACTGTCCAATCCATCCCATCCTTCTCCCACCTCCACTGTTGCCCTCAGTGTTGCTCAATGGGCTGCCCAGGCAGAGCGGCAATGGGGAGGATGCCCGTCCCCTCTGCCCCTCAGGGGGAAACCAGCAAGGGAGCATTTCTTTCCTTCTCCCACCCTCCCAGCACTGAAGCACCTCTCAGAGGATTGCTGGGAAAGAAGATCCCACAAACCATCAAACCGCCAGCTGGAAAAAGTGCAGATAAATGTAAACACGGTTTCCTTCCTGTCCACAGCACTGGTAAGGGGTTTTTCACCACAAGCGGATGGGATGGGATATAAATACATTTACAGCTCAGGGAATTTGCTGCATCACCTCCACTGCTGCAAGCCTTTCTGCAGGCTCCAGTTTTAGGGAGATTATTTCTCTCAGGTCCCAAAAAGGGAGGTTGCCCTTGCCAAAGTAGGATTTATGTGAGGATGTGGCTGCAGAGAGAGGTCAGCTTTGGGGCAGCCTGGCATCCTCACCCCAAAAAGGCATCAGGGGGGAGACAGGACAGTGGGATACCAGCACTACACAGCAGAAGCACAGCAGGGTTGAAGCAGGCCAATCCAGCATCCACAGGGAGACACTGGATTCAGGGAGGGCTTAGCTCCCTCAGTCTGGGGCAGCTCCCAAAGCTTCTTTGGTTTCGTGCAGACAAGAACTTGGCCTCTATTTCTCCCCTAAAGCATGTTTCCACTCGTCATCACTTCTGTGTCCATGCTCCATTTGCTTGGACCGATGACATGAACCGTGTCTGAGAGGTAACCACTCACATTTACTGACCAGGACAGGCTCAGATGGGGAGGGGACGAATCCCTGCAGATCTCTGCTGCTCACTGTGCACTTTGGTTCCCTTCCCCAGGCAGACTCAGGCAGCTCATCCCTCCATCTGGGCACTGCTGGGAGGATTAGTTAGCATACATGACATGGTTACCTGAGATAGCCCAGGGCTGGATTCAGTGGCTGAGGAGCTCCCTCTGTTTCTAACGTTTGCACAGACTTTTAAGCCAGAAGCACTAAGCACTGTACGTAAATGTGCAGCAAACTGTGTTTGCTGAGGGCCAGATGCTTACAGCAAACAGCAACTGGGGGATTCTGCCAATGGTTACGATGAGCCATTGAGAGGAAGGGGTTGGAGTCTGTCTGTTAGCAGGAATGGCATTACATGTACAGTTTTGATTTATTTCCCCTTGCAGAAGGTGCATGTGGTGGGGTTTGCACCCCAGGCTCCCTCTGCAGCTGTGGGTGCAGCACCCTGGGATGCTGCAGCTCAGTGCACCAGGCATTTGACCTGGTGTCTCAACTCCAGGGACCTTCCCCAGGCTACCCACACCTTGCCACCCTCTCCGTGATATTGCCGTGGGCAATGAACCATGGGGCCCCTCTGAGGGCAGGCAGGAGAAAAGGAGAGATGCCTGGGACAGTGGCAAGAGAAAGAGGGTGCCTGAGGGCTGTGGCAGCCTTGCACCCCAGCACCAGCTCTAGTCAGGGAAAGCTTCCCATAAAGCTTGGGTTACATTAGTCAGACACGGGTGACATTTATTTCTTTTCCTGCCTGAGCTGTGTCTCAGTGCCTGCCCATATGTTGGCTCGCTGGCAGCTCTGGGCACCTGGGGCGCGGTGTGCCTGTGGTCAGATGGCGAGTGGCTTTACCCCTGCGGGGAGCTGGCTCTCAGCTCCATCCTCAGGTGTTGGGTCTGCTTTCCCATCTCCCATGTCACCAGCTTTCACCACAAGCCAGCCCTGACTATGGCATTATGCCCTACCAAGTGTCACTGGGGGACTCTACTACAGCTTCCAGACCTGGCAGTAATCACATATTGGCCTCTTTGGGATGCTTGAAATGAGCAGAGCAGCCTCCCCTGTTTTACAGAGAGCTGCTGCTCCGAGTCTCAGTCCTGCTCTCATGCTTAACTGGGAATTTGCCTTGCTCCTGTGGTTGCTTTGTTTCTATTTCCCTGCCGTGCTTCCAGCATCCCTGCCTGAAGATGTAAATATCTGTAAAAAGCAACCCCTGTGCAGGCATCATCTCCAGTGTGTCCCACAACTCTGAATAATCCTGAACATGGGACTGCTTTGTGGTCACTATGCAGCTGCGACTTTAAGGGGCCGAGAGGGACGCCATGCTAAAGGTCTTCCCACTCGCTTCCAAGGAAGAAAGGAAAGAGAAAAGAGAACAACTAGCCCTGATTAAAAGCTTTTTTTTTTTTTTTCTCCAAAGCGGTCTCCGCATGCAAAGATTTGGTTCAAGGAGCATTAAAATCACTGCTGTCAGTTGAGAAAGAAGGGGCTGAAGGGAATCTGGGCCATTGGCATTGTGCGAGGGTTGCTATGGCAATCCCGCAGAAAGGCAGCTTAATAGGCTTTCTTCCCAGGAAACTCAAAACTGCAGCTCACAGGCTGCAAAGCGGCGCGTGCAAAAATATTTTCATGAATAGAATCTCTGTGGAAAATTTTGTTGGCTGTTTGCACTCTCCCTTCGGAAGCAGGGCGATGAGGAAGGTGGTGGAAGATCACCTAGCGGTGGCTGGTGACATGAGGGACACTGCAGAGGGACCCGCGGCAGTGCACAGGGACTGGCAAATCTCTCTGCACAGCACAGGCGTTGTGAGCGACTTAAAAACACAGACGATGGTGATCCGCCCTGGCACACCGAGAGATGCTTTAGTAAACAGGCAGGACCAACAAGCTGGTTGTCCTGAATGCTCTGTCTCCATTCCATGTTATCCCCAATGTAAAGTTTCGCTGCCTCTCCACTCCCCCCGTAATATTTATCATATTAAAAAAATAATGGCATCAGCTAAAATATTCATGAATGCTAGTTGCATACACTGCTTTTTTCAGAGGAAGCTTCAGAGAATTCCAGTGATTCAGGGCTTACCTGAAAAGCCCTTAAATATTGTGGATTAGGGAAACATATTTTATCTTAATGGAAAGAAAGCAAGACTGAGGATTAAAACATGAGACTGTGAGAGAGGATATCTCTGGCTCTGGCAGAACTGCATTTCATGACGTCTGGCGAGTCACATAAATCCCTCCATGCTTCTGCCCCTCCCTACCACCTGTAAGCTGGTAATATTACAAGCAGTTATTTACTTTTCTGGGTACTACAAGATTTCATTATTTTGGTGTTCTTGACTGGATGTTATATAATATATAATTTAAAATAAAGAAATTACCATCAAATATCTATGTGTCCATCTTGCTGGGGAAAATACAAATGGCTCAGCAGCCTGGCATATGGCAAGGAAGATTTTCCCTTTTCTTTGGCAGTAAATGCATTGCGCTTTGGAGCAAAGAGAGCCGAGTATCTCTTTGCTAAAGCCAGGAAATTCCACGTTATCACAATGTGTTGCACAGAGCTAACCCACAAATCTTAAAAGGTCATGAGTTAGGTTTAAGCTGCTGTACTTTTTGCTGTAGCTCTATTTCCCATTTCATCTGCAATCCCAGTGTGGATCTCTCTCAGGACACTGATAGTGCATTAGCTGAATAAAAACCTGCACTTACTATAAAAAACAGATGTGTGGTCAGGAGAAAAAAAATTAAACGGGAATTACATTATATTTGAAAATCAGAAGCAACCATAGAAAAAATTACTTGGGATGAGTCAGGATAGGAAAACAATAGATAAGAGTCTGAATGCTTTGCTCCCCACTGAGTTTGCAGCCGTCTGGCAGAATTATACGATTTCCCCATGTTATGTAAAGGGATTACTGCCCTCGCAACATTAAGAGGAGAGTCTGAGCTCCTAATTTTTAGATTCAAAGTCTGGCTCATGTAATGAAACGGAAATCAGAAAAGGGTGAAGACTTTGGCATCTGTGACATTTTTTTGTAGGTTCACCTCAGTTATAGGGAAGTTTAACAACTTATTACAACGAAAAAATGGTGTGCATGCCTTTTACTTCTCTCGATGAACTGAGACAAGTCAGATGTAGGAAATCCCAAACAAGCTATAGCAGCCCTTCATCCGTCACTAGCAGACTGTGAGGCCAAGAATGTAACAACACATTAATTTGTAATGGCTGGGGAAGATTATGTCTAGAGGAGCAAAGCAATTCCTCAAGGTCCCACAACCTGTAAAGGTTTCTTGGGTTCAACAGGTTGAACATCGAACTTCTCTCTTAACTTGATTATATAAATCCATTAGATTATGTATTAGTAAAAATTCGGAACTTGGTCTATTCTTTAACCTATGAGATAATGAAAAGACGGTATGGAGGCAGAGCTGCTTCACTGTGCCCAGGTGTGCAGCGGGAAAACTCTTACAAGCTAATTGTCTCTTCTTCGTAGTGAATGACTACAGGACAGTGCCTCTGTTTATCTTTCAAGCCCTTTCAGGTAGTTAATGCACAAAAGGTATGGGCTGATCGATTTTTCAGGAGCCAGGCAGCACATTAATAATTTTAGCAAAGTCTTCTGCCTTGAAGCCAAAGCTGGAGGAGAGATTAAAGACCTTCAGGGACCTCCATCAGGTCTCTAAATTGAAAGCTACAGTGAATCCAATTGAAAAAAAAAAAAAAGCAATTTACATGTGATTATAACTCATCTGCATAAAATGCAGTTGTTTCGGTGCTATTTTTGGCAAGATTAAGCTTCAACAAGTCCTTAATCTTCACACTTTCAAATTACTTATTTGCATTTCTCATTTTCTCACCTTTGTTTCCCTGAAGCCCTGAATGTCAGAGGATCAAAGGATTATCTGGGTTACCGGCTGCGGGGGTGCCTGAAGCCCGCACTGGGACCTTGTTTCCCTGAGCCTCCAGGAGGTACTGTGTTTGGAGGCGAAGCCTCACTGCATTATCTGAGTAACCGGGGCTTCCCTGCGTTCAGAAAACCTATTCTTACGGCAGCTACGAGCACTTAATCCACTCAGTTTTGCTCCCTGAAGATTCAACCAAAGTTTATCCAGTGCTGGCTTGTCTGAAGGCATTCAGAAATTGCCACAAAACCTCCTTTGGAGCAGCAGCTAAAGCAGCCGAGTGATTACAATGGATGAGCTCATGCTTTTCCCTGTAACAAGCATGGCTTTGTTCACGGTTCTGGGGATGGGAGCCATGAATGGCAGGGAATACACCAAATATCAGGGTCAGATGACTCAGGAGTAAGGAATTAAATTGTTTTCTGTGGTGAGTAGGTCAGAAAAGTTAAAAAATATGTTTTACAAATATGCTGGGCAGAAGGGGAGAATATTGTGCAAAAACCATTCAGCCCTGCTGTCTTCTGCATGTGAGTAGTATTTGCCATCTGCTACAGAGCCTGATCTCTCTCCCGTGGATGCCAGTTACAAAATCCTGGCTTCAAGCAGCAGAACAGAGATTTTATAGTCTGCAGTGCTGCTCTGCAGTGCTAACCACGAGCCCTTTCATTTCACCCTTCAATTGCTGTCACTACAATTGTTCCTGTAGAAGCACTAATGTAGAACCAACGTACTAACAATAAACTACTGCTGGTATATCAAAGTTGAAAATGCTCTACTGCTAAAAAATTATCAAGGAACAAACCAGGAAGGCATTTGAAATACGATGTTTTTATCTAGATGTATAATTCTAGGAAAAAAAAGCTCTCAAGTGAAATTCTTCCTAAGTGAAACCTCATGCAGAACAATAGCAGATACTGCAAATACCGTTAAATGGATGAAAAGGTTAAGAAGGGATTTATGTGAAAAAAAATGGAGATCATTAATTCAGGGTCCTATTTTGAGATCAGCTTGATGATAGGAGATTAAGACAAAGGCAGGCACAAATTCAGAACAGATGCCAAGATATGCTACTTTACTACAGGAGAACAAGTAGTGGAATTATTCTACTTTGGCAAAAATATTAAGCCACATAATAAATATTTAGATAAAGAAATATTAGGAAAATATGTAGTTTCTGTACTTCTCTTCCTAGGACTCCTGTGCATTAAAACAGTGCAGTAGCTGGATGATTAATTTTGCAGGAATAAAGAAAGGGAGTTAACCTGAAATGAATCACAGCTCATGAAGTTTATGTCATATTCTTGAATTGAAGGAATTTCCTCCATCCCAGGAACGTTGTGAGTGACATCTCTGCTGAACAGCATGCTCAGAGTGCCACCTGATGGCTAAGCCCTGCTTTTTCCTCATCCAGCTGCCTTCATCCCTCGGCTCATCACTGTTTTCCTAAGTAACAAGAGAAATATTCTGCTTAATTTGCAAATGCTCCCTTGCTCTGGAAGGGGTATCCTTGGTGTTACATTCCCACCTGCTAGTGCCAGTCTGATAAAGTAGACCGGTCCACTCTGGATCGTCACTTCAGGGGGTGCATTTGGGGAACACACTGCAGCACTCAGTGGGGCTCAGTGGGCCAGGGATTGAACTGAGGTGGGGGACACCCTACCATCCAGGGATGATTGGCCTGGGAGATCATTCACAGCTCCAGGTCACCTCCAGATGGGACGGAGACAGCTCCAAGCTTCAGAGAACCAGAGGCCTATGGATTTCAAAAGACACTTCAAAATCCACATTTGTGGATTAAATAAAGACAGCCTTAGGTAACACTCCATTCTGCCTTCTAAAATTCCCCCAGATTTGCAGTTGAGGATGACTTCTTCTGGGAGCATATACTGGGTGAGCCAGGTCACATCTACTAAGCTGCAGCCTGGATCTGATTCCTTTCTACTGACACTGGAGAGAAGACATGGCCTAACCTCTGCCAAGTCAGCAAGAGCAGCCTCTTTGTTCCTTCAGCACTCCACATAGAAGCGAGACATGATCCTGTCCTTGAATGCCTGGTGGAAACAGGGCCATGCTCCCACCTTCCCTTGCACTCATCTGCAGGTTTTGAGAGAGGGAAGGAGAGCATTTGCTCTTCCCACTGGGGACAGCAGGCATCAACTTGCTTTCTGGGGAGGGGATGTCCAGATCCTCTTCCAGAGAGAGCCACAATTCTGACTGATTTCTACAAAAAATTATCTCATTCTGTTTGATACACAGTTTTAATGTAGAGGGACTCCACTTTGCCAGTACCTGCCAAGTCATAACGCAGCCCGAGGTTTGACTTTGTAGCAGAACAGCTGCAGAGGCTGCTTCCAGAATACAAAATAAAAATGACTGAAATATTGCTTTGTGTTCTTACATATCGCTGGTTCTTGGGAGAAACTGCAGGCAAAGCTTACACACAGCAAGCCATGGTTTTATCTTTCCCAGAAGGAAGCAAGAAAGAAGCTCATCATTGTTTTTTAAATAACTATATTTAGTCTTTAAAAGAGTGTCTCTCATTCCTCTCCTAGGGCACGATCTGATAAGATTTCAGAATAAGCATTCATTATGGTACTGTTTGCAGGAAACCACCATCAAGGACAATCTTACTTTATTTTAATCCTTGGGGGGGTAAAACACAGATCCCTCTAAAATCTCACACTTTCTACAGAAAAACAGAAGAGGCATCATTCTTTATAATGGATGAAGATATCGATCCAAGCTGATAACAAAACAATATTTCACTATGACAATAGTGGGACACTAGAGCATAGGACTGGAAACAGGTAGACTCTTTATTCCTGGAGAAAACTCAGCTGAAAAATGCGTTGTGCACCTTCATCTGAGTTCAGTCAGTCCTGTTTTGGGCAGGAGGTTGGGGCAGATGACCTCCTGGGGTCCCTTGCAACTTAGATCATTCCCTGTTCCTATGATGCGGACAAGGAGACACCCTCTCACTCTGATCAGCAGCCCATGAATTTAGCATTGCCTCTCTGTCCATGGGAAGGTTGCAGCCACTGAGTCGCTGATTCACCCAGCAGTCATGTCAAGTCCTGCAGCATCACCCTTTGGGAAGCTCTTCTAGCTGAGGCTGACCACATGCCTGTGTGTCGTCCCACACTACAGTAAACTCACAGAGGTCATTACCATTAAGCAAACACAGTGTTTCAAATCCAGCTGACAAAACAAAGTTCAGGGACCATATAGCACACCCTTTGCTTTTGAAAATCCCCATTAAATGTAGGCACATTTCTTACTCATCGCACTAGCTTTCCCACGAAACCTTCCTCCAGTTCATACATCAGAAATTATCCCTTTTCAGCGTCCAAAAGCAAAGCTTTTTCATTAACTGTAACTGTCAGCTCATTCAGATGGGCCAAAATGCAGCTCCTGCTAGGCCTGTGTGGACCTTTCCTCTGCTCAGATGGTTTTGATTGCTGCCCTAAAGTCCCTCTGAGATGGACAAAATACGAATTTCCAAGAGACGCCTTCCCTCCATTCTCTTACAGAAAACACTCCCAAGTTTCTCTTCATGTCAATTTTACATTTATTATCTAAGTTATTTCTGCTTTGTCACTGCAGCCAGTGAACACATGACCCTATGAACACAATTACTTTTGCACAGTGGATCTTTGCTGTGTGTTTTGACTTTGGATTTGGATTGGAAAATTCCTGACCTAACACCTTTTTCTGCTCAATTTTCACTATATAGTTGCCTGATTTTACAGCTACTCAGAGTTAACTGCTGTGCACTGCCAAGCCCTTCAAGGTCTGAAAACCTCGGAGACGGCCTGAGAAGGGGCAGAGGGACATTCCTGAAAAGGCACTCAGTGTTCCTTATGGATGATGGTTGACCTCACAGATTTCAGCCTGATGATGCAAGGAGTGAGCAAGCACCCCACAGCATGAAGCACATGGCTGGGCACATGCCCAAAGCAGGGAAGGCTGGACCTCTCCCTAACTCTGCTGCCACCAGGATCCCCCAGAATCAGAGTAGATCTGGGCTAACAGCATCCACTGCCTGCCCTCATGACGCTATTTAAATTACTCTCAAGATGCCAGATATGATTCACAGACTGTGAAAACCAGAGGGAGTGTTGCAGCACTTTGGTGTGACTCCTGAGTAGCCCAAACCAAAGTCTCTGCCTCTAACCCCAGCAGCAAAGAATTATTTTTAACTTATGATGTGGACAGGTATCTGCTGGGACTCAAGCTCATGACATGCTGCTTCATGTAGAGTTACCAATAAGGAAAATAAATGGGCTGTGTGTCATGCTCAGGGTTTCATTAAATGAGTGTCAAGCAGCCCAGCTTCCTCAGCCAGCAGAAATCTTCGGGAGGTACTGGGACACATCAACCTCCAGTAACGTGTCATGGTATCATTGGTCACCATCCTCCCTCACCAAGGTCACCAGAGCATTTGGCAATGCACCAGAGCTTCCTACCCCCTCTGAGAAGAGTGTGACTAGCAGAGCCACCAGCTGACACCTTGTTCTTTTTCAAAAATCTTGAGGTTTTAATAGGGAAAGAAAGGGAGGGGATGAGCCCGTGTGCCCTGACATTTCTGTTCACTTGGACACAGACTGGCTGAGGGCTTGTGTCTGCTCCTCATCAATGCATCACTGGAAACAAACCTGCCAGCTGAACACTGTGTCCTTCATGCAAGCCAAAACCAGTACCAGCCCTGAAAGCTCTGACTTTATAACTGACTTCACTTCTTTCCATGAGCTCACGCAAACAGCTGCAAGCCATCTCTGAAAGTCACAACCCTGACTTCCATGGAGGTGAAACAGAAATGAGGGAGATGCCTTCAGGAGCTGCTGGTGGCAGAGGCAGCCTGCAAAGGCAATCCCTAGCTGCAGGAGTATTAATGCACCCACAGAACATGTTCATAAACTATTTCAGCAAGCTCCCTGCTAATCTTTAATTCTGAAAAATCTGTGGAAGAGCTGATAACCTGTACAAAGTGTACATGGACTGAGGCATGGACAGTTTGTGCTCCTTCTTCAAGCATCCCAATGGCCCCATGGACCCTACTGGCCACCACGCCACCAAGGCAGGGGTGAATTCACCTGGGACTCAGTCCCTCCATTTGGGGTTGCTAGGGCACATGTAACTCCTGGAGCAGCTCTTCTTGCCCAGCCCCATGCTGGCCAAAAGGGCTTTGGGAGGAGGTGGAAATACTGGAGGGGACAGAGACAGGTGGATGAGGGGCCAGGGTTGCAGTAGGGTGCTGGCTTGCTTGGCTGTGAGTCTAATGGGCCTAAATACCTTAATTAAACACTGCTGAAAGGCATCTGTCATGTCTGCCACTCATTTGGCTGCTTAATGCCAGACTCTTGAAGAGTTTCAGGGCATTGTCTCAAAACCAGAGGAGACCTTACATTTGTTGCTTGAAGTACTAAGGAATTGCTGTGAATCATTTCCTTTGGGGCTTTGGAGTGAGAAGGCTCTTAGGCTGGAAAATACAGTGGATAAAAAGTGAACCTCAAGGACATAAGTGTGAGCTGCCTCATGGGAAGCACAGTGCAGAAAATGCCGGTAGTGGGATTGAAGGAAACACAAATTTATTGGTGCAGCTCAGGGTGTGGGGTTAAGTTTGGTTTTATACAGAGCTGGTGTTCCTGAGTCCCTTTCTCATTGCAGAGAACAACAGAAAAGGCCATCTGCAGCAGACAGCACACCCCAGGAGAGCTGGGGCCTGGGTGTCCCAGGTCACTGGAAGCCCCTCAGACATCCCTCACCCTCTTTGGGCTGAAGGGTCATGGAGCCACACCACATCAGCTTGCACCCATCACTTCCTCTCCTTTTATTGTGGTTTCCTCCTCAGAAAAGAGAAGTGATAGCTGTGCCCTGTCTACAAAAATGCTTTGAGATCCTTGAATGCAGAAGTGCAAAGGGGAACAGGCAGCTTCTTGCTGCTGTGGCTGCCACTGCTGCTGTCCTCAGGAAGGCAAGCAGGGCCACCAGGCTGAGCCTGCTGGTTTGTTAGCAGCTGAATGTGCAAAAAGTAATTAAATACATGTAAAGTGATGTGGCTGGAGTGGGGTCTGTAGCTCAGACCCAGGAAGCTGTGACCGGTCCAGAGAGATGATCCCGTGAAGAACCGTCTTCCCGGGGCCCAGCTTCTTCCCTCAGCCGTAGCCGGAGTGCCTTTGCAGAGAGGCTCTCAGCTCTTTAGAGATTGTCAACTCGTGATTTCAGCTCTTTGCTCTGCAGGGCAATCTCCAAGCCAGACCAGGAGGAGAGAGACGAGAGACCCATATAGCAGTTCCGCATGGGGTAGCTTTGTTAGTCCGCACCCTGCAAAGGGGAGGCCAGGGACAAGCTCTCTCTGATCCCCTATCTTATAGGGATACAGGGGTGGGTGTCAGGGGGTAAAGGCCAATGGGTTACAATGGATCTGCATAGGGTCTCCTAGAGGATTCTGGGTCTGTCTTCTTCTCAGCATAACTGAAAGGTGGCTGTCTTTCCAGGGGAGTTCTGCTGGGAGGTTGTGCAGTCTCCTTATCTCAGCAGGCCTCTCTCCAGGGCAAGAGGCTGGGCATACCCCACAGTAAAGCAGAGGACAGGCACCCAATTCCTTTAGTTTATTCCTCAAAAGTACATTAAAAAATGTGAATGCTTTCAGATTTTAGTCATGGGGAAAAATCCAGGAAGAGTGTGTTTTTCCTTTCCAGCCTTACCTGGTTGCTCATCCTCACCATTCTCCCCTGACATTTGCCACATCTTCTCTTCTTCATATCCATCCCAACTACACAAACAATGCTCTGCTCTCTCTCCATTCATCCAGTCTCCCTTACCTGGCACTCAGAAGTACAAATAATCAGCTGGCTGTGTGACTACAGATGGAGCCACAGCTTGCACAGTGAACAGACCCATCACTCAGAGAATTAAAACCCAGGGCAGAAAGACCCATGACATCACAGAAGACACTCCTGGAAACAAGTGAACCAGTGGTTATCTGCCAGGCCATGCCTGCCCACTTCCAGACTGCTCTGAATATCTCACACCAGAGCTCTAAGAAGCTCCGTGGCTATGCAGGGAATGTGGATTTCCCTCTTGAGCCCAGAGCCACAACCACTTGGTGCCCACAGCAGGAGCATGAGTGCAGCCCTCTCTCCTCACAGGTGGAGCTAATGTGTTAAATGACCTTCTACCATCTCATGTTGTTTGCAGACAGGCAAACAGCCTGTCAGGCCTGGCTGTCACTTGTCCTGCCAAGTCCCTGAGGCAGATCAGTGTTAGCAGAGAGATGGAAAATCGCTGCCTCCCTTCTTAGCTTTTATTTGTTAAAAAAATTCTACTGCTTACTGGCAAAATTTGTGGAGTTAACTACAGGAGATCAATAACTGCTAGATTTTTATATTGTTTGAGACTACTCAGCACAAGGATAACAGCTGCTTTTTGCTTCTGAGAAAGGTCTAGAAGGAAACCATCACTCAGCTATTCAGCCAGGTGCTTCTCATCAAAGGAAAAGTCATTTGCTTCATAAGGAAATGCTTCTAAATTTGGATTCACCTCATCAGGAGGGTACCAGATATGTGCACTCTGTGCTGTGAACAAGGTCAGAAGAAAAATCCATACCTCATGCATTAAATTCTGGGCTAGAGAGGGTGGACACTGGTGCAGTAAAAAATTAGGGAATGCTATATCAACAAAGGTAAATGAACATTAAGCAGCGCTGTGTGCAGGTACCAGTATGACAGCAGTGCACCCTTTGCGGTAAGCCCTGTACAAGCCTATTTTTATCCCTCTTCTTTGAGTCAGAAGCAGCAAACACAACACTCCGGCGCCGTCTCCAGACAGTAAGGCTGGTTCTTGAAAAAACATTCCTGTTAAAGCATCTGCACCTCTCACACCTACCCCCTTATATTCAGCATCTCCAGAGAAAGTGGGCAGTTTTCCAGCCTCCTGTGGAGGAGCAAGAGGGTTGACTTTTCTCGGTGCCCTGGCCATTAGTAGCTGTGCGCAGCCAGGTTGGTGTCACAGAAGCAAGGCTGGGGCTCTCCCAGGGCAGTCGGATGCAGTGGAGGGCAGGGATACCTCTGTGTGAGTGTTATCTAATATACCTCGGGTGGCCACTGTGACACAGCCCGAACTCACAGACAGACCAGAGATCACAGCAGGCAAAGAAGCCAGGAATGAATTAGCGCACAGATAAAGCTCTTTCTGAGGAAACATGAGAGACTTTTGGAGAAACAGTGAGAAAGTTGTTTATTGAGGAACATATAGGCTGGTGAAATGTGCCCACATGCCTGAAGACGAAGACCCCAAGGAAACCCTACACAGACTATGCTGGGACAGGCTGCCACAAACACAAGCCAGCCCAGGGGAGGATGTGATTTTGAATCTAAAGGACAAAGCCAGCACAAGGACAAATGGTTGATTGTCAGCAATCTTAGGTGGGACACTGCCAGACTGCAGCTGGCAGGGAGGCTTGAGACCAGGGCGATGGCAGTATTTTGGGAAGAGGTTTGATGAGTTAGAGAGGGGATGTGTAGGAAGTGGTGCTTGCCACAGCCAAGGTCAGCAGGCAGCAATCCCCACAGTGCCAGCCAGCAGGTGTGGGTTGGCTCTGGTCCCTGGAAGGGCACCCAGCGGTGCCTGGCCAGGGCTGAGCTGTGTGCCCAGGCACGAGCCCATGCCCCACTCTGGCTGATTCCATGTGAAGGGGCTGTGCTCACGCCAAGCAGCCCTGGAGCTGTTTGCTGGCGATAGAGCCCAGGAGCTGGAAGGGTGCCCTGGGTGTGTCCCACTGCCTATCTCACCACCAAGGGCCTTCTATTGCCTTCATTTGCTTGCCCTGCTATGCAAACAAGATGGACAGCAATTCTTGGAAGTGCTGCCCTTCTCCATATGCTAAACCAGCAGGAGTGGAAGAACAAAGCCCCTAGGTCAGCACGTTGGGATTCACAAGTACACACGAAGCAGAACTTGGGATCAGATTTTTGACCAGGACTTCCTATGGCCCATTTCTGTTCTGGCCATGCTTGTATTTATTTTGTTGTTGTTGTAAGGCAAATCTTCTATCATTATATCATCGATCTAGGGGGTTCTTGACCAGGAAGAGCCAGCTTAAGTTGGGTCTTCAGTTCATATTGACCCTGAGGTAAAAGCTCACAGTCCCAGGCAGTGTTTGCTCTGCTAAGCAGGTCATAATGCTGTTACCATCTGGCCTTTCATGCCACCTCCTGTGCATGGGTTTGCACATACAAATGACTTTGCTGGATGAAGTAATAGAGTTTGCATTTATAAGCCAGAAACAACTGAGAGACAAAAAAAAAAAAAGCTGGCTAAGCACTGGTGTCATGGTATTTTCAGAAAGGAGCTCCATTAACCTAAACCTCCTTCTGCTCACTGAGTTGCTTAGTGCTTCTCCTACCATTTACATTTGTGAAGGGCTTTTTAAAAACTCCTTCATGACAGCATTTATGTTGATGAGTTGTATTTAAGAAATATACTCAGTCTGAAAAATGCAGACACATTCATCTTCTTCCACTTTAGTGTTTAATTTTCCGAAAATCACAATCTTTTCTTGACTGGGCACACGATGAGAGCAGCTGCAGTGCCCTGTCTGAGCCATTTATCAGACCCCTCAGAGCCTCAAGTCTTCAGGAATTTAACACCAGTGGCTGAAGACATATCAGCACCATCTAAACATCTGCCAGTGCTTTCTTGGCACTGTGAGCAGACAGGTTCTCCTCTCCCTCTCCACAGGCCAGGCACTTGAAATGAGAAGAGGCTGAGGACTTTGCAAGACTGCATTCCAGATAACTTTGGAGAACCATGTGTTTAGGGATGAAAGTCAGAGCTGGGTTCTTTAAACAAGTGAAGGAGCTGAATCCTGTTCCCTACAAATCCACATGCAATAATCCCTCTGACTTCCTGCACGGCCAAAATGCCATGTTTGTTTTATTTGTTCTACTAGTTATTTTGCAAAAAGGTAAAGCCAACAAAGACGTAAAAGCCCTGCTGCTTTCAGTTAGAAAAGTGACAAGTCAGGTTGGCAATAAAAGCCCTGATGAAAGCTGAGGAACTGCTTTTCCTGTTCTGCACCCTGTGACAGTACAGCAGCCAATAAGTACTGCAGCTTATTTTGAGAAGTGTGTCATGCACTCCAGTTATAGACAGAAAGCAGCAGATTAGGTTGTGCCCTGTTTCTTTCAAGACTCTCATGAGATTTAGGGGACCAGGCACGAGTCTGATGCCCAAGACAAAATGGGTAGGTAAAGAAATGGAATTTCTCACACCCTGAAAGGCAGCAGCTGTGCACAGTAGAGAGCAAGGATCTGGAGCAGTGTACAGAAAGAGAAAGCTGGTGCTGTGCCTCCCCCTTCCTTCCCAAACGAAACCTATTTGCACCAAACTGCAGTGACACCTTAGCCGAGGGACCATGTGGCTTCGTGCTTCAAAGTAGAACCATCCTGGTGAGATTAAAAGGTCACAGCAAATAACAAATCAGAAGGAAAATCAAGGAGCGGCCCAAGACACTGCAAGGTGTTGTCAAGGGTGGGTTTTCCACCCACACTGAGGAGGAGAGATGAGATATCCTACAGCAGAGAGTGATGTGCTGCCATGAAGAAAAGAACAATGGTCCAGGCAGACAGCAGACACTCCCAACACACCCAGCAGTTCATACAATGCCTGGAAGCATCCAAGTGCCTGTTGCAAAGAAAAGAAGTGTTTTAACCCTTTGATGTGAGGGAAGGGGTTTCTTTCATCCATAGTCAGAGGCTCCTGTCTGCACCGAGGCTCTGCAGATTGAGTCACAAAAAGAGTTGGGGTTGCCTTTTGCAGTCTTGTGTTTCTCCAGGTGGGCTGATGCCCTTTGCATCCACAATGGGAGGAGGGAAGGAGCTTCTTCCTACAAGGTGAATTCATGTGAGGGAGAGGCCGGGATTAAAACTGGCAATCACAAGCAGGAATAGCAGTACAGGTGTTTGTGCAGGAAGGTGAGAATTTCATGGAAAGGTCTTGGAGAGACCAAAGCTGACATCCCAATATTTACATTCAAAAATTATATTTGAAACAGGTTCAGTGATCTGTGAACTGCTTGACCCCTGGGAAGGGTTGCTCTGCTGCCAGTTGTGGTGGCTTATCTCTGCAGTGGTGGCTTATCTTTGCAGTGCCTCCATGCAGACACAGCCAGGGTTGGAGCTGTGGCGGGACACTGAAGTCAGGCTGGAAACTCCAGTTCAGCCCATGGCTTCAGACTGAGGCAGGTACTGAAGCCATGCACAGACATCTACCCTTCTCCCCAGGGTCACCTGTCTAATTCCTCACTGTGCTGGGTATTGAACAAATAGAAAGATCTAATCCGTAACTCAGGAACCATCAACTCAAGGGCCAGATATCAAAAGACTTTCCCAGGCCTGTGCTAACGATTGCCACCCACATCTATGTTCTTCCTTTTAAATATCGTTCCCTTGAAATACAGAGTACACAGAGAAAGCTTCACCTTAAAACAGCCTGGCAATCACTAATGCAAGTGATACAAGGCACTGTCTGCCTTAATCCAGACTATGTGGAAGAGAATGTGTTCATTGCCAAAGAGCTACACAAGCCTCTAAAACCCCAGAGAGAGAGTGCCCTTGATTGCATGAGCAGATGAGCATGCCAGAAAGCAGAAGGCACTCCTATTTTCAGCAGCTGAACATGTAACACTAAGGAAGGGTGTGGGAATAAGGAGGCGGCTTAGCAAAATGACAAGTTTCTAGTGAGTATGGACATCTCTTTAAGTGCCCTTTTAGAGCTCTCTGAGCAGTTTTCTTCAGATGTTTGGGAACTATCTCTGAATGAGGCCTCTTTTGGAGGTTTCAGATCAAATAGCTGAAATATGCCTCATTTTCTGGTTAGAGACCTTCCCTTCAGTTGCCCACCTTGATAACTCAGGGAAGAGAAGTTTCCATCTGAATCCTTTCTGCCTTTTGAACTTCCAGAAGATCACAGAATCAGATGTGGAACAGGAAGGGACGTGGGGGTTGCAGGTTTTCAAGCATCCGCATGAGTTAATGGCACATAGGATGCCTGGCACGGCAGGAGCCATCTGGCACCTCATATTCACGGGATGCAACTGGAGCAGTGACCTTCTTGGGGGGCTGGCTGGCAGTGGGCACAGCCTGGGGCAGTGGATCCCAGATGGTGGGAGCCAGCCACGGCTGGCACACGGAGCTGTGGTGCAGGCAGGAGCCTCTGCCCAGCACAGCTCTCACCCTTGCTGCGGGCAGGCCAGGGGCAGGAACCAGTGCCAGGAGTCCTGCACTTGATAGGTGAGATCAGACAGGTCGGGGCTTATGCAGGATCCTATGCTGAACGTGAGTCACCTCTGTGATGCTCCTGCAAGGAAGGTGTTCCTGGCTGTATTTATAGGACTGTAATAGCTAAAATATAAAAGGCAATTATGCCGTGCTACTAATTGCCAATGACTCCCTAGCTGTAGTCCTGTGTCCATTTTTGGGAATAGTACTTCAAGAAATAGACCCATGGTGAGCATATATGGGAGAGATACCTGAGCAAGAGAAATGTAAATAACGTGGGGTTATTCTGTGATGGAATACTGAAGCTGTTTGGGCGCTTAGTCTATAAAAGCAACTGCTAAAAGGGGAGCTGAGGAAACAGCTACTTTCTGTGAATAATAAAGGATTAGTTATTTATTACTAATCATTGCTTACCCTCCAGACTCATCAAGATAGAGTAAGAAGAAAAAAACCAGTATTATTTAAATCTTTAGATGAAAAGAAGAGTCAAGCTGTTAGGAAAAAACTTGCTAATTATAGAAGTAAAGAGCTAGAACAGGCTGCCAGCAGAGGATGTGGATTCTCTGAGAAGGTTACACAAATATTTGTCACTCATGATCTGTTGATATTAATCCCCTCTCTTAATGCAAAGGTTTTCATTAAATGCTCTCCTTACATCCCTTCCAAGTTACTAATTCTTCTGTGGTCTAAGTCACTAATTCTGTGACTTAATGTCTGCCAGACTTCTGCTTCCCAGCTTCCTATGAAAAAATGCCTTCATTTGGTGGCTGTGGGCTCCTGAAAAGTGTACTCCCACACAGACAGTGAAGGCATGTTAGAGATGATCATCTAAATTTTAACACCCTGCATACTGGGTATGGTGCAGCCTATCCCACAGACTGGTCTCCAAAGCCAATTAGGAACAAGGAACAATAACAGCCTGAGCTCCCCAGAGGCGCTCTGAAATCAAACTCATCAATGTCAGTGAAATCTGCTGAGGCTGTGACAAAACTAGTAATGGTATACTCAGAGTAGGATTTATATTATTTGCAGGAAATTATCTAAATGTGAAGCCAGATGCAGAATAAGGAGTTTCAAAAGAAATACTGAATAACTTTTTAAGCATTGTTACTTAGCCACATTACCATCATAGGATGGCTTCTTGTCCATAAGAATTTAACAGAACCTTACAGCTACTCTGAAATGGACATTTCCAAACCAGGGTAAGCTAAAGAGAAATATGTGACGTGTACTAGCATATCCACAGAAGACTTAAGAAGGCAGATACTCAAGGACTCAAAGGCATCTTCGAGGTAATCAAGTTAAGGCAACATCTCATAGAGCTTCCTTAAGAAATTGCATTTTTTTCTCATTTCCAGCCCGGCTCATTTCCATCTATTTGTATCTTTGCCCACACCATCCATTAACTTAAGTAATTGTTCTTTCAGCTTTGATACTTACCTTATTTAGAGAGAACAATCTTACATTTTTTTTCCTCAGTTTTCATTTTTCTGGGCTACAAAACCAGCTCTTTTACTGCCTTCCACTAAAGCAGGCCTTTCACACTCCTGGGCTTTATTGCACCTCTTGTGGTCATTAAGCTTCTCTGAGTGGGAATGACCAAAAGTGCATATGATATCTCAAAGGGGGTTCCTTACTCCCCTGTGCAATGACAGTAATGTTTCCCTTTCTGTCATGGAGATATTGTCTCTGGTGCATTCTAGGAACATCTTCATTATCTTTATGTCCATACCACACAGGGATAGCTAGAAATACTCCAGAAAGCTCTCTGTGAGGTAATGTCAAAACTGAGAAGGATACTGGAAGTGACCACTCAAACTTCCACGTGAAGCTCTATACAGCTTCAGTGAGTCAAGATCAATTGGCCTTGCATTAAATACAAATACTGCATCTGCTAGTCTTCAGTCATACAGCGTCATCCTATAAATCATCACCCCATATAGCACCATCCCATAGTAAGCAAGTCAGTATGCAATTGTATAATGAACTTTCGATGTGTAGGTGTGTGGCTGACTTTGTATCACATGATCAGAAATTGCACAGTTGCTGAAGGTCCAGATCTTTTCCACACTCAGGTCCTTG
The DNA here is from genome assembly GCF_009650955.1 of Corvus moneduloides. Lineage (NCBI taxonomy): Eukaryota > Metazoa > Chordata > Aves > Passeriformes > Corvidae > Corvus > Corvus moneduloides. Next base: position 9,864,312 of record NC_045481.1, on the reverse strand, counting down.
AGATATTCAGCAGCTGACTTTGCTCTCTGGATTTATAGGAATACAGCCTTGTGACCTAAGACCAAAAACAAATTTCCTATGGTTTAACCTTATCCTGTGACCCCCTAAATGCTTAGCAGAGTCTGTCTAAAACACTGGCATCTTTGACTGTTATCCTTGATTATTTGGACCTGACCCTAACCCTCTGACTGAGTTCCTGGCCTACCCTCAGACCTGCTTTAGCACCAGCCTTGTCTGGTGATCTGGACTCCTGGCAGAGCCTGGGTTTTGTCTCAGGACTTGCCCTGCCCTGCCCTGCTGTCAGGCTGCCTCCTGGAGCCCCCTCCCATTCTCCACTTTGCCTCCCACCTTCCATCCGCTGAGTATATCAGCAATATTTGTGGTTTTAGTCACCTTGTTTGCTGTTCTTCTACCTCCTCATGGTTTCTTATTTGTTGCTGCAACCTCCTAACACTCTCTTTTTCTGTACCAGGATTGAAGCTCATAAAAGTCCTCCCAGCTGTCTTGTATCTCAAACAGCTTCTTCACAACTACCAGGGCCTTGGTCCCAGAGATCCATAACACAGTAACTCATGTGGAGAACATGTATTTTTTCAGTGTCTCCAGGTCTGACCAAGTGAGAAAAATCTATCTTTGCCAGAGAAATACACCCTAAATGTCAGCTGCTAGGTTTGCACCAGGACAGAGAAATAACTCAGCCTTCAGTGAAGCGGTGGAAACAATGCCCACAAAAGAATTAGTAACTTGGGAAGAAACTTGTGCTTGGGAAGAACAAGATGAACCAGATATGATGAAATCTGCCACAAAACTGAATTAATGGTTATTAATGTAAAGAGAGAGACAAAATACAGCAGAAACACAATAGCTCTGTAGAAACAAAGGAGACAATAAACTGGCTTCTGCTTTGAAAACAGGGATGCTGAGAAATGTTCCAAAACACTGAGTTGAAATGAGGCTATTCTGAGGTTTTTCTAAAACAGCCACTGGGTTTACTGCATGTCAGTAATCTTTCCAGCTAATGTTCTGCAGACTTTCAGTGATCCCTGGCACTTTTAGAAGCTCCCAAAAGGCAACTGTGGTCAGCAGATTTTAATTAGCCACAGGCATTTTTGGAGTTTATAACTTGAAGAAGGTTGAAAACCACAGTGGACAACCCATATGAATGTCCACTTGTGTATATATGTGCAGCAAGATGTTTTTGAGTTTATTATATATTTTTTCTTTAGAGTTTAGTACTCTTAATAATGAAAATTTGAAAACACATCTATATATGACAGCAATGTAAATCATTCTTCTACACTATGGACACACTTGCTAAGCAGTCTCCCGTTTTAACTGATGATTTCAAAGACCTTTGCCATGAACTGGAGTGGACTCTCCCTGAAGAACCTTTTTATCTAGTTTGGCTCCTATTGCATTTGCCTAAGCAAACTCATAATTCCAGTTGAGTGAAAGCATCAGCGAGAAGTTCTGATCTGAAAACCACTCACACATAGTTCCTTCAAACAACACACCTACTATTGATGCAAAACCACTCCAACGTAGCAGAGGTTGAAAATGTTTCTAATCCCCCTCTGCACTCAAAATTATTGATTGCTAGAATATCCAAACGGCAAAGCAAGCTGGGCGTGAAGATGATGCCATGAAGAAAGTACTGAAAATAAGTAATTCAGTTTTACAATTACAGTTCTACAGAACTAATATTAATATTATTTTTCAATTTCCTTTGAAACAATACATCAAACAGTGTACATGTATGGACTCCAAGTTGGAAGTTTTTGTCAGAACTGGAAAAACTCCTGAAAAATTGCAAAATACTGCTCATAATTTGCTTTGGATTCAGAGAATAGAGATTTTCAAAGGAGCTCAGCCTGTTTGGGTGTATTTGCTTGGTAGCCAAGCAAATCCGGAGCTGAGAGGCAATTCAGCGGTGGCCTATAAATATATTGCAGACTACATGCTAGGGGAGAAGAAAAGCTTCTCATGAATATGTTTATGCTGGAAATTAGAAGGTTACTCAGTCCTCACAGCAATGATGCTTAGGAACAACCTTTCACTGGAGAAATGAGGCAAAGCCATTTTAAGTGGCATCTTGATTAGCTGCAGGGATGATCCTGTGGTTGTCTGTGACAAGAAATGACAGTGTTTGGGTCTCTGGATGGGCTCCTTTTCAAAACATGCCCTTACTTGTCACGGTGGCAACTTTGGATGCTGAGTGTTTTGGAAAATCTGGCTTTTACTAAATGTCTGAAAGTGAACAGAGGCCATTCATAAATATCCATGATGGTGGAGCTCTTCAAACCTCCTTTTCATGTGGTATTAACATGAGGCATCTGGAAGGTAAGAGACACTTGATCACAGGCTCCAGGTTTATTTGAATAAAACGTTATGAAGAATTTTCTTTAAAAACCTAATAAATTCAGCATAAACACACAAAAGTTATCTTACTCAGACTTGCTAGCAGTTATGATACAACCCCTTCCAATTACCAGTTTATTATAGGGTATAACCTTCATGCTGCACACTGCCTTATGCAAGCCGTGCTGATATTCCAAGAGTGTGCTAGGAGTTGCCACGACCACACATTTCAGAGAGAATGAAGGTAATTATGGTATCCCAGGAGATGGGTGGCACCCTCTTGCCCAAGGGCACTCCAAGGTTAACCCCTATCAGCTACATCGTGCCCAGGAGGAGCACTTAGGGTGACATAGTGTGGAAAACAATGTGGAACTGCAGGGTGTAGACAAGGTACAACTGCAGCAAGCCAAAAGGGAGCTTTGCTTTGCTTGCTTTTCTTGTCATAAAACCAGATTAAATTGATCAAACCTGACAACTGCGCTAGTTTTTCGTTTTGTTTTCCTTTCTTGTCTCTCTGCTTCTTTGGGGTTTGATTTGGCTCACGGACTCTTGGTGGCCATGATCACACATTGGTTTGGGGTATGTGTTCTGGACCCCAGTAAGGACGTTGCACTGCATCATTGTGTTTCCTCCCTCGTGAGATGCTTTTGATTAGCTGCCTGAAATACAGGTTTCACAAGGAACTCCTGTGGCACAGAAGTTTGTCTGGCAAAACTAATTGAGGAGAAATGGCCCAATTAAGAAACTCATTGTACTTTTCCATTTCTAATGGCAAACTCTGCAACAATTTATGTCCTGTAGGAATAGTTTGCAGACTTAGAAAAGATCCTCATTATTTTTTGAGCTGACAAGCAGTGCAATGCATGCAATCGCCTGTTTGGCAGTCCCCAGAACCAAATGCTGAAGAGAGAAAGGGTAAGAGTTGTGCAAAGCCTTCAACAAAAGCACAGCTCATTCTCAGCTTCTTCAGTTAATGACCAGCTTTCAGCTGACATGTGCATGCCTACCCATGTAACTGAAAGCATTATGGACACCATTGTTTCATGTAGCAAACCAGAATGATACCCAGGTCAGCCCCACCACAGCTCAGCAAAAGCTTTAAACGTAATTTCTCAGCTTCATCTAAAACAGAAAGCCCGAGAGTGTTTCAGGGACTATTCCCCTAAGAATCCGCTTCCTCAATGAAAGCTCATAAGCAACAGAGGAACAGACACAGAGCTCACTCAAAACATCAGCTCTGAAAAACATTTGGTCATGTCTCTTCTAGCAGTTTCCCCTAGCAGGAATGGTTTGCTGGATCCTGCCATTTAAATGTCTCCTGCTGGCAGCCAGTTTGAACCCTCCGGCCTTCAATCCATGAGCTCAGTGCTAATGTCCTTCCACTCCTTAAAGTTCTCAGCTGAGAATTCTCCAAAGGAGAGGATACACCTAAAATAAATACAAGACTATACAAATATAATAAAATACGGAGTTCTTCCAGTTAAACCATTTCAGGCACCAAAATCTGCCTGTCCCAAACACAAATTATTCTTACAAGGTAAATTCTCTCCTTTGACAAGTAAACAGGCAATCAAGACAAACAGGTCAGCAGCTGGCTGGGCAACGTCTAGAGCCATGGCCCAGAGGATTTACTTGTCTTTGAAGAATATATTTCCTTCAAATAAGCTCTATTGTTAAAAGGGAAAGAAGATACAGTGAAGTTGTTACCTACAGGAACACTCAACCTTTATAAACCTTAGCCTTATCCACTATCTTCTGGGTAAGACTTTTCCAGACCCTGTAGCACTTTGGCATGATTGTACTTGGTAGAAAGGTACAAAAAAAGACTTTGGTGGTCTTTTCCAACCTTAATGATTCTATAAGGGTTCTATGATCACTTGTGACATGATCATGGAAGTGCAGTTGAAAGCTACTGGTTTCTTTTCCATACAAGATTCATTTGTATTCCCTTCATCATATCCCATTAGTAAAGCAAAAAATTCCTACTTCTCTGTAGGAGTCGATAGTTGACACCTTTCCCTCTTCCTCCTCCAGTTATTTAACTATGCAAGTTGATCTAATGACTTGCTGCTACCAAAAATCTCACCATTCGCTCCCTAGCCCATGGCTGCACCACCCACCCCTTCATTTTGCAGTAGCTCTGGCCCACATACCTTTCTAAAAGCCAGTTTGGCTCATTAAATCCCCTCCTCCATTTTTGTTGTTTGTTTTCTCCCATTTTATTGGGTTAAATCAGCTCACTGTAGTTAGCCAAGCAGCAGAAACTGCACAAAGACAGCAGCTTTCTGGGCAGAAACAGAATTCCCAATTTCCATCAGCACTGAGCCAATAACATGGCTCACTGCATCTCGAAAAAACACACGGAGCCAACAGAGCAGTCAGGGAACCTGCCTCATGTGCACAGCGTAAAACCAGGTTAGCTGAGCTCCTGCTAAAGGCTCTGCAATCCACGCTGACTTTGCACGAAGACTCACACCATCAGTTTCGCCAGCTCATCTGCTCAGGCACCATCCTTCAACAGCAAAGTGGCAAGATCTGAACGCTGCCACAAGCGCTGCTGCAGTGATCATCCAAGTGGAACCCTGGAGGGTGCAAAGCTACTGCTGAGGATTGCAGAGAAAACCAATAGGCACCAGATTTAGCAAGTAGGAGTGGTATCCACACAAAGAACTTTATTTTAATCAATACAGCAGTGAAAAAGCAAACTTTTAAAGAAGGAGGGGGGGAAAAAAGAGAGCTTTATGTCTGTATGTTTAATAAAAACACTTGCTCTAAGACAAAAATAATTTACATTCTGATAACTCACATTCAAAAACAGAGAAAGGCATCAGGGCATAACATTCAAATGAATACCTAGTAAAAGCAGTAATGTATTTGTATTAAAAATCAAGAATGTAACACTGCAATATTTAATCTTGGATCTGTGTATCCAAACGTCATCTCCTACACAGCAATAACTGAAGACAGATACACCATTAGGAGCACAGACACTGATTTCTGTTACATTAAAAAAGTAGGAACTGTACTTAAAAATCATCTCCAAACTGGCACCACTCTGAGTGGCAAACAACAAAAATAAACACTGAAATAGCTAAAGAAAAATATTTAAAAAAGAAATTCAGTTAACAAATAGGAATCACGATGCAGGATTACCTCTCCTCCAAATATCCACTTGATTATTTTGCTCCAAGGTACATAACACAGCACACAGAAGAGTTATTCTATTTTAGTATAGTACTAAAATGCAGGCTTTTGCCATTTGGTCCATTTACATTTTGTTGATTATTTTAGCCTGCTGTATTGGAAAGAAAAGTTGTGTGTCTCTGAATCTTTGGATACAAAAAACAGAGAAATTACATTCTTCAGCATAAAAGCAAATTTTTGAGAAACTTGTGCATTTCTTCTTTTTTGGGGGGTTTTTCTGGTTTTTTGTTTGTTTTTTTTGTTTGGTTTGTTTTTTTTTTTTTTTTTTTTGTTAAGCACATTTATTTTATTACTTTCAGTCATGCAGAAACTGTGAATTAATCCCATTCCAGATGAGAATTTTACCATAAAATTTAAATAGTCAATTTATCAGACTACAGAACAAAGGAAAAAAGCTTAATCCACATAATATCTTGCTACTGAACTCTATTCAGTTAGTCAAATTACACTAACCTTATACATTTGCATTCTTAGAGATGCAGGCATAACAATTCATTCGGAAAAACTAAAAGACGTGTTTAAAATAGAACAGATATGATAACTATACTTACTCATTTTTACATTAGAGGCTCAAACATTTATAAAACTACATGTATCCTCGACAGAACACAGACACTACATTGTTTAAACAAACTACAAGTAACCACTGCAGACCCGACAGTAATACTAAAGAAAAATTAATAATATTATTACAATATCAAATCCTTATCTTTCCTAAAAATTCAAGTGCAAATCACAAGTTGCAATTCAAATGTGTAGAGAGCTTGAAATGAGTAAAATAATTTAGGTGTATAACACTACTAATATTCTGTGTTAGCCACATAATATTCAAATAGAGATTGGAATTTCAGTTAGGGGAAATATTTTTTAGTGAAGGAGAGATAAAGCCAATGGTGTTGTCTCTGAAGGAGCACGAAGAATCCTCCAACAAACATTCTGTCATTGCCAAATTGTGCCTTAGGCACTGTACTCAATTAGGTCAGTTTAGGCAAGTAGATTTGCAAAGCAATCACCTGTACAATCACAAACAAAATCTATTCACACTCTGAAGGTATGCAGCCTTCAATCAACATCTCATACTGTGTTATGGAACACATATATTATTCCTGTAGCAATAGGCACAGAAGACCTGTCCAAAGTCCCCCATCTCCACACCAATGCTTTAGTTTTTAAAGCAGAATCCGTATTTCCCAAATTTGATACTCATTCTCAGGACTCCATAGGGCAACTATCACCTATTGTATTATGTTAACTTGACATATACTACAGCAGAATTAGATATATACGTGAAAAATCCAGTTTGCAAAGATTACAAATGTATCAAGCTGCCAGTAAACAGTTCCTATATCTACATATGACGGTGCAAGTTAGCAGTGTCATAAAGGCACTTGTCTCTCACAGACAGTACTGTCTTCTCCATCAGTCAAAAATAGATCTTAAAAATATTTATTGTAACATCCGAAATGGTTTTTACTCCTTAAAGAGGTGCAAATCATCATCTACAGAACAATAATTCATTAGTTCCTCCTGAAAGAGCTGAGTGCAAATTATCCGTGATTGAATATATCTTTACACTTAATTCATTTTAATGCCATGCTCTCAAAAAAAGTCAAAAAACATGCTATAGTAGAAATGTGATTGGCACTAGCAGCCACAAATAAAAAGGTATGTGCATACAACAGTATACAAGCAAGCTTATTTATGATGCTACTAAAACAATTAAGTGAATGAGTTGCAAAGAGAGACATTTCCCACAAGTCTTTCCAAGACATGCTTGAAGCCACACCTGACCATGTAGCACACACTTACATCGTTAGGGACATCTTTATAGCTGGCTACCTAATTTTACAAAAATAATTCCAAAATGCACATTTCACTTCAAAGTGAACTCTGTTTCTGTTTTCGTCAAATGTGAAAACCAGATGCAACAGCAGAGCTTAAAAAGACACCTAAGCAGCCACTACATAAAGTTCAGTGCAGTTTTCAAGGGTTTATGGATGGCAGCTTGGAATCCTCGAAATCCCCTTTATCTGTTCGGTATAAACGTACAGATTTTCCTCTCCAAGTCTCAGTACCTTAAAGCAGTAACTTGAAAGAATTTCCACCAACAAAAGACCTGGTTTTGCAAATCAAAGGGCTCAGGTATTACAAAAATTGACATAATTGGTTTTGCCTATGTAAATGCTAATTTGCAGCTGGCATTATAGGTCTGTTAACAGAGAAATCTAGATGGTATGACGGATGGAATAAATCAAGTAAATCCAAAAGCCAGCAGGCTTTTTGCCCTTAGTACTTTAAGTCATAACAGCACATTAAGAGTACATCCAGACTGCTGTGAAGTTGCTGGATGGAGCTTAATGCCTGAATAGTAATTTTCATGTCCAGTCTCCTTAAATAGTTTTGCCAGTACTATACCACAAGGAAGTTTCTGTGTCTTTGAAAAACCTGCATTCACTGAACATTGCACAAGGCTACTGAAAGAAAAACAAGGAAGAAGAAAAAAAAAAAACAAGCTATTTGATCAAGTATTAAGCTATTCCTTCAGAGAATTGCACTTCTTTGCTTATAGCAGTGACCAGAATTGCTGATGGTGTACTGACAGTTGCCATGGCAAGTGGGTGACTGCGTGGGATAGCAGACATATAGCCAAGTCAACTGCTTATGCAATCTCCATTATTTCTGCAAGCACAGAACACTTTATTATGTGCTGCCAATGATCTTCATAAAGTGCCAAAGGGAAAAATGTTCTTCTGTGTCAGGCCATGGCTGTTTCAGTATTCCCATTCATCTGTTTTCATGTCCAGATAGTAAAGAATATTCTGTGCAAGCTTTACTGCCTGCTTCCTGGCAGCCTTACACCGCTCGTCACCTTGCGGATCAACAGCGTCCAGGGCTAGAAGTTGTTTTGTAAGAAGTTCTTCCAGTCTCATGTAATTTTTATCCGTTCTGTTTCCATCAAATGAAATCACCTCTTGCTGAATTTGAGACAAGTTTCCAAGAACAGTCCAAACTGCTTTATGAGACTGATGTTCAGCAGCAGTTTGCTCTGGATACATTTCCCTTTTTTCCAGCGCTTCCTTCAAATCAATATATGTTATAAGAGTCTGAACTTCAATTACTGCTCTTCTCCTGGCCTCTCTAATACATGGATTTTTTCCTGGACTCACTTCATCTAGCTGGGCAATTAATCCCTGCAATTCTGCTTTGGATCCCAGATACAAATCAGAAGCATTCTCTGTTTTTAAAAGTAAAGAATTAACTTCCTTCATCTTCTTGCGGATCTCTTCTATTTTTAGAATAGACTGATTTTGTGCCAAATCGTAAGCGTGAGTAGAATTTGCTTCTTCATCCAAGTCCAGGTATTTCTGCAATTTATTGATCTCTTCTATTACTTCCTTTCTGTAATTTCTTATTTCCGTGTGACCGCAGACATCTAAAGCATCCAAATCAGCAATGAGGCCTGTGAGCACACAGGACAGATGCCTGCAGGTATCATTACTACTCACTCCCATTAGAAGCGCAATAAGGGTTCCTCTGGCTTTGTTCACATCACACATTACAGAGTTAATTTTGGAGACAGAAGGATGTGCATCATTAGAGAGTGGCAGGGACAGCTGTTGCTTTACACCACTCTCTATAATCTCCTGAACAGCACATACCTTTGTCAGAGTGCGGTATCTTGCTTTGCGTAGAGAAACTTTCCCTCCAGTTTTCACCTGGGTAAGCCTCAATACAATGTCCTGAATTCCTTCTTCAAATTCATCACTTTTACAGTTTCCTCCTTTGTAAAAAGGTGTGATCTCGCGTTGCACAAGTGACTGTGCCTCCTTGAATAAAGCCTCTATTTCCAGTCTGCGGGGATGGTTTGCATTTTGTTCCAGTTCCTTCAGCAGCCTCTCGGTTTCCTGGGCAGCTCGCTTTCTGGCTTGCTGAATATCCCCCTTCCCTTCGGTGTCTACAGAATCTATTTCAAAAAGCTGTTTAGTAAGGCTCCTTTCCAATTTCTTGTAATCTCGGTCGGTAGACAGACCACTGAAGACAGCCACTTGCTGTTCGATCTCTTTGACTTCTTTCTGTATTTCATGTAACCGTTTTATGGATGGGTGTTGGTTACCCATATCCATTCCTCTTCTCTCGTCCAGCTCCAGATGAACTACAAGGAAAATGAGAACAAGACTTGCTTAAGTGCTACATGAGCACGCGTTGCAACTTTTACATTCTGAAACATTTCAGCATTACAGCTATTTTAAGTACCTTCACCAATACGAATAAACCACTTGGCTGATATTTCACAGGCCTTTAATTTTTTACACCTTTCTCCCGGTCGGGCCGCAGGGGTGATGCTTTAGTTGCCACACGCCCAGCTCTCTCGGCTGTTCACCCAAAGCCTTCCCCACCTGCTCTGCGGCTGAAGCCGCCGCAGAACAAACAGGGCACCCGCAGCCCAGGGGAGAACCCGGAGCGGGGCGAGAACAGCGGCCGAACCCGACCGCCCCCGGGTGCGTCAACCCCAGGGCAGCGCTGCCTTCCCCGCACATACCTCGCTCCCCGTCATCACTCGCCGCCCCAGGCCCCTCCATGGCCACAACCTCCCGCCTCCCCCGCGGTGGGGCCCAGCGCAGCACGAAGAGGAAATGACACCGGGCCACCGCCGAGGCACCTGCGAGAGGTTCGTCCCCACAGGCCCCGCAGCGAACCCGCGCGGCGCCCCCGCCCCGCCTCACTTGGTCAGTCACTCACCGGCCGCCCTGCCCAGGACCCGCTGCCCGGCCCGGCGCTGCGCCACGGGCCGAGCGCCGCGAACCGCCCGAGCCCCGCCCGGCCCAGCCGCGCGGAGGGAGGCGGAGGCGGAGGCGGAGGCGGAGGCGGGCCCGGCCCGGCCCCGGCCCGGCCCCGCCCCGCCCGCAGCGCCCGCGCGGCAGCGTCGTAAAGCGCCGGGACATGGCGGCCGCCCGGGCGCTGCGGGTCGGTGGCGGCTGCCGCGGCCGCCTCCTCGCCTCCTCCGCCTCCTCCTCCGCCGGCGGCCGCGCGGCTGAACGCGGGGAGCGGCCGGACAGCGCGGTAAACCCGGGCGGGGGGTGGCAGCTTCTGCGGGGGCCGCGGGGAAAGCCTCGGGGGCCGCCGCCCTCGCTGAGCCCGGAGCGGCGAACGTCCCCGCTGCCCCCCGGTAACGCCGGCGGGGTGGGGGCGGCCGGTAGCAAACCGCGTTCCCTGCGGCCTCTGGTTTTTGATGTGTTTGTTGAAGGCCCCGGTGTTCGGTGTTGGAGGGGTGCTGAGTTTCGAGCTGTCGGGTAACGCCAGGTGTTCCCGAACCCGGCTGGGGCAGGCACACGCCTGTGTGTGGGCACATGGATGCAGGAAGAACGACGGTCTTAGCAAAACTCAGAATCGTAGAATCATAAAATATGCCGAGTTTCAAGGGACTCACAGTCCAGTTCCTGGCCCTGCAGAGAACAGCCCCAAGAATCGCACTGTGTGCCTGAGAGGGTTGTCCAAAAGCTCCTTGAGCTTGTCAGGCTTGGGGCCGTGACCCTTTCCCTGGGGAGCCTGTTTCAGTGACCATCAGCCCTCTGGGTGGAGAGCCTTTAATATCCAACCTCAACCTCCCCTGACACAGCTTCATGCTGTTCCCTCGGGTCCTGTCACTGGTCACCAGAGGGCAGAGATCAGCGCCATAAAAAACTTGCATACTTGCTAGTTCTCTCCATGAAATATTTTAACAGAGTATCAGTAATAGAAAAAAAAAAAAAAAGTTGATTTAAAAAAATATCCCTGTGATTCACGCCTGTGGTAAAAGAATTAAAGGTATCTTCTCTGTAGTGCATTTGTAATTAAAAGTACTTGTTAATGTACAGTGTTGGTTTTGGTCACAGTAAATAAATGCGCTTTATTTCTGAACTTGCTATGCTTGTATGCTTTAAGGTTCCATGGCGTTTGGGAATTTATTCCAAATGGAGACGTTCTTCAGAAATTCTCCTGCAGTGCTGATAACGTGTGGTGTCTGTGTTTCCTAGGGCCTGGGTTTCCGCCCCCCGGCGCACTCGCACAGCGACTGGATCGGGCCCCCGGACAAGCACTCCAACCTGCGCCCCATCATCTTCTACGTGCCCCCGGAGGAGTCGGCGCTGGAGCGGCGGCTGCGGGAGGCGCGGCAGGAGGCCCAGGCCAGCAACCAGCGCTTCTGGGCACGGCACAACCGCGCCTTCCACCAGGTGAGCCCGGCCTCGCACCCGCTGCTGCTCAGCGCCCTCCTGCCTGCCTGAAGCTGGGGGGCTTGGCCTCTCTCAGGTGGGGCTCAGTTCTGCCTGCTGTTAATGCGCTCGGGGTCACGGAGGAAATGATGTTTTTGTCGTTATTTCTTTAAATGATCACTCAACTAAAAATCCCACACATTTTATTGCTGTTTAGTGGCATGGAATATTTGCCTTTTTCCTGTCTTGCACTGATAGTATAAAGTTGTAGCTGCCCTACATGCAAGACCTGTCTGTGACTAGAGCAGCTGTTGAAAATGATTCCATGGCTGGCTTTTCTCTTGTCATAAGTGAGAGAAATTTGGTGTAATTACCAAGACGGAATGAGATTAAATGATATGTCCCATTTCACTCGCAGTGTATCCCAGAAGGGCTAAAGTGAGTCTGTCTTCTTTCCTGATTTTGGCATCTTCAACCAGTGTGGCGTTTTTTGGAAGAACAGTAATAGTTCAGTAATTCACCATCATTTATGATGTTGAACATCATATCCTCTCAAAACTTGCAAAGATCCCAGAAAAAATGAAGCTTGTTTTTTTAATTCCACAGAACTGCTTTTTACATCTGTAAAACTTACACACAAATGATTATTGTGCTTCCATCTAAATAATTGTAACTTTTTTAGGCTGCATGTTTTTCTCTATGCTCAAAATCTCAGTTATACAGTATAGCACATTCCTATTGTTTGTCTTAAAAGCTGAAAAGTTTGAATCCTGTCAAACAACACTGAAGTTTGGCTGTAGCTTTACTCCACAAATCAGTTTTTTTAAGTGTCAGTAGGGACACTTGCATGAATTAATTGATGTGTGCAGGTAGCAGGATCTAAGTGACAATGTTACCAGTTTAACTAAGTCACTGGATTAAGAAAAGTGTTTAGTTGACACTTCCAGCTATAAGGAGTATCGCTGGTTATTTCAGAGGGTGTTAGACACCACATTGCTATGTAATTAAAAACAATGGTGAACTTCAAGGACTGACTACTTCCAATTCTAATGTGGAAAAATGTTTTAGGAAAAAGAAGAATTTATTTATTCAAGACTGAAAGCCAAGGGTCTGGAAATGAGAGATGAATCAGGTTAGTGAGATCTTTGTTAATAGTTTAGGATGCATTCTGAATTCTGTTTAACTTTGAATTTTGTTAGTTTATGCTCTTTGCATTCTGTTACAAGTAAATTCATAGAGGTAGGATTTAGAAGTGTTTTCCGGAGTATGATAACAAAAGAGAGGAGGAGCTTTTCAGAGATGTGCCTGTGGGGGGTCAGATCATCTGTTGCACTGTTCCCCCTCTAATTCCTTCCCTGCAGCCAGAGGGAATGTGCTGAAATCCTAGCCCAGTAATATAATAATTGTGTAGCCTAAGGAGGAAGGGGCTTTTTACTTTCACACCTCCTAACCCAGTGAGCTAGCCGAGATAAACATACAGAGCATTTGCCTCAAGTGCCTGTTATGGTTGGGTGGATAAATTCAGAGTCTTTGGCTTCAGGTCCATGGTGTATGCAATGAGTACAATATTTTTCCTTGAGGGAGAGTAAGAAAGCTTCCAGAGAGATGGCAACTGCTATCTGCCTGTCTCTGCCTGAGCACAGTTGCTGTTAAATAGTTGTCTCTCTAATTCATTATGTGAAAATGAAAACAAAATGCCTTCATAATAATAGTGAATTGGGCATTGTAGTATGAGGTTGAACACTTTGTTCGCAGAATAATGATCTGCTTGAGTTTAGTGAAGCATCTGCTCTGAGGGTCTGTATGTCACAGACCATTATTTTTCTTTTCTGTTTGTATCCTGGTGATCAGTGTGTGGTTGAGAAATAATTTAAATTAAGTTCTATGTTGTTTCAAAACCACTTCTTCTATATTGCTATTTTGATTTTTTTGTTTTGTTTTTATACCCTAGAAGTAAAAGAGAATGACCATATACTTCCATTAAAAATAAAATTATATCAACTGCATGCTTTGGTTAACTGTTCTATAACAGAGCTGTGAGTGTATATAAAAATAAAAATACACATGAACAGTTGGAACAAAACTAACTTCTACAGAATGTATCTGTTTTGCTAATACCAGTATGAAGAAACAAATTAACTATAGGTGTTAAGCTAGCAACCTTCAAATGGTTTTAGAGTTAATTTATCCCATATTATGTTAATCCATTGTAGTATGTTAGTTTTGTAAATAATGACAAATAGAACCAATCAATAATTTACATTCCTGTGATCAGTCTCAAGAGCCTTAAAATGCATTTTGGAACAGTAACAAGTTGAATATTGCAATTCCATCTTCTTCATTATGGGGCATTCAAATTTGACTGTCATTTTAAGGACACTTTGTGCCAGAAGGTTTGTGTAGGAATTGTTTGGTAGAGTTGAGAATATTTGCTGGTTCTCAGGGTTAGACATCTGTGCTGTAGCCACAGGTCTTATTCTTCCTTTATATTGTAGTTATGAGTGACATATTCAAAATCATCTTTTGTATTTGCTTCTCAAAATAATTGCCTACTAGATTGTTCAGAAATCTGACTGAACATAAACTTTTTGCCTGAAGTTACTTGAAATTTATCAATAGTAACAGAAAAAAAAGTACATCTGAAAATACCATGTCAGTTTTGGATAGTGTTCTTTTGATATTTATGGACTTGCTTTAGGGGAGGAAATTAAGTTACTAAATGCTCTTATTGGTACTCCTAAGGCTTCAGCCCTGTGAGAAACTATTTTATTCAAAGGATAGATACTCCTAGATCTATGCACTTTTTCATAGAGGTTCACTAGTTTCCTAAATTGTCTAAGAGCTCATAAACTTTATCACTTCTACAAGTAATAGGGGTTTAAGGACTATACCAGCTTCAAGATGATCAGTCTTTTTAATCTGCTGTGCTCCCTCGATAAGTTTTAAAAAGTTGAAAGATAAAGGCATAATAACTTGTTCAGGGCTACACAGAAAGCTTGTAGGAGCAAGGAGTCAGACCTAGCATCTGAACCCAGTGTTTTAATCCAGAGAATTGCCTTGACTTTGTTACACCAAAACCTATTTTCAGGTCAAAAAGCAACACTGAATGCAGAGGAAATGGCTGACTTTTACAAGGACTTTCTAAGTAAAAATTTTAAAAAGCATTTGCAGTATAACAGGTATGTAGAAGGTATTTATGTTGACTATTATACATTACAGTCTAAGTGAAAGGTATAAGATCAAGTTTAAAATTTGAACATTTTTTTCTGTAATTGGTAAAACAGCACAAACCCCTGTAATTCTTGAATTTTTTTTTCATGCTGTTACTAGCATTTGACAGAAATTTGCATTATCATTTAAGTTCTGCTGCTGCTTTTTGTTGTTTTAGTGGAAAGATAAGCTCAAGTCTGAGATTTAAAGAGACAAGATCAGGCACATTTTATTATCCTAGGGCATGGGTCCTTTCATGCTGCTAATTGAAACTGATAAATATGCAAATAAGTTGAAAGTTCTGTATAAGAGATTCTAGCTGACTGTTAAAGAAGAACTAGTAAATGTGATTTATCTCAAAGGAAAATTGTTTAATGGGAGTAATATTTAATAATCTCGGGTCTGTTATTTTGCATGTGTATAGTAAAAGTGATCAGCTTTGAGTTTGGCGAGGCATTAGTAAATTGATCACCTGAGCTTGTCCTGGTAGAAACTCAGCTACAGCTTGGTAAACCCACATCCAACCCTTCAGAACATCTGCATGGTTTCAGTGTTACTGTTTGTACAACAACTCTATAAACTGGATTGGGGATCTGAAAGGGCTGAAAAATGAAAAATGCAAACACACATACCCCTGCAAGTAGCTGTGCACACTTGAAAAAGGGCTAGAAATGAGGGAGGAATGGGAAGGTGGAGGAAGACAGCAGTTAATCCAGGCATACTGACCACTGAATATGAAAGCACAACTCCAGTTTCCTCTCTGTATTGGTTTGAGGGGTTATTGGGCAAAAAAGTGTCAAGTGTGACTGGGTTCCTAATGGTGTAATGCTAGTGAGAATTCTGCCATCACTGCAACTGATCTATAACAAATGATGGCTTAAATTTCTTCATATGTATTGTGTATAAACTATAAAATACTATCCTGTAAGAACAATTTAACTGTAATAAATATTTAAATATGCACATCTTGTCTTGCCCACAAAGGGGTAGGGGGGAACCTCATCATAATCCAAAGCAACAGCATGAAAAGATGGAAAGTAAGAAACTGGTTTTAGTGAAAGGATTGTCATTAAATTGCCTATAACTGATAAGTGGGAATGCAGAGGGTTTATCTTAGAACTGGTCACCAGTTGCCTTTGTTGTAGCGACCTTAGGAAAGTGTCGCATCTTCACAGTAAGATAATTCAGGCTTTGTGCTTAAACATGACCTTCCTTGCTGCTGACTTGTAAAATCAGGTTGTGTCAGCTGCAATGTTGTAGTTTCAAAGTGGAACTGCACAGCCCTGAAAACAGTAGAGCTTTTTACAGGCATTCTGAGGGGTCATATTTATAAAAATCTGTTTATGCATTTAGCTGTGTGTTCTTTTGCAGTATTGCCAGCTGGCCTGAAAACTGGCAGCTAAAGCGTTGCAATGTCTAAAATTCAGTTAAAATTGAAGCAATGACTGTGCATAGATGCCTTGAATATTTAGTTCCGGGTACTTAGACTGGAAATACAATTTAGTTTAGGAAAAAAATTCAGGAAGGATATAGGAAATTAAACATGAAAGGAGAAAAGAAACAGTTGCAATGTTAGCATGATATTTTTATTTAACATGACATTTGAAGGGGTAGCTCAGTGCTGCCTGTCAGTGTGAATTTGGCTACTATCCTTACTGAGAGGTTGGTATCTCAGGCTTATGTTAGATCTGTGCATGCAAGGTTTGCCCCAGACATCTCAAGAGAAGACCTAAATCCCAGTTTTCTAGTTCTAGAATTCTACGTATCCTATTGCTTCTTGTGAGCATTTTACAACATGGGAATGAGATCCTTGTTAGAAACTAGAAAAAAAATTTGATATTGTTTTAATATGTAACAGGGGCAAGAACTTGAAGCAAGTTCTCAGAGGCTAAAAAGGGCTGATGCAGTCTATACTGTGTATAATTTGAATTGGTTCCAGAAGCTGTGCATGATTCATAAAAATTAAATTATTTAAAGATATAAAGACTAACTTTGGCAATATTAAAGGCATTATCCTTAAAAGATACTGCAGTAGAAAGATAATGTTTCCCGTATTGGGTTACACAATTAGTCTTTGAAGTGTGATTTGATTTTACTTTTTCCTACCCTTCTATGAGACCAACTCTGCCCTTTTCAACACATGCATCTTCATCCACACACAAATATCGTACCTGAAGCACAACACTGGCAGGAAGTCAGTCCAGATAGCTTGGTGATCAGCTTTCCTTCTGAAACACGAGACATGGTTTTAACTATTTTATCTCACCTGATCTCAAATACAGTTACAACCCTGTAATCCACATATATAATCTGTTCATGGATGTGGATATACACATAGACTTTTTCATAGGTTATTTAACTCTTATTAGACAGGAAAAGTGTTACCACAAAGAACAGAAAATGCAAGTCATCACTGAAATGTCATTTGTCAACGCCAAAGGGTATTTTAATATAATTGTGTATCTTTTTTTCTGTTCTTGTTCTGTGTGCTGATGATCTTCTTGGCTTTGGAATCCTAGAGATTGGTATAAACGTAACTTTAGGATCACATTCCTCATGGGACAAGTAGCACTGGTGAGAGCTCTGAGGTGGCTTCGTCGGAGAAAGAAAAATGTAGAACAGTAATCACAGCTCCATGAAGAATGCAACACTATATGCTATAAACTTGTGGTTTATAGTAATGTTCAAAGTCTGAATGGTTGATGCAATAATTACTTGAATTTGTTTGTTAAACTATGTAAATAAAAGTGAACACTGGTCTTAATTTATAATCAGTGTGTAGATTTCCTTTATCCTTTATTCCAAGAATATCTAAAATATTTCTCCACCAAAACACAACCAAGAAAACTTTTAAAACTGTTCCTTGTTCATGTCAGATGGAATGGGTAATGACTGTCCTGTTTCTGCTATAGAGTTATGGCTGCTAAATAACATGGGATTCAGTGTGCTGTACCTGAACTCTGGTCTCAGAATGATGTCTCCACCAACTGTATTAGTATATAAAGACAAAAATGCCTCATTTTGCAGCAGCTGCCTGTCTGGGGCAGTAGCTATCCATAAGTAATACAAAATGGGTGAAGGAACAAGTTTGATTTGTGAGTGTATATACCAGTTGTGAGTATATATACCATCAATTTAGAATAATCCTCTCTGCAGTGTGATTAGATGGTCTTTTGAATAAATATTTACGAGATGATTTCATCAAAGTGCTAATGCAATAGGATCTTCCTAGGTTGGTTTTTTTTTTTTTAATTAAGAGAAATATGCCTCCCTTGGACAAAAGCTCCTCTGACCCATGATTGATAAAGATTTTAGTTGCTGAGCAATAAAATGAATGTGCTGCCAGTCATTTAATCTTGGTAGAAGACAAAGCTGGTAACTGCTGTATGGAGAACAACACTACTACCAGTATGCACTGCTTTCTCCGGTTCATTTCTTTCAAAAAAATATGCTGTTCTCACCAGTTTCTCCAAGGCACTGAAAACTACTTGCCTGAGGGTGATTTTTGTGGCCTCCAGGTAGGTAACATCAATTGGAACGAGGTTGGTTCAAGTGAAGTCCTAAAATATTATGCCATGTATTTGTAATTTAAAAGAGGTCTCATTCCTCAGAATGTTCTCTCTGTCCATTTATACAGCTAAGTGATTTTTTTTATCCAGTACCTACTAAGAGGATTCTGTTAAAAAGAATTTATGCTGTCAGATGAAGTGTTTTCCTAAAGCTGTGCTGTAGGGATGGTTCTGCTTTTGGAAACATCATCTCAGTAGCCATTGACCTATTTTTGATATCTAAACATGACATGATTTATTCGCAGACTTTTTCAACTGGAGCAAAAAGAGCTTTGTCCGCATCAGCTATAATAATTCCTCTGCAAAATGAAATAGATGTTACTGATACAGTAGCAGATCATAGTGTTTCATACAACTATGATATTATTGGGGCTAAAGTGGCCACTGAATTGTGATTTTAAGTGTTCTTAGTAAATGAAAACAGTCATTATTAGTGTTTGCTGAGATAATAACCAACACTTTGAAAATATTTGTGAATGTTACACTGCATCAGTACTGTAAAGGGTATATATTTATTAAAAATTTTTTAAATGACATGTTTAGGAAAATTAATTTTTGAAATAGACTACTGTGGGTATATAATGTAATTCTTCAAGGATTTACAGTAAATCATATAATACAGTTTGTAAGCTTTGACCACAATGTGAATGCACACATTAATAGATAGTTCTTATGTAAAACAATAATTAGATAATACCAGAAAATATCCCAGAAAGGGAGAGACCAGAGCACCAGTGGACTGGTGGTTAATGGCCATATGTTCTGACAGCCTGTGTATAACATCCCTAAGGTAGTTTCACATGTACTTTAAATGGGTAGAGGTCAATCAAAAGCATTTTCATTTTCTGAGCTGCTCACTTCCATTAACACAGACATTTTTGTGTCTGCCTGCTGAACCAGATCAGGAAATTGATTCACTACTAGAACTAACCCAAGGAAAAAACTGTTCGATGTCAGATGCGTTTATGTGCCTCATGATGCAGATACGTGTTGTTTGGCATGGGGGAGCTGTGGGAATTCAAATAGAAGGTTTGGATTGTGCTTCAGTAAATTCACAGTTAAAACTGTTTTCTGAACATGTAATTTTAGTGTTGGTCACACAAAAACAGTATCAGCATACAATGGATCATGCTAGGATTAAGCTGCAAGCTGCTTTGTCTTTTAAATATCTCCAGGGACGGTGACTCAACCACTTCCCTGAGCAGCCTGTTCTGCTGCCTGACAACCCTTCTGGTGAAGAAATTTTTCCTAGTATCTCATCTAAACTTCCCCTGGCGCAACTTGCAGCCGGTTCCTCTCATCCTGGTGTTGTTATTTGGGAGAAGAGACTGACTCTCACCTCTCCACAACCTCCTTTTGGGTAGCTGTAGAGAGCAGTAACACTCCAGCACCTCCCTGTCCTTTCTGAAATGAGGGGCCCGTAACTGGACACAGCACCTGAGGTGTGGCCTCACCAGTGCTGAGTACAGGGGAGTGGTCACTGCCCTGATCCTGCTGGCCACACTATTGCTGATACAGGCTGGGATGCCACTGGCTTTGGCCACCTGGGCACGCTGTTGCCTCGTGTTCAGATACTGTTGACAGGACCTCTCCTTGTCCTTGTTGACCCTCACCCCATTGGCCTTGGCCCATGAATCCAGCCTGTCCAGAGCCCTCCTGCCCTCCAGCAGATCACACTCCTGCCCAGCTTGGTGTCAGGTGCAGAGTGAGAGTGCCCTCAATCCCCTCATCCTGATCATTGATAAAAATACTAAATAGAACTGGCCCCAGCACTGATCCCTGGGGAACACCATTAGTGACTGGATGCCAGCTGGAAGCAGCACCATTGACCAGCGCTCTGGGCTCAGCAATCCAGACAGTTTTTAACAGTGAAGAGTGCACCCATCCAAGCCATGAGCAGCCAGTTTCTCCAGGAGGTTACTGTGGGAAACAGTGTCAAAGGCTTTCCCTCATCCTCTTCGCAGGTCCTCTTGTCACAGAAGGAGATTGGATCAGCCAAGCAGGACCTCCCATGTGATCATTCTCCAGCACTTCCATGGTTTCTAACACATCAATATCCTTTGTGTCACTGCTGCCACATGGATCTCCATCCCCCACCTTCATCGAGACAGCAGATGAAAGGACCTCCCCAGCACACCATCCCTCAAACACTGGCGTGTTGCCCCCAGGCTATCTCCAGGCCTGGTTTTATCCTTTTTCCCCCTTCAGATTCATTAGGATTCTGTGTGGAGTGCTGAGTCCCTTCATCTAAAACCTATTGAGGGAGTGAGGTATTTATCTGTTAGGTAAGTGTTGAGGTCTGATTTAAAATACCTAATAGAACCACTGTGAAAAGATGTTGTTAAAATAATCCATCCAAAATTTTGAATCTCATTACTAAAAATCACATGCATTTACTGAGATAATTACATTTTCTGAACAGCCAAAAGCCGTATCATTTTCACCAGTGTTGCATTACTTTTGTTGGGTTTTTTTCTTGACTGAGAGCAATTGCAATAACACCAGCTGCTTTCAGATAATATTGATCATAAAACCTTTATGCATCAAAGGAAAGCCAAGGAGATGCTAAAGACTACTAAAAATAAAATTTTTATGAATACAAAAGCCTGCTACAGTAACTGAAGCTAGTGAAATAGATCAAAGAGTGACTTTTCTGTGCACATTTTCTGAGTATAGGAAAAATACAGGGGAGACCTATCATTTAAGTATTTAGCTAATCCTGTCAAAAGGAACAGCAGTATTTCATATTTAGTAGTGTCAGCATGTGCCTTTTTAGTCTCTCATGCACTCAGTAAGTCCATAACAAAGCAACAGTATTGTGGTAATATTTAAGTTGTTTTAGTTTGTATTGACTTGGGGTGGTTTTGTTCAGATAATATGTGTGGAGTTTTGCTATTCACTGAATTTCTCTATTGGAGCATTAATTTTGATAGAATATGAGAGGAGTAAGAGGAAGTGTCAAATGGGGATTGAGCCACAGACTGACTAAAGGCTGGGTTAAAGTGATTGCAGCATCTTTATATATGATTAATAAAGACCAGTACTTCTTAAAGAAAGAAGAGCTTTTCTCAATTTCATGAGATGAGATTTAAAAGCAATGATAGCAGCTATGGAGGAGACAACTTCTGTGTTTAACTGAACATTCTTGGGGATAATATTAAAATCTAGTTCAAACCTCAGATTTGCTATTTAGAAGCTTACCCTTCCTGGCCCCATTTCAAGTGGACTGTCCTGCTTGCAATTTTTAGGTTCCACTGTCACTAAACAAGATTGGTACCCTACAAGGGTAACCAGATTTAGCCAAACAAGAACTTAATTTACATCCTGTGCAGAGCCCACAGGCCAATCTTTTGCATAAAGACTGGAAGATTGAAATGTTTTCATGAAAGGATAATATATGCCTGGAACTGTAATATGCATGAGTAACATTTTCATACTAAAAATTATATCCACTGATCACTGTAAACTGATTCACAGAATAATAAACCCATAATTGAATATTCAAGTTCATTTCTCAAAAAAAATTAGTAAGGGAAGCACAGCTCACTTTATTTCTTAACAGTTTATGTCTTCAGAAGAGTTTATAAGTGCATGGAATGTAATCATCTTGAAGTATATACTCATTAGTATTCATAATTATATAAATCACTTCTTTGTGCCTTAGCTTTGCATTCATTAATGGATTAAGATTTACCCAAGTATTGTGAGATTTACTTGACTGATATATTCAAACAGCAGATGCTGTGGAAGTGCAAAAGCAGTACATTTGGCTAGAAACAGTAAAGGCAAAAAAATACACAATCCCTTTTCAAGTATGATCTTACTCAGAAGAAGTATTATTGTGTAGTGACTTACCTACCTTAGGGTGGTCCCAGGTGTGTTGTGACCAGGGCCTGAGACACCAGGAGGCAGCAAAAATGACTGTATGCATCTCCTGAGGCTGCCCAGAGGCAATTAGCATCAGCCTAAGCCAGAGCAGCCCTGAAGCTACTGTGATGGACCATGTCTGGCATGAGTTTCCAGCAGCCCCCCTGCCAGTCAAGGCTTTCTGGCATTCAGCAGTGCTCTGTTCACACCACTGCCTCCAAAGAACCCACTGATATGATTCAGCTGCAGACTTGGCTGTGATAATTTCATCAGCTGAGCCAAAACGCATTAACAGGCAAAACACAAGTTTCAGAATCATAAGAAATTCAGGTCACTATTCATATCTCATTGTAAAAGAACTTCCTGTTGACAAATTGTAAGAAATCCTTGCCATGGAAAAATTCTCGTATGATGATTGGGGTGTAGCATACATTGGCTCTTTTTAAAGGGTTTCAGAAAAGCTACAGACTTTAATTTCTGGAATAACTCGAATAACTAGAAGTCTAAATTCTTGGGAGAGAGCAGAGGGGGTATGTGTTGTTTTGCAAAACAGACTTTGTAGTTAAGGCTATTTAAGAAGACAAAATCCATGAATTTCAAATTTCAGAAGAGACTGACTGCCTTGACTGCTTTCCAAGTGATTGTATTATCCTGTCGTGTCATATAGAGAATAGCTGGTATGACACAGCATAAATATTCTGCAACAAACCAAGTCAAGTCAGTTCTGACCTTAGTAGCTCTACAATAAATACTTAGATAGAAAACACTTATTTGTTCAAAATTGTATAATAATGGAAAACAAAATGAAAACTCAGTTCCAATGAATATGTAAGAAAATGTCTTCTGAATTTATCAATCTTCTTTTCACATTTACCAAAATAGCATTTCACTTTTACTGTTATGTCTGGAAAACCTCCAGTTTCTTAAGGCCTCATGAAAAATTCCACCCTGGAAAACAGAACAAAATACTAAGCTGACATATGAGTAAATAGCCACAGGTGCCAATTTGTGCCAAGGAAGAATTCCAGCTCACTTCAAAGAAAAAATCAGTTCTGCCATAGGAAATTACAGAGCAACTTGAATTGACAAGAGATGCTCAAAATTAATTCGTTTGCTGTCTCTCCCCTGGTGCTGCTTCTGCTGCTGGGAAAAAGGGAGTCTATTCAGTGTGACACTGGAGGGCTTGCTGGGCATGTCTAAGTTACCACGGTATCTCAGCCATAAATCTGAGTACCACAGGACTGAGTCAAACAGGCTGGTGCTGGGACAATGTGGCTGAAGAGCTGCCACTGGGCAGAGCACGTTTCCATCACATGAAGATTTTTCTCAGGCTTTTAAATCATGAGGTTCACAGTTTCTCTAAAAGCAGCAAAGCAGCTTATTACTTTACTATCTTGAGTCTATAATTTATAGGTATTATCAAACAGTCACTTAGCACTCAATGTTCAATTTCATATGTAATTAACAATGTCATTTCAGCTTTTAGTGCTACTATATGTTTACACGTAAATTAGAAAAGCAATCTCACTTGTTTACAATATGAACTTTGGTTTTGGGCACTACCCAACGGAGTTGATAACCAAAAATTCAAAGAGATAGAAAAGAAATGAAATTAATGAGAAAGATGGTTAAAACAGCATTCCAGCCTCCTTTGACTGCAAAATGAGTGGGATGGGAAATGACAAATGTGTAAATCACCCTTTAAAGGAATTTAGAGTGTTTTCTGCATTGGTGCACAATAAACCTGGCAGCAGCATTTTACAGTTATGTAGTTAATTACAAGGATGTGGGGCACGTTAAACTGCTGCCCACAATGGAACCATTTACAGGGTAGATTTCTGGTCAGTGTTATACACTGAGGAAGGAAGATACTGTTATTCATCAGCCTATTCTCTCTGAGTCATGGCAGCTTTCAAACATATGGTGATGGTGTACTTTGTGGCCCTTCATCATGTAATATGAAGTGTAACACTGTGTAGGCAGTACATTTCACTTTCATGGCTAATTTTTATTTATCAGTTGTTCCCAGCTTTCCCTTAGTGTTTACTGAGGCATGTGTCAGTTCCTGTTTACAGCTACATTATCTTCAATAGGTAGAGTTTGATACAAAACTGCACTATATATGTCTTTGAAACAATTTCAATAGATTCAACAATTTCAGTATATTTGAATTTCAGCTTTCATTAAAAATAATTATTCTTTTAGATATTAAGGAATAACCTTATGTTAAAACACACAGATTCAAAATCTAAAGTATTGCATATGGCATGTTTCAGCAATTTCTCTGAACTTCCCCAGGAGACTGTAGTTAATTGGTGTGGCAGAGTGAGCTGCTCTGTGTAATCAAAACACCTCAAACAGTCCAGCTGTTTTAGGTGAGAATGGTGTCGTAGAGAACCATGGCAGCATGGATTTCTTCCTTCAAAAAAATTACTACAATCTCTACTCTGAATTTTCCTATGCCAAGCTGGCTGCTAAAGTCAAAGGCCAAGGAGTCCTGCTTTAAATTCCTATTTATAATTGCCCTCTAAAGCAAAATTGTACCCTCAGAATGTCTGTAATGACCTACATACCAATGAGGTAACTGCCTTTTTAGCCAGTTGCTGCATAAATTACCTAAATTACCTAAATTGAATCTAGTCTTTTTGGCATGAGGAAAACCTTCAGAACATGATATGATGCAGCAGTGTCTGCCAAACTTGTCAAACTAATAGCATCCCCTCACTTTTTTTTATACCTATACTGGTCAATAAAACACCTATTAGGAATATAGGTGGAATTAGGAGGAATTGCTTTCCTCAGAAATAGACACCTACAAGACTGCTTTCTAAGGCCTCCTTTCACATCCCCTGAATATAAGGGGTACACTGAGTGTGGGTAGGCTAGGTTAGAGATGGGCCCCATGGAGGTCTTGGGCAGAACTATGACATGAAAGACAGGTACTTGAGGTTGTCCAAATCACACAGGGAGCAGGGAGTAGTATAGGATTGAGAAGGCACAGAGTTGATTTTAAACCATTCTCTCAAACTCTTCTCATCTGGGCTATCAGTCTCAGTTCTAGAGCTTTTGGAGGCTGTCCACAGGTCGAGTTCATAAGAATATTTGCTCTCAGGTAAGTGACAGAAAAGCCTGCAGAGCTAAGACACACCGTCCATCCGGTAGGAGTGAATTATGCAATCATCTCACTGGTGTTTTAAGTGTAAGCCTTGATACCAGTGATGTTCATATCTTGCTTTCTTCTCTATCATTGTGAAGATACAGAAGAAATGAAGAGTATGTCCATAGAATGTCTTTAAGCCTAATACTTTTCAGTGGACTTACCTGTGAACAAGTAAGAAAATGTCTTGTTAAAACAGATTTAAAAACATAGAATTCCAATACAAAATATAGTAATTACAGCATCTGAAAATTAAGCAAAAGCTCCACAGTACATACTTGCTGTAGGAAGAAGGAGGCAGAGAGGAGAGAGGACTCATATCCAAACCCTTGGGAATAAGATCATCTGTCCTTATCCTGCATCTGCTCTGTTTCCCAGGAGACAGGATGAGGAACAAAATATCTAGCACAGGCAGTTCTGTTTGCTATTGATTTTTAGAGTGACTCTGCCCTTCTAAGCCCCACGTCCTGTCTACCATCCATCTAGCCACAGGCATATTCAGAGAAGCCATTTTCTGTACAGACATAATTGGTCATTGGCACAGGAACGACAGAAACTATTGTCACACAGCAGAAATATTTCCATTTTACTTTCCCTTGGGGCAAACTGTATTACTGTGAAGTCCCCAGTCCAGTGCAGTTGGGTACTGCCCCTGAAATACCCTCTTAACCAAGGCAAGCTCCAACAATGAAAAGTGGATTAAAATGGCCTCCCATAAAAAATGAGAAATTCCAATCAACCTTGGATGCCAAGTGTATTTGGTATAATTCCATATAGAGTATTAGCTAAGGAGGAGGGAGAAGCATTTAACGGAAGAAAGAAGTATAAAATTTTGGCAGTTACTGTGCCACGTGCAGAAAAGGAATACATCAAGTGAAAGGGAGGTTACTGATAAATCTATCTTGGGAGCAAGCATTTTGGGTAGTGACCATGGCACAAACAATTGCAGCTCTTTAGGCTCAAGAAAGATGAAGCAAATAGGAGCAGAGAAGGGCAAATTGAATAATCAGGGAGATGTAGAATCTCTTTTAAAGAGATTAAGAGTTCAGTTTGTTTAGCCAAGTAAATTGATGGTCATGAGGGGAGAATGGTGTGCAGAATCTGCTACACAGGAGAGTGGAGGAAGAACAAGCCAAGAGAGTTGCCCAGGGAAGAATCTTCTTTTTCTACAATAATTTAATTAAACATATAAAAGAGAAGTGTTACCTGTGAGGACTTCCTTAGAAAAACCAACACATGGAGAAATGGGGCCAATCACTAGCCAGGGGAAAGAGCCAGGAAAAAAATAACCTGATTTGGCACAATATCTTTATGTATATATTACCCTTGAGACTGCGCTCTGGAGGAGTGATGTTCTTGGGCAGGAAGGGCAAGATACCTGCTTGGTTTCCAATAGACTTTGATAATTACATTTAGAAAAAGACCAGATTAGGTGGTTATCTTTAATGGCTTTTAGACTTCGGAGACTTGGTTGTCTTTCATCAGTAGGTGCAAATTTCTGCTTAGAAAAGGTCACACAGGCATACACTGGCATTAGCATTTCTTGTGATTAGCTTATGCATGAACTTTAATAAAAGGCAGCATCTGAAAAACCACAGCTTTATGTAGGAACCTCAGTGAGAATAAAGATAATAGATCTCCTATATCTGTGTGAGGAAGCACCAGTTTTCCTGGTGCTGAGGCAAGTTTATGTTCTAGTCTGTGCTTCTGCCTCATGTTGATTGGAAAAAAAATCAGTGCTTTTCCTACATTTTCAAAGATTCACTTCTCAAAATAAGAAAAATCTCATACTGGTTAATGAAATTATCCCAGATTTACACTGGTGTGTGACTGAAATTACAGTCACAGCCCTCACAGGTTGTTTGTTTTGTTTTGGGGCTTTTTTTTAGGAAAAAGCATTTTTCATAATGCAACTTGGGAGGATTTAATGAGAAAAGGTTATCTAAATGTCTCCCTTGCCAGGAGGAGGAATTGTAGGATCCTCAAGGATCCTACAATGACTACCGAGATTACCAAGGAAAGAGTCTCACCTAATCTAATTGCAAGTAATCTGACAGCCAAGCCTGATGAATTAGCAGATCTCTAAAGGAATGCTGA
Organism: Corvus moneduloides; assembly: GCF_009650955.1. NCBI lineage: Eukaryota > Metazoa > Chordata > Aves > Passeriformes > Corvidae > Corvus > Corvus moneduloides. The sequence continues at coordinate 9,836,659 of NC_045481.1, read as the reverse complement.
CAAACCATGTAAGTAATAAAGAGCTGGTGTTCTCAGAAAGGGAAGGGGATAATGGAAGCAGTAGGAAAGCAGGCACTTAGAAATCAGAAAAGGCGACCCTTTTTTCCCTCTGCTTTTACCTACGTGTTCCTGGGTTTGAACAAAGACACATGATTTTGTGTTTGGAAGAGTTTGTTTGTTGTGTTTGTGGAACAAACTTTTTTCCTATCAATACTAGGCATTATTCCAATATAAAGGTAAAAAACAGAGCTGAGTCATAGTTGGGAAGTAAGGATGTGGGAGGGTGAACAGAGTACTGTACCACAGACTGAATGTTATTATTCCAGTAGTGGCCAAGGCTGATATTCCACCAACAGCATGGTTTTTATTTCCTCTGGAGGATCTAATACACTTCTGCAATGGTTCAGTGGCTGAGGTAGGTGAATACAGAAATAAATGTAACTTCCTGTGACTCATATGCAGCATAATAATCCTCATAACCTTGAATGACCAACTGAAACCCCAAGAGAAAATAAACTCACTGAGAAGTGAGAGTATGGAGGAAGGAAAGGAGGAGCATAAATGGAATGTTATCTTTCTTCATGCATAAGCACTAAAAGTCATGCAGAGTGAATATGGAGAAGAGAGTATTCCTAAGCTAGAAAGGTGCTGGTAGTCAACCATCAGCTGACTACGGAACACGGAAACAAGTGAGGAAGAAAGTTGCTTCATCTTTCAATGAAATGAGAGGTATGACAGAAGTAAAGACAGAACAGAAATTGCTGGTGGAGCATAGCGAGTATGTAGTGGTGTAAACATTCCCTCGTAGAGGTGGGAACCTACTCCTTGAATGCAATGAGTAAAAATACAAGTCTAATTATCATCACAAGCTCTCCTCTGTGAACCCTTTAGCTGTTCAGAATTTTGATGTTTAGAAATAGGATTTTGGAAAATATTGACAGTGTCTGTAAACTCATATAGTATAGAGTATCAGAACTTGTCAAAGGGTGCAATCCTTAGCTCCTTGATCACTTACTACGTTGAAGATAACAGTGGAAATTGGGATATATAAATATAGCTGTGTTGCTGAAATTGTCTAGTATTTTTCTCTATGTTCACATTAATATTGACATGCAAATTCTCTAACTTTCCAGTGGTTATTTTAACTGTATTACCTGAGGCTTAGAAGTCTGTTTTTCCTTACAGAACTGTTTTAAAGCTAATTGAATGTGCTGCTTAAACCTTTCAGTCAGTACGTTTTGTTCTTTAGCAGCAGCATAGCTCTGTAATAACAGAGAGAAAAAAAATCTTGTTAACAAAATGTTAATGTCCAGTGCAAGCATCCTGCTCTGTTTTGAAAAATATAACAGAAATTAACTGTTAAGAGTTGAATTAACTCTGCATGCTTTATTTCCTTGTTATTTCTCTGTGGATAGAAAACAGCAGGGAAAAGCAAACTGGCTCTCATTTGTTACAGCATCCTAGAAATCCTTGTGACTCTGAAAAAGGAGAATTCACTTGCATGTAAATAAAACTTATTGACTTGGGAAGCAGGCTCAAGATCAGTGTTTATTTTACTCGGAATTAATGCCTTGCCTGACAGTGAGTTCCCAATGGTAAGTTCAGGCATTTGACAATGAGTCAAGCAAAGCAAAACAGAGTCCTGTTACCTCGAAGTGCCTGAACTCCCTGATAAAAAGGTAGCTCTGCATGCAGTAATTGCACAAATGAACAAAAGAGTTGAGCTAAAATTGTGCCTAGGAGTGTGTACTAGACACTTCTGAGTCCTGAGCACTGGTTTTTATGTTTCCTCTTTTCCATAAAGGACATTCTTGTAGGAATTACAAACTAAAAACATATGCAGCTGTCAAGTGGTTGTGATGAAAAGCCAGACAGGTTGCTGAATCTGGCCTTTCAATATTTATTATTGCCAGGATGCTTTTAAACAGCACTTTAGCAGCAGCTGAAATTATTCCAATGTAGTACTTTATTGTGGCCCATATTTCTAAAATGAAGTCATAGATTTTATAGACTATAATATTAGATTGAAGAAAATAAAATTCTCTTTTGGTGGGAAGATCCTCTAAGACAGAAGGATATATATATTTTTAGTACAATGGTAAAATAAAATGACCCACATTTCTTAAATGAAGTGAACCTGAATTTCTTTAGAGGCTTGCCCCGTTTGTGGATGTCAGTTTAGCTGACCTCAGTTTGCTGTATGTATTTCTCACACTGTTGCACTTCAAAAATCTAAGAGCTTTGTGCTGCATTAGTTGAATTGTTTGCTTTTTGCTCTCTCACTGTGAATTACAAACCTCCCTCTCTCTTCCAGGAGAAGAGGGAAATCGTTATATTGAGACTGAAGAATCCAGCATTGTACATAAGGTGTTTTGGGGTTTTGTTTTGGTATGCATTCAGATGTCTGCAGAAAACCATGGTGACCTTGCTGGTGATAGACAAAGGATTGCAGGAGTCGCCATCCATAAAGGTGGAGAGACTGGAAGGTACCAAGACTGGACATGGCACTTAGTGCCATGGTCTAGTTGACATGGTGCTGTTCAGTCATAGGTTGGACTTGATGATCTCAGAGGTCTTTTCCAACCTAATTGATTCTTTGATTCTGTAATATACTAGAGACAGCATGTCTCGATAATTTAATCCAAAAATCAGGGCATGCAGCATAACTAGTTCCTTAAGAGAAAATGGAAATGTGGGTAGTGAATAGTTTTTACTGCTAGATAAACCTGGATAATTCTCATGTAGATGAGACAGGAAAAACAAGATCCAAATGAAGAAGAACTCTTCGGATATTTCAGGTCAGGCAGTAGCTTCAGGAAAAATCACGTTCACCAAGTCTCTCCTGTGTCTATCTTCTGCTGTGTGCCATAAACAGAGAGGAGTAACACTGCACTTTAGCTCCACTGAGCTAATCAACTTTGCTGCAGGAGGGAGCTTATAGTGTGTGCTGTTTATGTGGGAAATTGCCAGGATGCATATACTTGATTAGCCAGCATATTATGAATCAGGATCATAGCTGGAGTAGTTGCTTTGTTCAGAGATGCTCACATCCCTGAGGTAAGAAGCTAATTGCAGGAAATCTTTTAAAGCAAATCTGTGATAGGAAGTAAGCAATGAATATTGTTTATTCAAAAGGCAGGAGTGGTTCCTTTGAATCAATTCTCTTGCATAACTATGTAATTAGGGCATGTTCTATTTTTAATTAAATCTCTTGCATATTCATGAGAATACTCTGAACCTGTGGACCAATTGGCATAACTCTTTAAAACGTAGTTTGTATAAAGGAATGCCCTTCAATCTTTTTTCTCCCTTTCATATTACTGTGCAAACACATATTTCACATTGTTATAGTTAGGCTGTATTGCCTGTCAAAAGTAAAATGCGGTTAATTAAACCATTAATATAAAATTGCTAGGGAAAAGTTTTAAATGGAGATGAAGAATGCAAGAAACTGCTGCTCTGAAATACTAGTATCAAAACTGGGTTTTGCTGGACAGCTTGGTCTGTGTAAGATATCAATCAGAGTGGAATTCAGTAAGTATACTTTAATTCCCTCAGCTTTTCACATCCAACAGTTGATTCTCTGTATTTGCAGTCTGCAGACTATCCATGTTCCCCTAACTCTGTTTTGTTTCTTGTGGGCTTCTGTGACTCTTCCTGTTCCTCTGCTTCTTTGACAGCAGCATTAGCTTCGATTCCTCTTCCAACTTCCTGCTTATTCTTAGGAGTCTTGCTTTCTCACCCAACTCTTGTTCTCACATCTGTCAGTCTGTAGACTTGCTCAGTGTTGTACGTGAGGGCAAACATACATAAGCTCTACTTTCCTTGAATATTTTAAATGTTACCACTTAGGTAAGGCTGCATATTTGGATTTGCCACTATACCTCTGTGTGTTTCTATTAGGTTATGATTCCTACCCTGTACATACTGCAGGGACTAGATGGTCATTGCAGGTTCCCTCCAACTGAATGATGCTCTTCTATCCTATGTGGAGCTCAGGTGATAATGCACAATATAACTCTTTCATAAAGTTAGGTTGTCACTAATCCCTGATGATTTACAATGTACATTTTATTGCTTTGCTATATTTAATGTTTGAGGGGTTTATTTTTCTTTTTTTCCTTTCTTTTTTTTCTTTAATTCTTCTTTTTAATTTGTTTTTCTATCTTAGACCTCAATTCCTTCCATCTTTCCTTTCTGGGCTTAACTTCTACCTAGTGGAAAATAACATGAAGAAAATACTGTGGCTGTTCCTTCCTCTCTAGTGAGAGTGGGAATGAAATTGGAATCTGCAAAGAAATAGTTCTTGCGACAAGTGTCACTGAGATCTCATGGAAGTCTTACTTTTCATGTGTAAACCTGTGTAAGAGCAGGGATCTTTCATTTACTTCCATGGGGAACAAAGACAAGGGCATTAAAATATATTAGCAACACACACTGAGCCCTAAGGGGGGCTCGACCTTCACCACGAAACTCACCCTTCAGCCCATTTCTCTGTGTGACTTGTTCCATGAGCCGCTGCACACTGTGGAGATTTTCACGCACATTTCACAGAACCGTGGAATCATCATGGTTGGAAGAGACCTTCAAGATCATCCAGTACAACCATCTACCCAGCACTGCCCCTGTAACCCCATAACCACTAAACCACATTGCCCAGCGCCACATCAAGATGCCTCTCGAACACCTCCAGGGGTGGTGGCTCCACCACCTCCCTGGGCAACCTATTCCAATGCCTGGCCACCTAACAGGGAAATTTTTTGGGGTCTAATATGCAATCTGAATCGCCCCTGTCCTACTTGAGGGCATTTTCTCTTGTCCTTCTCACTGCAGGCACGGTAGAAAAGACCAGCCCCCACCTCACTACACCCTCCTGTCACGTAGTTGTAGAGAGCAATGAGGTTCCTCCTGAGCCTCCTCTTCTTGAAACGAAACCAACCCAGGTCCTTCAGGCATTCCTTACAAGACACATTTTCTACACCTTTCACGAACTTTGTTGCCCTTCGCTGGACACACTCCAGCACTTCAATGTCCTTTTTAAAGCGAGGGGAAGATTTTCCCAGAGGCATTCAAGTGAGACGGAGACATGAGTTTCACGAGTCGTACAGTCACCATAACGCTGAACTTCTTTCCACTACAGTAGGTCAAACCAGCGCCAAGAGCATCAGCAGTGGTGCCCCCCCTGGAGCAAAGCCACCCCAGTGTCACCGAGAGGCCCTGAGGAAACGCCGGGTTCTGCTCTCCACTGACACCCACTTGAAGGAGACGAGGCAAATCTTAGCAAGGTTCAGCGCGGCCCGCACTGGCAGCCTCGGGGATGCAGCTGAACGCCTGCCCTCGCCCAGAGCATCCAGCCCGGCGCTGCCCCGCTCCCAGGGGCGGATGACGCCATGGGGGGGGCAGGCGGTGGGAGAGAAGGGCGCGCGGGCGTTTGTGGGAGAAGGGGGGGCGCCGCCATGTCAGGCGGGGCGGGAGGGAAGGAGGGAGGGGAGCGCGGGGCGGGACAGGGGCGGCGGCCGCAGCCGCAGCAGCAGCAGCCGGGGCGGTGGTGGCGGCTGCCGGCAGCTGTCAGCGCCCGCTCTGCCGGCGCCGACCACCGCGGCCCTGCCAGCGCCTTGCGGGAGGCACTGAGTGCGCCGTGGTGCTGATTCGCTTCTTTCTCACCTTCCCTCCCTCTCTCCGGTCCTCTCTCCCCCCCAAAAAACCCTTTTCCTTCCTCCCTTCCGCCCGCCCATCGCTGACATCCTCCTCCGGCCGCCTCCCCGCCCCGGGCTGCGCGGCCCCTGCCGCCCCAGCGAGCGCTGCGCACATCACCCGAGCTGCAGCACCGAGCGGTGAGCGGGGGAAGCCGCCCGGGCCGGGGGCCGGCGGGCCGGGACCCGGGGCGTGTGTATTTGGGTGTGGATGCATGGGGTGTTTAATTCCTCTCCCTTTTTATCCGCCGCTGCGCGAACAACAAAAGGCTGCGCGGGCCGCCCGGTCCCCCCGCAGCGCCGCCGCTGACAGCCGGCCCCGTCCTTTCCCGCGTCCAGGGCGGGGTGGGTTTTTGGGGAGGCTGTTTTTGGGCGTTTTGTCAGTTGTGCTCAGCGCTCGGGTGCGGGCAGGGGTGCGTCCCTCGGGATGGGGATCGGCTCGGCTTTGTCCCCGTTTCCTCTCTCGGCTCCCCTCGGTGCTGCGGCGGGCGCCGCCCTGGGAGGGTGCGGGCAGAGCGGGCTGAGGAGGCGCCGGCCTGCGGCTCCGGGCGTGCGGCGCTTTGTCTGCGCTCCCCTCGGCTTTGGGGCTGTGCTGCTGCCAGTTCGGAATTGGTGGAAGGCGAGGCGAGGAGAGGTCTTCTTTGGGCTTTGTACATAGTGACCGGATTTGTACATCGTAGGTCACCTGCCGTGCTGTAGTCGGAGACGGTTCATAGACTTAGGACTTGCCCGGATTTCTACACCTTCAAAATAAGGAAAGCATTGGTTAGAAACACGTTATTCTAGCAAAAATACGGAATTGATTTAATTGATAACTTATCTTTAGAGAAGAGATTTATTAGAAAGACATTTTAAAACCTTACTCATTTTGCTGTCGTCTGTCTGATATTTTAAGTAACGAGATGTCAGATTTGTAGATCTGCATAGCACTTGTGTGTAATCAGAAGGAAACTTCTTGACACCTTATTGAATTCTGTGTTCTAAGCATATTGAAACCGGTTTTAATGACCAAGGTGGCATCACGTAGTGTAATGCTCTTGCCTCGCTTTTCGAAGGCTGCTAAATCAATGATGGTGCGCTTACTCCTTTTTTTCTTTTCTTTTTTTTCCCCATGTTAGTGATTTCCATTAGTGGATATGATGTAAATGTACTATCAGTACTCAAAATACTGGTCCTGAACTCAGAATACAGATTAAGAAAACAAAACCAGCTGGGAAAAAACAAAAGTCATTTTTTATAGTTTGCTTTGAACAGCAAAATTGTGAGCCACTGTGAATCATATAGCATGCTTTCATGTTTACACATAAAAATGCAAAAAACGAAACCAGTTAAAATTAATTTTTAGCAGTTTTGTGATTGGCAGAAGATTTAGCAACAGTTACTCTGCAGAATAATTGTCTTTCACTTCCACTTTTGCATTTGCTCATCACTTAAATAGGAAACTTATGCGCAAAGGGTGTCCATTGGAAGCAAAAGAGGAACCTTCGAGATTTTAGACAGCTTAGCATTTTAATAAAAAAAAAAGACCAACAAAACTGAAAGCAACACCTTTTTGAAGGCACAATTGATTTAAAACTCTTTTGGAAAATATCTTTATTTTAATTGAGTATGAATTCCAAAGCTTCAGCGAAACATGATAGAGAATGTTATAACCCTAGGATTACAGATACAATTGAGAGTTACACATTCAGCATTTACTGGCAGCAGAGAGAAAGCTGATCCATCTGGTGAGGCTGAGCAGAAGACCTTGTAAGTTACTTGCACGATTATTTTTGTGACCACATGGTTTAGGAGGACCTTTTCAATGAAATTACAGCAGCTATGGAAAACTCTAGCAGTTCCATTTAGGTAGGCATTTCACATAATGCAGAAGCATGTGGATAAATGCAGGGAATTTAAATTGTCCATTCCTGACTCACTCATTAATGCAGTATCACTTCTGCATCATGTTGCAGTTAAAGTTTGGCAACCTTCATGTTTCTGAAGGCTGATGATGGAGCTGGACATTTCCAGTAATCAGAAATTCTAGCAGCAATTCGAGCATAGATTCCCTTTACTTGCTACCATATATATTTAAAAAGAGTAAATAAAGTTATCCCCCAAAGGCCCTGTGAAATAGCCTCATGAATTGTTTGTCAAATTCCTATGATAGAGTTAATAGTGCTTTATGAATGGAAATGGATTCTTTTAAAATGTCTGTGTATGACAAAAGAGGAATCACATAATATGCAATTAAATATGCAGGAGTCCTGAGCACAATCTGAATGTTTTTGACAAAACAAAATATACTGTACAAACATTTAAGGCATATAAGAACAATTGCTTCCTGTGTTTATGGAGAGCTTGCTGTGCTAATGTCAGAAACCCCTCACTCATGTGCTACTCATACAGTACACATCTCTTTCTCTCTGTATCTTTTTGTTTACACACACATACCTACATTTGTGTCTTATTTAATTGGGAATTTGGGGAAATATTGTAGCCTCATATTCAGTTCTGAGTCCATTTAATGCAGCTTCTGTTTCTCTTGAAATGTGGACTTGTGCAGTTACTCTTTCATCTCTTCTTCTGTTTGACTTCTGTGGCAGACGTGCAGTTGGATTTACTCTGGGATTAATAGCATCTTTCCAGATGCATAGCTCATGATTATTTTAAAACTCAATTCAGTGTACAAATACTTGTAAAATAAAGTTTTTATAAGAGGAGTGAAAAATACAGAAATTTGGGTAAACTTATAAATAAGCAAAGTGTACTTCTCTATTTAATGTTATAGAGCAGAGTAGCAGATAGTGATGGGGACAGGCATGTGAGGTCTAGTCAAATAAACATCCTTTGTAGTCAGTGTCCCTCCAGGGTGTTCAGCATGACACAAATGTTGTAAAAATGGACCAGTTCCATTATCACTGCAATAAAGTGGGTAGCCACAGGCTTTTCTCTTAATTCAGCCTTCATAATACTTCATGTTTCCAGAGTATTTCTAATTGTTTTACAAGAACACAGTATTTACCTTGACCAAAATTTAGAAAAACATTTCTTTTCCATGTTAACCCTCATTTTCCTTCAAGCAGAAGCATGACAAACATAATGTCTAATACATATTTGTTGTAACCAAGTAGCAGTCAGAGACACCTTGCTCACTCTAAAAAGAATCCTATTTGACTACAAAATAGAACTGATTGTAGTAGTTATCCTGAGTCACAGTCAGCTTCAGGTGTTTCTGAGGTATTAAAGTCTTCCCAGTATTTTATTTAATTAAACGTTTTCCTTTCTGAAAGTAGGATGTAGAAGAAAGCGTCATTCCTTTGAAAAATTACTAAATAAATGCCTGACCAGAAAAAAGTGCACTTTTTCTGACTTAGATTTGCTGAGATACTTGTTGCTGTCATCTTCAGGGATTTAAATTGGGCACTTTGTTACGAGGATTAGAGCCAGAATTGCAGCTGCTTTCAGTGATACAGGAATTACTTCCAGAGGGTTTTATGTGAGGTGTATAAAGTACAAAACTTATGTTTTGTAGTCATCAGGCACAAGATGACACTGTACTCAGGGTTTTTTTGTGCTAGACAGTTAACATACTTAAGAGGTCATACTGAAAGGGCAAGCATGAGGACTGAGGGTGTATGTATGCTTCTGGTAACCATAATATATTTGGGAATGTGAACAAAGGATGAACACTAAAGCAAAGTTAACATTAGAGATGCTAATTTCTTAAAATGTATAAAGACACTCTCTGATAGTTAACAGTTTCTTCAGATTCCATCGGCTAAGAAAACAGATGCAAGTAATAGTATCTGTGTGTTGATTTAATAACTGTTTGTTTCTTTGAATCCAGTTTATCTCCCAGGGATGCTGCTATTTAACTGCAGTCAGAAACAATCTTTACTTTGGAAGCTATGTTTAGGCCTTTGGCATGTATGTAGAATTAAAATTAATTTAGTTTGTCAAATAATTATTGTTGGGCATGATTCTGGCTCAAAATGAGGAAGCATGGGATCATGCCACCTTATATTTCCAATATGCCTTCCTTCTGTTGTCTGCTGAAACGGGCATATTTTGTACATGGTTTCTCAATATCAAGTCTTCCTTACAAGTAAAAGCGGTAAGATATCTTTTGTTGGTAGACTTAAAAGTGAGCAGTTTCATATTTTGATTCTTTTGTAAATCCCTGCCATAAACCCCGTTCATCATGTTTAGATTCTGTTTTGGGGATTATGTCAGAAACATAGCTGATTTTATTTAATTTTAAAGTGACTAAACAAAGGATGTAACCAATCTAGTGGGTAGTACTGGCTTCCTTACGTATCTGTAGGGTTGGGATGGTGGCTAATTATGTTACATTTACTATGTGATTTACCCCAGCAAACCATTTGAAAAGTTAACATTACACTTATTAATGTTCAGAGGTTCAAGAAAAGTCTGACATAAACCAGCTTTTTGATACTTCTTAAAAAGTTATATCTACAAGTTAGTCTTTTTAAAGGACAATACATATATTTTTCAGAATTACCAGATAGATAAATTATTACCTTCATTCTTATCTGTGTTTGTATGTAGTAGTTAAGTAGTTAATGTTAACAAAAAATTAAGATTACTGGCAGTGTGCTATGATTCAAGTGTGTGTGCCATTCCACAGTGCAGAGGGTGGTGGTTTTGAGCTTTGTAAGGGATTGCAGTAACTATTCCTGCACTATATCTTGCGTTTGCTCCTTCCAGCTGACAGCAGCTGAATGATTTGCAAGCCATGTCATACAGATTAGGGACTGGCAGGGAGGAGCAGGGTGTGTGTTGGTGTGGTTCTGCTGCCTTTTTTTGTTCTTCTGAATAGAATATTGTTTTAAGTGCTTTTATGGATGTTCCTTTATGAAACAATGTCAGCCTGAATAGTGTGGGGAAGTCACAGTTCTGTCCTTCTCTTCTGGCTTGAGCAGCTTCCATTTCAGAGAGGCTGCTGTTACTCTGTCATCCCTCCTGTCTTTGCCATGAGTGGATTTTAGTATGTCCTCATTTTTAATGTTCCATTTGTTCATGTGCTTAAACTGCATGTTCCACCCTGTTCACCCCCAGTTCCCAATCACATTTTGTGTGTGTTTAGAGGGAGAAGGGTTGATTAAAGAAGTGGGATTCATCTCTCCCCAATAGTGTAGAGGGTGGCAGTGTGTAATTAATTAATGCAACTAGTGGGATGGTAGTCTGTGAGGACACAGGGGAGGTTATAGTTTTGAGCTAGGAGGGGGGCTACAACCTCCTACAATGCTTCTGTTGATAGAATAGGAATATATAATTGATCTCTATGGATGTAGATAAAATGTTCTTCCATCTCCGTGCTGGTTTATGTAGTTCCAGAGTCCTGCTGCTTGTTGCCTGTCCTCGTTCTATCAACACAGCTTGCTGCATGGCAGCCTGGGGAAATACGTGAATTTTGGTTGTGTTTATGGCCTGAACCTTTTTTCTTTTCTGTCCCCTCACCTCCAGTGGAAAAATAATCCAGTAAAAGGCACATATCTTTATTTTGATTTATTATGGACAGGAATGGGAATGAAATGTATGGCTGGGTGTGGAGCATTGCCAGGTTGCTATGTCTAGCCATAGCCTTGGTGAATGAATGAATGCTCATGGTCTGGTGTTTGCAGGAAGCCAGGCCAGATGATTCAGTGGCTGTTTCTATCTCTAAATTCCTCTGAACGTAGAAGGCAATACTGTGTGGAAAATAAAAGAATGTGCTATTGTTTATATTTACCATTTCCCTGGGTGTAAGTAGCCCAATTCAGTATCGTAGCATTCAGTATGATGAATATTACTGTACTGAAACATGGAGGGATGTAGAAGTCATGATGATGTTTGGCAGTGTGTTAGCTTGCATGATAGTGACCTAGAGGTCTTACTAGAGGTATGAGGGAATGAATCCTCAGAAAGACATGTTAATTTTGGGGAATGATGTATTTTGGGAAGATTTGGTGTGTGAACCTGAGGACTATGTCTGTGGTAAGGCAGAATTATGCTTAACAGAGAGGATGTAATAAAACTACTTCGTAAGATTCTGGTCTGGTAGCATTCTGGAACACATGATACTGGTCCTTGGTTGGCACTCCCAAGGGCTTAAGAAATCGTGCAGAGATGATATGTAATGTTTTCTTATGGTACTTATGGGTGTCATAGCCAGACGTCCTAGTTTTTAAAGAATTAGTTATCCATTCTATACCTTTTGAAAAGACAAGAGGCACCACAGGGTGTCTTTGTCTTAGTCACAGTAATTTGCTGTTACTTATCTTCTTTCCATTGTTTAGAAAACAGATAAAGGCAGATTAATGAATCGATTACTTTGCTTTTAAGCACTTTTTATTCAGTTAGTATCGATTTCTCTCCCAGGAGTTTAAGTAAAAATCATATCCTGCATGTTGATTGTAGCACACACTTAAAATACTGCTGTTGGAATACATTGTTTACCTGAAGAAAAAAGTTCTTGGGTTTGGAATTTGTGCTGAATGCAGGTGGAGAGCAAAGATGCACAGCTTATTTTTGAAAGCAGCAGTCAATGGGGTTTGAATTACAGTGACTGCTTGTACTTTGTGTGGCCATTGAATCTTGATCCACACCCGTTTGTTAGGATAACAAATAGCCTGAAAATATGCTTGCTGACTTCTTTTTTTTCTTTTCCTTTTTTGTCTTGCAGCCTGTAGTCTGGCTGCACATGGAACAATGCTTGCAAGCACACGATACGGTGCTTTTAATGGCATGGTTGTTTTAGGAGGCCACTGTTCTGCCATCCTCGGGAGGGGAGTGCTTTCAAAACAGATTATCCAAGCAAGATGGTTTAAAAAATAATATTCAGATGAAACTTTTAGCTTCTGTGTTTATTTTCCGGTGCTCTTGTTCTGTGTTAGTCCACCAGACGAGTGGTGTCCTGCAGCAGGGTGGTGGGAACTGTCATGCGAGAGGTGTTACCACAGTGAGGATTTCAGGAGTCCCAAAGGGATACCCCATGCCCAGCACTAGCTAAGATAAATCAGAAATGTGAAAGATCACTGGAGCAGGGACTGGAACTATGGTTTGGTCCTCAGGTGTGAGTGCACAGAATGTAAAGGTGCCTTTGTGAAGCGTTGGGTTATGGTCTGCTGTACTGCTCAGCACCTCCTGACCCAGAAGAGTTCAGAACATCAGAGTAAGGGCTCCAGATTATGGAGTACTTAACAAGGAAATTATTTCCAACCTTACAGCTAAATCAGCTTTCTGCAGTCATGGGTAAGAAACGGTGAGTGATATGCAGCTGTTTCTAGATGGCTGCATCATTTGCTGTGCTTTGTATAAACTTAAATGTGTAAGGTATAAAAAAAGAATTATTCTCATAATGGTATTCTCATAATGGTAGTTGCCATTGAAAGTACCGATTTTGATGTAATGGGTTAGCATTAATTCTTTCTCAATATTAAGGATTATGGCTGAACAGTTTACTTGTGAAATGTTTTGCAAGAATTGGGTAATTGGGTTAGTGGGTTTGCTGCTTTTTTTTTTTTTTTTTTTTTTTTTTTTTTTAAATTACTAGATAAGTAGGAGGAAGATATTTTTCCTAAAGCTTGAAGGGAGACTCTGCACAGTTTGTGCATCTTAATGTAAACTATTAAATAGCTTCAAAACCAGATGTAAGGATTTGTTAAACCTAAAGGCTGCTGTGTGTTGAAACAATGTTAGTGGATGTTCCTTTTATGTCTGCAGAAGAAAGAGTGTTTTTTTCTTGTTGCAGTCCGAATAGCCCTTCTCTTCAATGTCATCAAGCATGTAAGAGTGTTGTAGTCAGTACTCACAGTAAATTGTCAGCAGAGCTTCCCACATAGGTCCAATGGTATGAGGCAAGCTGTGGCCTTCTCTGCCCTTCCTGAATGCATTTTCTAGATGTTTATGGGTATGCTATAAAAAGTAGATTTGGTTAAGTTAATAGATCTGATGTTAGTAAGTGGAAGCTGATGGAGTTTTTAATGTATTTTGGAAGACTGATTTGATGGGAACATTCCTGTGCTTCTACCTAAGTGCTATTTAGAGATTAGATAAATAGATAACATAAATGGATGCTTACTTTGATTAGTCAATAAAGCAGTTCTTGTCCAAAAATAACAATTCAAAATGAAAGATCTAGAGTTAAGCTGAAAAATGTTTTGTCTACACTATTGACAACTTCAAATTGCAAGACTTGGTAGCTTTTGATGTTTCTGTATTTCGTCTATCACTCTGTGTACCCTAACCCTATTCCAGTCTCAAAGGCTGTCACACCAGCAAGAACCAGCCTTATCAAGACATTTATCAAAGTTCATTGAAGACATGGTTGCATAAGGTGGCCAGTCCATGAAGAGCCAAGTGCCATTTTCACACAGAAATAAATGTAGATGCTTGGAATAGTGAGGGTAAAAACTGTGGAATTTGATAGTGATGATGGATCTGTTACTCAAACTTTCTTGACAGTATTTATTTAAAAATACAGTCAAAATTTCCTTTCAATCCACTTAAAGTAGATAATTTATGAAGCATGTCTTTGTAACTACAAAATACTAAACCACAATACCGTTTTGAACAGTTAGCCTAGATTTTTCTTGATGTATCTTTGATTCTTGTGACAAGACTTTTTAATAACTAAGGATAATTATAACTACTTTTTAAGTCATTACACCTCTGCCTTCTGATGCATTTAAGTAAGTTTATTCTGTCTTTGTGTAACTGCTCTTAATAGAGTCATGATCATTTTGTTAAATTGATCCAGTGAGGTGGGCCTTTGTTGTCATATGCAAAAGGCAGATCCCTGTGGCCTGAGTTGGCATGTTGTGTCAGTGTTTTAGGGAAGGCAAAAAGCTCTCCTTTCTCAAAATCCACTAGTGGCTGCTTGGAAGTGTTTATTAGTGCTCACAGAAACTAAGGAAGCGTCTGCTTTGAAGGAGACCAACAGACGCTGTTTCTGTTGACACAACAGAGGTACAGAAGGGAGACAACTCCCTTGCTCCAAGGGGTGGGAGACTTGGAGATTTGCAGTCTGTCTGCCTTCAGAGATTCCATGGACGTAACTAACATTAAAAAAATCAGCATTAGATTTGGCCCAACACTACTAAACAAGAGAAGGGGGTTGTGTTCAGTTTTATTATTCTGGAAAAGAGTGGGATTTGGATCTTGCCACAGGGCTGTTTCAGATGTTGAGGAAGGAAGTTATGTACCACCAGCTTGTAACAGATGATAGCAGCCTCGATTAACAAAGCATTTATAAGCTGTACCTTCTTGAAAGTCTGGCGTTTAGTGTAGCTCCTCTGGACTCCTTACTGAGTCTATGGAACTGCCTTAGACACACACATGGCGGTCAGATTTCTTTTGCACATGCTTCAGCTTTGACAATGAGTAGTCACTGATGTGGTAACAAATGCATAGAAGGATCTTAATATCCATCCAGTTTCATTTGAAATCTGAGATATTAGAGGGGCTTGAGAATGTATACAGAGAATGAATTTTTCTCTTACATGCTTACAATACATCCAGACTGTAGGATCTAACACTTCTCAGAAAATCTGCAATGATTTTAGGACATGTTGCTATTCTGTGTTTTAATTACTATACTTTTAGACCTTGGGAAAGGTAAAATGCAGTTGGTGAGATATACAAGAAAGGAACTTAGCCTTGATTCCTTTCACACAAATAATTGGGATAGGCATAATAATGTGTATGGAGCAGTCACATCATCTGAGGGTTTCTGTCTTCTGCAATATGTGAACAGGAAGAGCAAGATGGGATTTGGCCTGCAGCAATATGGAATTCCAGATATGTTTGAGTCTAAAAGAGATTTTGGAATTAGAGGGGCAGGTCATCTGGAATGTCTGCAATTAAAAGGATACAGATTTGCTGTATCATGATAATTGAAATGCTAGCTAGTAGCTAGTGTTTGTTCAATGCAGTACGGTCAAGGGATTGACACCATAATCTTTTCTTTAAGAGGAAGAGTAATCTGTGTAGTTAAAGAACGCTTTTATGTCATGGAATATTTTTATGCTGTATACAGATTTTTAACTCAATTAACTATTTCAGCAGGAAGTAATAATTTTAATGAAAACAGTTTGCTTGCTACAGAAGGAAGGCTGAGAGTTGAAATAAATTTCAAGGCATTTTTGCCAGTTGTCTTTAAAATGTGCAGAAGTATTTATTTCCAAATTGTACTAAGTTTGTTACCTTTAAGTATCCAGGTATGATTGCTAAGAATCAGTGTTCATTAGTGTTGAAGTAGCATGCTACAGAAAACTAAATCAAAGGACTCTGCAGCTGAGCAAATCTTCATAGCTTGTACTTTCTCAGCAGTGCAAATCATCTTAGCTTGTGCTTTCTCAAAGAGAATTGTCAGCATCACCCCTGCTAAGGGTTTTATAGGAGCTATTTTTGCTATCATCTCTTTTTTTAGCAAATATGGTTTGTTAGCCTGCATTTCTCCATAATAATTTTTTCATCTTTCAAAGAATCTGAAGATTTCCCCTGAAAGGTATGATTTTTATTTTTTTTAATAGCAGGCCCAAACATTAAAAGATTCCAAGATTTATCAAGATAGATGTACAGCAGCTGTGTTCTTCGGCTAAACAAGTACATAATCCTCTTCACTTAAACATAGTGATGCATGATCAATGCAGTGCATGGGCTTATTGGTAGCCATTGGGGTTTCCTAGAGCCTGACGTGCTGTTTTTCAGAGATGGATGCTGCTGTGGTGCAGGGGTAGAATGTGAGGCCATACAGCCTCTTCCCACTGCTGCCATGTGGAGAGTAGGCTGCTTCTGGCAGTCATAGGAGAAAAGCAACAGCCTTGTTGGAAACGCAGAAATTTCTGCCAGTATTCAAGGGGTGTTTGTGTTTTACTCCTTTTAGTCAATCTGTCCTTTGCTTATTGTGCATTTCTTCAGAAACCTCTGGGCTTGCCTTTAGAAATGCTAAAACTTGGCAAAGGTTGAGTGTTTGTCCAGTTTACTTACCAACACAGACATTTTGTGATGTTAAGGCTGTAGGTCAAATTATGAATGTGATTCTGAGCTTTTCTTGGAATATGTGCCCTTGACATTAGAGGACTACAGATGTCCTTTTTACAGTATTTACCTAGCATACCTTCACTTTAAACCATGTGGTAGGGCAGACTTCTACATTTAGGGCTAGCTCCTAGTTGAAGGCTGGCAGGAGAAGCACAGTAAGATTTTTCTTAAATTCAGATGTTTACTACCTGGAAGTTGGTAGAAAAGTGACTCCCCTTGGAGAGGGGGAGTTTCTCTGTAGCTTAATATTGGTCGTTAGGTCATGTGCAACTCCATCCTCTTACCTGCTTCTGGTCAGTGATTTACAGCCTCCAGTATGTGCTGCTAATGTCCTCACCGAGTTATTTTTAAGGTAGCTCTGTACCTGTGTGCTGCATGATGAAGATGCTTTGTGAGCTCACGCATTTGGAAACCCGAGGCAGTGCAGAAGTGCAGCAGTGTTCTGTTTATAGAACTGGGTCAGCGAGTGTGCTTTAAGTCTGACCTCCACCAGGACGCTGTTTGCAGGTGCAGTTCCAGATTTTCTATTCTGTGCGGATTCAAATATAGATGATGAGAAGAGTGATGACTGGCACTGACGGGAAAGCTGCAGTCCTGAATATGTCAAGAGGGAAAAGCTACTTTCCTTTGGGAGTTCAGAGATCATGTAATGGAATAAAATTCCTGAGTATAAGGAATCATTTTAACTAAAAGGAAGGCAAATCAAACAAAAAGGTAAAGATTATAAATATTCCTTTTCGGAGTATGACTTGTGACAGCAGAAATAGTCTCACAGCTAAAGAGAAATTTAACATATTAAATTAAAAAAACAGGTAATCATTGTTCTTTCAGACTTTGAAATTTCTGACTGTAAACCATAACAGTAATACAGTTAAACTAGAGTGTTTGTTATCTGAGTGCTTTTACAAATACCTTTCTCAGCGTATGAAAGGCATCCGTGAGTGATTCATCCTTGTAATTTCTGCTGTCGCTGAGCTGTCTGCGGGAGGGGTGCGGCTAATGCAGTGTTTGACACACTACTCAGTCCTTCCCAAACTGTTTTTCATCTCCTGCCTTTGTTGCTGAGTTTCTTTTCGTGCTTGGACAGCCTGTGATGTTTTGAGGATTGTTTGAGAAGGCAGTTTTCCACATTATGAAGATTAGCAGTTAAAGCAGCTTGTAGTATTTGAAGATGGTGCCTTACATGATGTAATGAGACCTGTTCTTGCTCTGAGCAGGGAATTAATGACTTGTAATTTGCAGCTCACACAAAACTGAAACAAGTACATGGCAGATGTAGGATGCTGAGCCTTGCCATTTAATTAAGGAGGAACTAAGAGTGAAATTAGGGTTAAAAGCCCTGAATAGACTGATTATTGTTAGGAAACAGTGAACTGATAGGTCCCTATTAGAGATACAAAAAGCTCAAATTAGTATAACTTTCCACCGTAACTCTGGAATTTGCCATGCATTTAGGTGACAGACGTATGGCTTGGTATGGCTTGAGCCAGCCTTGTAGCAGCTTTTACTGTTGGGAAGATGATTTACTCTTTTTTATATGCAAACATATTTTTCCTTAATTTTCAGCTCTGCTGCCTGTTAGCTGTATATTCAGAGAGAAAAGTTTAGGGAGAATTTGGCTTGACAAAGCAGTTTAGACTTCGTGGTTTTTAAAATTTATTTATTTAAAATTGTATTTTGAAACAGTAATGATCAGACCCTAGATACATTAAACATTTATCTTCCAAGCTTTTAGTACTTGAAACCCATTAAATAATAAAAATACCAGTACAGAGAGGGGGAGTCCTTAGGGATTCCTAACAAGGAAGAAAAGTTAGAATGATTTTATTTATTTGTTTTTAGGATCCACGCTAATCTTTAGTCAAGGAAAAAAAAATCTCCTGGGTTTTTTTAGAATAAAACTCTTCCTCTGTTAGTTTTCCTATGCAGAGAGGGATTCATATATGTTTTGGCTCAAGAATATTTTGAGGTGATCTGCAGGAAAATGACTCTTCTTTAACAGCAGCTGAGTAGGAAAAGCTCTTGAAGAGATCTTTAAATATGAGCTGGAGAGCTTAGGTAGCTGGCAGTGATGCATGTATGTCTGTGGGAGAATTTAGGCACAAATTTGTGATGTCAGCATTACTAGTGTAGCTGGTTTGAAAGTTTTATGTATAACAAAATACTTAAAGTGATTAAAGATAACAGCCACTTAAGTTGTTTGTATATGATCAGATTATCCCAGTGGTTACACGACTGAAAGACTCGGCTTTGCTTTCTTTGTGTTTTCTTTGGTTCAGACTCTTGCTATTCTCAGTCCATTTTTCTGTTTTGAGTTTATGTCATAAAATGTTTTGGAAACCTCTTGAGTAGAAAATATTGCTGGGCTTTTTATGTTGAGCTGTCAAAGTTAACTAGTTTTTGTGTGTTTTAAGACAGTGACCTGATTTTTCTAAAAGTTTGAAAGCATTAAGTGACTTTTGTACTTTAGCATAGTCTATATTGTTGAAAACAAACAAGGAAGGTAATACTCAAGATCTACACAGACAAATGCTTAATAAAACAGGTAATTTTTTTAAGCCAGCTGGTGAGTCTGTAACTCTGTCTGCATTGCATTTTTTTTTTCCTCATCCAAAATTCTGTTTAACATACAAACCTTTGTGCATCTTAATTCTTTCTTTTGTTTTCAGTTGTACACCCAAGTTAAAAACTAGTATTTGAATCTAGAATTCCTGCTCTACAACAGGTAAAATTTGCAGTGCAGTGGGAAGTGCAGGACAAAACTTAAGAAGTTTAAGACACCCTTGCCTACACCCTTTTTTTCTGTAGGGAAGATGTATAGGAAGAAAGAGTTAACATTTTTTGAAAAGTGACAGTAGAAAGGTTGGGTAGGTTTTGTCTCCTTTCCCCTGTATACATCCTGCATACAAACTTTATTTTTGCATCCTGTGTGGGGTTTGCTGCCTCAGGGCATTCAAATCTAATTTACAGAATCACAGAATATGCTGAGTTGGAAGGGACCCACAAGGATGATTGAATCAGAGTCCTTTCCCTTTTCAAAACCATCCCCAATTAAATGATTATGTATTCTAATATGGGCTTGTGTGATGAACAGGTAATGATCTTTTGTAAAATACATCTTTAAAAAATCATGGAAATAGCACTGCACCTCCACACTACTCTTAAAGGCTAATAGATATTTATTCATTAATTTTGCTCCTACAAAGAGTCAGATCTGATAGCAGGACAAATTATGTTTGTTATCCTCCTGTTTTCTAAATTATTCTCCCAAGCACAATCTATAAAACGTTGAACACCAACAGACACCCCACAAAACTTATCCCAAAAGATTTATTCCTTTCCTGTCAGTGGGAGAAATTGGGATTCTAAAAGTGTTCACTAGAGGAGACTTGAGAATCCCTCTCCCAGGCTGCAAGGACCTTCAGGTCAGTCTGTGTGTTGATGCAGCTTTTGGCTTGGCTCCAGCTCCGGTAGGTTCCTTGCACTGGTAGTGTAGAGGCAGTGGAAGCTTTTAGCTACATTTGGGCTGGAATGAGGCAGCTAAAAAATATGGCACACTGGATTGAGACAGGAGGCATGTATTCATAAAACAGGTTTGCTGCTGGGATGGTTTTAAATATGTTTTTGCCCCATCATGTTTAAACCTGCTTTTCCTCTCTTCAAAAGCTGCTGTGCTATCTTAAGCCATCATTAGTTGGAGCTTCATTGTATTCAGCCAGAGCTATGGGCCTGTTTATCTAATTTAGCTGTTAATTTATGGGTGTTAATTTATCTGTATTCATCACTTAGAATAACTTTATTTCTACTGAGGTGTTTCAGGTGTGTAATTTTTTTAAAACTATCATCTATCCGTGCATTACATACATGTTTGCAAACACCTGCTTTTCATCTTTGCTCTAGAATGGCAGAATACTGAGGCATGCAGGAGGAATTTCCATAACATACACAGATGGTCACTTCATTAGATATCTCTGCTGGTTTTATTTCCTTATAATCAAAGGTTCAGTTCTTTGCATTCAGGATGGAAATTGTTAATTGAGGCTGTGAAAGTGTGCCGTGGGTAATTAGGGTTGAGTTGTGTGCTGAAGTTAGCATAATCCATAACAATTTCTTTTATGACTGTGTGTTAGAAGCATTCATTTACAAATTTGGCCCACATTAAATTGCAGATCATTTTTCCACACGACTTCAGAGAGTCTGTACTTCAAAACTGTTTTTTCAAGCATTCTGGGTAGTAGTTCTCAGGTTATAAAGGGGAAATGTGTAAATACCATTCTCGTCATCAGGTTTTCATGGGTTGATTTCTTATGCCATGCTAGATGAATGGCTTTATACAGATTTATATGTTCCATATTAATTTTTTTGTGACTATGAAGTTATTATATTAAATCTGGGTAAAACCAAGTTCACACTTCCCCAAATTATCTGTTTTCAGACAATTATTACAAAATAAACCAGTGTCATACAGCTTTTTTGTGGTAACGTGGATATGCCTTTTGGGTATAGCACTGCAGGAGATCATAACAGAGAGAGTAATTTGAGTACATATAGGAAGAAAGAGCAACCTTTTATTTTTAATGTAATACAAAAGCATAAGAGCACATCCTTTGGCTGTTGTCATGATGTGCATATATGCACGTTCTTATAGCAGTTCTGATTCAAGATTTAAGTGGTTCTAATTTTTTTTGCTTTCTTCTAAAATTAGACTTGCTTCTGTAGTACAAAGTTTTAATACTATTTTAATTAATTTAAAATGTTAGTTTATCGGTGCTTACCCAGGTGTCTTGACATAGATGTCGTAATTTATTACTTCTGAAAAATCTTTCCTATTTTATTCTAACTTATACTTCCTTGTTCACTCAAAGATTTAAATACCTGAGGTATAGAGGAGTAATTCCTCAAGTCTTTATTTTCATTATAGAACATTTTTCTGGTGACATATAAAAGATTTGTGTGTCTTCTCTTTCCATATTTACATTGTTAAACTTGTTTGAGACTTCAGTAACAGCATGTGTGATAATTGGAGTATGTGAGTTTCTAAACTTTTTTGGGTCTTCATTTGCATTTGGTAGAGGTGGTGAAAGGCATCCAGAAATTTACTATCCTTAATGTAATGCTTTAGGTACTGACAAAATAGCACAGTGAAATGTTTCTTGCTGCAAGGGTTGTGCTATACAAACTTTTTTTTCCAGCATGAGACACGTGTTGCATCTTCATCAAAACAGCTGCATCTAGACCTGCAGGCAATTGAATGTCTATGTTTTAACTGTAGAGTTAAAATAATGAATTAAAGTTGTCCGAGGGGGTAGTTGTGATGTTCAAAATACTTCATGAGAAGAGCTTTTGTAGCCCTTGGGAAAGAATGAGGATGTTTCTTTTTTACAGGAAAGGTGTTTCCTTTTTACAGGAAACAGGTAACTTTTCTCATGACTGACTGACAACTCTTTTAGAAGGCTGGATGGTATTTCTTCAAATTCTTCAAGCTCTATTTTGTGGGGTTTTTCTAACAGTTACAGATCAGTGGCATCTGCAAATAGCTGTATTTATTATAGTATGTATTTTATACACCAGCTACTTTGCTTTTGCACAAACCAGAATCGTGGAGATGCAGCCCTGTTGTTCAGCACTTGCTACAAATTCTAATGCTACATTGTAGTCTGTTTTTCATTATGTGATGTTTTTTGGTTTATCAGTCAGTGTTAATATTAAATCTGGAAATAGAAACTGGAAAACTTGAAACCGTTCAAACTCAGATGATTAAACATTGTAAAAGTTGTGCACAAATATAATTGCATTCTGAATATACATTTCAAACTTTCAAACAAAATTCAGTTATAGAGCTATATGCTTATTTAAGTTTTCCTTTTGTATTAACTAGCATATTCTTCCATTTCAGAATGTATGAAAACATGTCCACAATGGTGTATTTAAAAGAAGAGAAGTTGGAGAAGCTTACTCAAGATGAAATCATTGCCAAAACTAAGCAAGTGATTAATGGACTAGAGGCACTGAAGAATGAACACAATTCAATTTTACAGAGCTTACTTGAAACGCTGAAATGTTTGAAGAAAGATGATGAAACTAATCTGGTTGAAGAAAAATCAAACATGATTCGAAAGTCACTGGAAATGCTGGAGCTTGGCCTTAGTGAAGCACAGGTAAAGTTGTGGTAAAAATTAAGCATTTTGGACATTTCCCTCCAGATATTAGTAATATGCTGGGACATTTGCATTTTTCTTGTGTAGTAAGGACAAAAGGAACTGTAATTAATAGAGGTAGTTACTGTCCATCTTGCTGTGTTACAGAACTAATTATGCATTCAGTGTTAAAGTACTGAAGCTCTTAACTGGACTCCACTTAACATCAGTGAGACAGTAACATTTTCTGTTTAGACTTTTCCACAGCATTAGGCAGGTAATGTTCAAGCAGCTCAAGAGCTGAGCAGTGGTATTTTAGCTCTAAATGATTGCATAGGAAGGTCTCACACAAACACACATATAAATGAATTTGCTCCAGCCTTTGAGCTCTGGTGTAGCCTTAAATTCATGTTTATATTCCCTTGACTCAGATTTTTTATAGTAGCTCATGATGCTCTTAGAGCTTAAGAGTCTCTAATGTTTATTGAACATTTTACTAAACCAAAACTGAAACTAAAGGCATTTTAAAGGTTAAGAACTGAGTACAGAATCTGAACAACTTTCACTGGTGCATTAAAGAGAGGACTCTGAGCTAATTTCTGTGGACTCTTAGTCAATGAAGATCCCATCTGCAGAAGATGAGTGAAAAGTTGCATGTTTATTAGGTCGTCAGGACTATATTTATAGTACAACTTTATGGTATTTTGTACTAAGTCAAAAACCTGGAACAATGTGATGTGACAGTCATCACGGTAAAATGGCCGAGTATTTGCAAATGAGTTGAAAACACCAGTGAGTTAGTTCTACATTAATAGGCTTTCTGTTGGTCTGTAACTGTGCTCAGACTTCTCCTCTGGATCAAGCTATTATTGTGTGGTGATCTGGAAGTTGTGTGCATTGGATCATGGTGAATTGAGACTGAGAGAATGAAATGTGGGTTATCAGACAGGGGAATGTAGAAGCCCTGGACTGACTGTCAGGCCTTAGTGTGTATGTTGTACAAACTTTGATGCCTTGTACAGGGGGAAAAGGCTAGAAGATACATGGAATGAAATTGCAATAGTTGAGTGATTAAACAACCTTTAATTGTTGTTCGTAGAGGATGTGCGAGTGAACAAGTAACTTCTATGTAGTATTAGGACTCTGAAAAGCTAGTTCTGATTCTTGGCTCTATCAGGAGCCTCAGCTGCAGATGTTCCTGCCTTGTTTGCCTCACATGGTACTTTTTGAACTGGGGTGGTGAGGAGCCAAGAAGTCTGCATTTGCTGCCTTTGTTAGGAAGCCAATTACACTTCAGACTGCTGCTCTCAGACCTGATAAGGTTAATCTTCCTCCATGCTTTGAGTTGTAACAATGTAGTAATTTAAAAAAATTTTTTAAATTTAAGATACGGAAATAGATGGTTTTTGTGGCATGCATGTAGGGCTGGAGATGTGTTATTTCCATGAAAATGAAACTAGCTTTGCTGAAGAAGTAATCAGACTTTTCTTTCAGTTAATTCCAGCAAGTAAGATGACAAAAAATTTTAGTTTGCCATTGTAGCTTGTTCAGTGTTTGAATACGTTGACCCTATTATCACAATTTTCTTAAATATGCTTTCTCATTATATAAACGCCACTGTTTGAATCAACCAAGTAATTAAAAATATTAAAACAATTTTTAATACGTAAATAGGTAGGTGCTGAAATGTGTAGCTTTGGACTGGTATTAGGAAATTACGCCTGGAGTTTTCCTTACCTTTATAGGAAAAATTCTAAAGGCTTAATGAATATTTTGATGCCTGAAATTTCAGCTAAGGACACCATCTGTTTCACATGAAATACTTAATTTAAAACCACTTAAAGATAACTTTGATTTAAAAAAAAGTATGAAATTGAGGAGATGAAATACGAGTGACTTGGGGATGTCTAACTGATCTAAAAGCTATGTATTTTCACCAGTGGTCCATTATTGCAAGGTGTGCTTCCTGGGACTGCTGCGTGGTTCTACATATGTCAGTGGGAGATTGCATAAACAGTGAAGGGAGAATATCTTCTGCTGGTAGTGTTTGGCTTTCACTTAATAAGCTCCTTTTTCATTTGACTCTGCTCAGCAAAAATAGCCCTAGTCCAAGCAAGCTGCTTTTATGTGTGTTCTATTTTTTGTCCTTAATGTGACTGTGTTTGAATGTCTGCACACCCAGGCTTATGATTAATAATATGAAGTGCATCTATAAATTGTTTGTTCAGTTGCACATTCAGATCTCAGTCATATAAGTGTCCCTTTGAAGTATTATCATTATGCTGAGGTGTTCATCTTTGGGAACTATAAGCATGTATACAAATCCTTTTTTTGTCTTGAAGGTGCTAAATTAGAACTCCTTGTTAGTTCTTAGGTTATTTTTGTGATCCTGCAAGTTAAAAGTATTACTGCTCCATTTCATGTTAGTGGAACAAAGATTTCCAGTTCAGTAATCTAGTTCAAATTTTTAATGTATTTTAAGATTATATTTAATCTTCAGGGAATTCTGAAACAATTTTAACTTCTGATAGCATCATGGAAAACAATCATTCGTAAGGAGTTCCTCTAGGCTGGGACCCCAGCAAAGGAAGGACCTGTTGGAGCAGGTCTCAAGGAGGCACATGAAGATGATCAGGGGACTGAAGCACCTCTGCTCTGGAGAGAGAGGCTGAGAGAGGTGGAGAAGAGGAGAAGGCTCCGGGGAGAGCTTAGAGCCCCTTCCAGGGCTAAAAGGGGTTACAAGAGAGCTGGAGAGGGACTTTTCAAAGATCATGTAGTGATAAAACAAGGCAGAATGGCTTCAAACTGAAAGACAGTAGTTTTAGATTGGATTTGGGAAGAAATTCTTCCCTATGAGGGTGGTGAAGTAGTGGAACAGGTACCCTGTCCCTGGAAGTGTTCAAGGCCAGGTTGGATGGGGCTTTGTGCAACCTGATCTAGTGGAAGGTGTCCCTACCCATGGCAGTGTGCTGGAAAGAGATGATCTTAGAGGCCCCTTCCAACCCAAACCATTCTGTGATTCTAAATGGTAAAAAGGTTTAGAGGAAAAGTGAGAACCAGATCTAAAAGGAAGAGAAATGTGAATGTTTACCAGATTTCACAGCTGACATAGGTTTAAAAAATGAAAACCTTGTATGTTATGTACAGCCTGCATTCTCAGGGAAGTATGTCATGTGACACATTTTGCTTTTCAGGTAATGATGGCCTTGTCAAATCACTTAAATGCAGTGGAATCAGAGAAGCAGAAATTGCGGGCTCAGGTTCGCCGGCTATGCCAGGAAAATCAGTGGCTACGGGATGAACTGGCCAATACACAGCAGAAACTACAGAAAAGTGAGCAGTCTGTAGCTCAGCTGGAGGAAGAAAAGAAACATCTAGAATTCATGAATCAATTAAAAAAATATGATGATGATATTTCACCATCAGTAAGTACCTGTATTGTAAAACAGTAAAAGCACCCTACATTTACATGTGTTGTAATCTGCCTATTTAACAAGAAATAAAAGATACATTTTATTTGTCCCTAACATATATTTGTCCTTAAAATACTGCCTTGTACTAGTGTCACATAGTTTGCAGAATGATTCTGGGAGCTCATTCTTATTTTAAGAGAGTATATATTTTACTGTCTGCAGATAATAAGATACATGAGGAACAAAACTGATAAATACTCATTTAGTATCCTGTAAACTTAAAAGTGTGAAGAACTGGACCAAAGCAAAAATCTCAGTTCTATAAACTCAGCTGTTAAGTGAGAAATCTAAGCTGTGAGAGATTTTAAGTACCCAGAGGACTTGGCTTATTTTGACTGCAGGAAAAATACTTAATTTTTCTCTAGTGAAATCAGTGTATAGCTTTTGAATCTGTTGAGAGTTTACACAAGGATGTTATTGATTCCTCTTTCAGGACTATCTGCCAGACATTGTGATGATCTGCATGTTTACAAGCCCATTGTGTTACGTATTCTTGGATTCAGAGAGAAAATGGGCACAACTTTACAGAAGGAGGTTATTACTTTAAAAGCCTTCTGATTTATTTGCCCTTCTTTTTATAATTGCTTCCTCAGGTTAGGTGGCACTATAGAGAAGCATCTCATTTTGTGTGTTCAGACCTTCTCAGTGGTGTCTTGGAAAGAGAAGTTTTTCATAACTACTTATTTCAGCAATTCTAATGGTTGAAAATGACTGTGATTTAGTCATGCTTAACTGACTGCTTGACTAATCCTTTTTAGCATATTGTACATAGTGAGAGTTATTTTGGTCAATTACACCCGGAATTTTTCAATGCTGTTCCATGATTTGGTATTTGTAGATGAATTTGCCAGTGAAGCCTGTTCAGAAAAGGGGCAGAAGGAGGGAGTATTGGGATTTTGTCAATATTGTCAATCTGTAATCTGCAGATGGATTAAATATCTCCATTATTTGAAGTTTAATTAACAAATAGAGTCCAAGTAAGCTAAGCATGTCTATAATTTTACTAACCATATGGACAGTCTCTGTTTCTAGCCTTTGAAATAGTCAGTTGTATAGACTCAGTATGAGGTTGGAATCAACACTTAAAATTATGAGCTTCCCATCTGAGATCTAGTCCCATCAGTTTGTTGGTTTTGCAGTGCCCCTGCTCTGCCATCATTAAATTTGAATGCCAGCAGCAGCAGTTGGTTTTTTCTCATCTGGAAAAAGGTGTTGGATGAAGAGCCAGAAAAATGTGCTCTGCCTCTGGGTTTTCTCCTTACTGAGCTCATAATTTCTGAGAACTTCAACTATTTATATTGTTTAGGCTCAACATTTAGGAAACAGGACTGAGGGATGATCTGTCTCTTTGTTTTACATTTGAAATGATCTTTGGATGCTTAAAATCAATGTACACTGATGGATTGTGCAGTAATTAATACGGTTCCAGATGGGACTATTGGAAATGAACTTCCTTTCAAGTGTTCTTTTTTTGTTTTGTTTTATTTTTTAATTTTTGAACCTTACAGATTATAATTGCAAAATCTTACTATTTGTACAGAAGCTGAGTACTCAGAAATTTAGGTCTCCTCAGTTATTCTTCTCCCTTGCCCAACTGTAACTGCATTTATGACTAAAAGAAAGTACCATGGACAATTCTGTACTGAATAGTGCTTACTCTTCACTAGGTACTTTCATCAGATCTGATGCCTCTGCGAGAATAGCAGATGTGTTCTTGAGTGCTTAAATTGAGACTGAAATCTAGGGGACCTCATTTCTATTCCTGGCCCTTCTGAAGGTGTCCTGTATTGTTTTGGGGCAGAGTGTGTAAATACGTTTAAATATAAGACCTTTATAAAACTTCAGTGAGAAATGTTATTCTTCTCAATTCTGAATTTTGAATGTGTAGTTTTTCTTTAACATTGCTGATTAACTGGACTGTCCTCTATGCTTTAGATTTAATTTGTTGGGTTTGGGGTTGTTCTGTAGGAGGATAAAGATACGGATTCCACCAAAGAGCCCTTGGATGATCTGTTTCCCAATGATGAAGATGACCAAGGACAAGGAAGTAAGTGTACTTCAGATTACACGGTTGGGGTGTTTCTGCAGTGCAGAATATAAAGATATTCTTTACAAAAATGCTTGGGGTCCTCTGGGACACGGCTGGAGTGATGAATGCCTCTGCTAGATTAAGGAATCCAGTCATTGATATACATTCTATACATTGGTATGTACAGAACTGGGGCCTAGGTTTTTAAAGAGAGTGTACTAGCTGCTGGAAAGTTCTTCAGACTGACTTAAATTCAGAATTTGCCATTATCCTTCTTTTGAGCCTCAGAATGGTTAGTTGCAAGTAACTGAGGCAGATTCTGACCAGATGGTGAATTCTGTTAATGACCTTTTTAATGATCTAGGATTTTTGTGGTAGGTTTCAATATGAAATCTTTTTCATATGGTCTTTTGTCCTTTGCTAAGGTTGTCTACATTAGTTTTAATAATAGTTGTGGAAGTATTATTTCTCTTCAGGTGAGAAGGACTGAGGAATATGCAGTGAAGCTTGAGGTAGAGGTTTCGTAGTGTGATTGAAAAAAGCGATTAATAGATAAGCCTTGCTAAGTGAAATGTGCTTTTTTTACGTGTGTAAACATAGAACATACTGATGTTGTAGAGTCAGTGCAGTGTGCTGGGAGCAGAATGGTTCTTACCAGGCAAATGACTTCAGGGCAAATGTCTGAAGGGACCCACCTTTGCAACTAGCAGTTTCAAATTTCCTTTATGGGCTTGCACATAAGGTACACTACAGTCTTGGCAGCATAGTAAAGCTATCCATAGCCAGCACTGTAAGGAAGACTTGAAGAGTTTACAGTAGGTCAGTGTTGATTATGAATTCCTTCCTAGCTCATCCTTGCTTCCCTAGAATTTTGTAGTAGGAAGGTTGAGAGGCCAAGCTCCCTTACTTTGCTTTGCAAAAGACAAAGTTGACATGTCAGTGATTTCTCTGACCTTCTAAAATAATGCTGAAATGCTTCAGTGCTTTGGCAGACAGTGACTCTGGGTATAGGCTTGGACTTGTGTGATTCCAGTGACATAAAAATGCTCCACCTTCTGTGGTTTTTGCTTAATAGGAAGGAGAGAATAAAGTCGGGCTCTTGGCTGGAGCCCTTACCTTGTGTTCTCCAGAGTTTAATGAAAATGAGTTAGAGGGAATTTTCTAAATCTCAGAAATTGACCAGGTGGAGAGAAAAGGGGTAGTAAATTGTTTTGAGGAGAGAGAGAGTGAGGGTTGCAATAGCCAAAAGTTAAAGAGCTACTGTAAAATAAGTGGCTAAGCCTAAGGGTTAGTTAGTAAAACTCAAAGGTTGGCTTTGACTCAGCCTTTTGTCTTGCAGCTGTTATTTCTGGCATCCAAGGTGTTTCGATCCTTTATGTGCTAACCTTAAGTGCTCCTGGGTATAGGAAACAAAACAAAAAAAAAGTATGTTTAGAGAGGGGGAATAAAGGAAAAAGTTTTCCTGCAAGTGTTCAGCTTGTCTATGTTGGTGTTCCTTTCCGTATGGAAACAGGGATATTTGTAAGTGCAAAACTATGATACAATCTTGAGAATGTTAATGGTTTGCTGAGCTGAAATATTTTCCTACCTTCTTCATTAGTTTATTACATTTGGCCCTTTGAGCTACTAGAATTGTAAAAATAATAGTAATACAATACTGGACAGGATATGAGGAATAAAACAGTCATATTTCCACTGTCTCTGTTCAAGACAGCCTGACTGCTGTGAAGTTCTAATGCTAATTCTGTGTATAGAAGAAATAAAATTCAGTGAGTCTCATTCTGTGCCACTGAGCACTCACATGAGATGTTTTATGTACAGTCATCTTTCATACAAGTTGAAATTTTGCGCATTTCTTTCAGTTCAACAGCAGCATAGCAGTGCAGCAGCTGCTGCCCAACAAGGTGGCTATGAAATTCCAGCAAGATTACGGACCCTACATAATCTTGTTATCCAGTATGCTTCCCAAGGTAGATATGAGGTTGCTGTACCTCTCTGTAAACAAGCTCTTGAAGATCTGGAGAAGACTTCAGGTCATGACCATCCTGATGTTGCCACTATGTTGAACATACTTGCTTTGGTGTACAGGTTTGTATACTGGCATAGATAAATACCCGTGAAATAAATACTTAGTATTTGGCTACAACCTTATAATGTTCAAGATTAGAATTTTTTTCCCTGTTCTATTTTCCATTAAATTTATTTTCCTTCTTAAATTATTATTAAAACTCTCAAGAGGGTCCTAAAATACTTGTGTGTCTGCCTGTAGGTAGAAGTCAAACAAGTTGCTGTCCCAAAAGCCTATGCCTTTGCTTTGGGAATGGAGCTGATTTTGATAGAGGTTTTTTTGTGTACTGAAGGGCCATGTCTTGATTACCCACTTCAAGATAATCCAGAGGTAGAAATTGGACATTAATGTAGAAATAGAACATGCTCAGTACAGTCCTCAACTAGCAAACTATTTACAGTTAGAGGCTTCAGGGTTTTACTTCCTAATTTATGAATATATTCTCAATTATTATTCTTTTGTAGTAGCATCTTCATGTCAGTAGTGAAGTCAGCCTAATTTTTATGATTTTTTGTTCCTGAATCCCCATTATTAATTATATCTCTTTACAATTCAGAGACCAGAACAAATACAAAGATGCAGCAAATCTCCTGAATGATGCCTTGGCCATCCGTGAAAAGACTTTGGGCAAAGATCATCCAGCGGTTTGTATACATGCAGTATCATAATTTTAGTTTGTTTTTCACTGAGCTTTTTTTCAACTAATTCTAATATCAAACTCAACAGGAAAGGTTTTAAGACCTGGCTTGTCTTTAAACAGTACAGGTAGGAGGCCACATTATATTCAGTGCTGTTTCACCATAAATAATTTGCCTTTACTTGATTTTGGATTGCCTGGATTTTCTACGGGAAATCAGTTTGTGAAGAAAGATTTTGTTTTGCTTACTCAAATCACTTTATTATACTCAGATTGAAGGGGCACTTCTGATTTGATTTACTGCTGCTTGTAAATGAAACGTAAATCAAGCTTTCGTAAAATTCATGTGATACTTTTGTAGCCTTGTGGGACGCAGGACAGCTCAAAGTATAGATCTGAGAGGTACCTTTGTAAGAGAAGAACATGTGAAGATGTGTGCACTAAATGACATTTCCACGAATGAAGCAAAATTATTTCATGATTTAGGTTTTTCTTTCCTCTGTTGTGTATGTATGCATTTAATAATAATAATAATAATTTCTTCACTTGCAAATTTCAAGAGGTCTACCCTGCATGGAAAATTTGAAAACATCAATGCCTTGCAGATGTGTTCATTGGTCAAGTCTTTGTATTAGCAGTTTTCAGTGTAATTAATGTTTCTCTGCTGTTGACAGGTGGCAGCAACTCTTAACAATCTTGCAGTACTCTATGGTAAACGGGGGAAGTACAAAGAAGCGGAACCGTTGTGTAAGCGAGCTCTGGAAATCAGAGAAAAGGTATGAGTGACAAATACAGTGGCTCTGAAGGGACTTTTTCAAGGAGAAGGCAAAGTTAAACACTTCCTTTTTTTATGTTGTGGTTGGGTAGATCTGCCAGATAAACCTCAGAGTTAACTGTGCCTAGTAGTTAGGAGTGTCTGAAATTCAAAACAGTGGGAAATTCCAGTAGTGCTACAGAATTGCTGGAGCACTCTGGATATATGCTAAATTCTGTATTTTGTGAGTAACCTTCTTTACCTTTTGCCTTCCCCTGAGATAGCTAAATAGTCTTTGGTTTGACAAGAGCATTGGAATTAAAAAACGAAACTTAGTTAAAAAATTTAAGTTGATTATTCTCTATGTGAATATTTTAGTCCATGAGACTGCATCTTCAGGTTTATATAATACTCTCCATATAATGTTGTTTTACTACTTTGTTCCTCTTATGGATTGTTCTTAATCATTCTCAGTTTGCAATAGAATTGAATCATTTTCATATCTTTCAAATGCATCTTTTGCTTTTGTCATCCCCATGTTGAATTGAGGAGGAATAAAACTAACAGGATGTTTCTAAAATATTTATTTCTAAACCCTGACTTGATGATTACAGAATGTTTTAATACAGTGTATTTCATTTTCAGGTCCTGGGGAAAGATCACCCTGATGTTGCCAAGCAATTAAATAACTTGGCTTTGCTATGCCAGAACCAGGGTAAATATGAGGAGGTTGAATATTACTATCAGAGGGCACTTGAAATCTACCAAACTAAGCTGGGACCAGATGATCCAAATGTTGCAAAAACAAAGAACAATCTGGTAAGCCTTTCCCAAAGTAGATCTGAGACAAGATTTCTCATTAATTGAAATGCACTTTTATCCGCCATGTATTGTATTTCTTATTTATAAAGATAAATAAATCACTATGCTGATAACTTTTGGGGGGTATTTTGTTTTTAGGCATCCTGCTATCTAAAACAGGGCAAGTTTAAGCAAGCGGAAACCTTATACAAAGAGATTCTTACTCGCGCTCATGAACGGGAGTTTGGCTCTGTAGATGGTAAGAAACTGAGTCCCTAGATTTGAATTTATGTTTTATTTTTGTAGCTATGAAATAAAATTTGCAGGAAGTCAATAGTGTCCTGATTAAAATTGTTTTCTGCTTTAGGTGGACTTAAAAGGTGAGCTGATAGATGTGTTGGAAGTACGTTCATCATAAGAAAGCTTTTAGATACAGCAGTAAACATTTGATTCAAAAACATGAGGTAGACTTAGTGGGTTTATGTTTTATAGATTTTATTTCTGGTATAATTTATCTTAAGCCCAACTAAATCAAATTTTGGTATTTTAATAGAGGCAGAAAAATGTACGTCACTGTCCAGTCACAGAAAAAAGTCAATGCAGGATTTTTAGTGACATGAATAGAGACATTGTTTATGCAAGCCCTCCATTAACACATTTAAAGAATGGGGAAAATACCTTTAAATTGGGAATTACACTGTACATTGAAGTCATGTGCATTTTATAAACTAAAAATCCAGTAAAGAGTTTTCATTCTTTTTTTCATTCCATGACAGTAGCATATGCACCACTTAGTAGATGTCAAAGTAGTTGTTACGATAAAAGAAATAAATTCATGTTTTCTAGCGCAGGACTAGACACATGACAAATGGGTGGCAGTATATACTGACTTCAAAGCTTCTCAGAAGTAACTGTTTCTAAGTTCAGATAAGAAAAGGAGGCAGAATTGTAAAACTGTAAAAGAGGTGCATGTTTTATTTATCTGCTGCTTGTAGTATGGACAGTAAGGTTTTTTTGTGGTGGTAATAGTATAATTCCCTGGTTCACAACTTCATTTCAGAGTGGTGAAAATCAAACAATAAATACCTTGTAGTTTTGTTCTTCTATAAAATACTTTCTTGTTTCACCAGATGAAAATAAGCCTATCTGGATGCATGCAGAAGAGAGGGAAGAATGCAAAGTAAGACCATTGTTGTAAATATTTTTTGATGCTTTTACTTGTTTAAGTTGCAAATCAGGTACTTTTTTTCAACAATACCTTTGTTCTAGGGAAAGCAAAAAGATGGCACATCTTTTGGAGAGTATGGTGGCTGGTACAAAGCTTGCAAAGTTGACAGGTGAGTAATTTCTTTACAGGACAAACAACTCAGCAATGCTCAGCATCTCAGATTAAAGCATTTTTAAGAACGAAACCAAAGCAACCTTGGTTAGAGCTATAAAAACGATAATAATAAAAATTCCAGACCCAGGACTGGTTTTCAGGAATACAACAGCAGTTTTCAAGTCCTGAGGCTGCTTTTAATCTGGTCTGGTTAGATCCAGTAAATGACATAAAATTGCACCAGTTGTGTTCTTGGCAGTCCTTCAGGTGGCAGTGTAGGTCACCCTTCCTTCTGTACCACTACTTGGCACATGTGCCCTCCCTGCCCCTGCAGGGCCTCTGGAGAGGGCCAAAAATGACACTGCAAGCAACTACACTTTTAGTTACCTAGCTGGCACAAGAAAACAAAGTTAAACTGTCATAACAAAGCATTATTTGAATTTCTGAAGTCTGAAGAATATACTTGTGTAAATGACAATGTATACTTTAAAGTGAAATAAGAGAAACAAGGATTTCAGCTTGGATTATAGTTGGTGAAATATTTTTGTTTGTTCTAATTTTGTTATTAATGCAACTTCTTTAACATGTTGGTGGTACAATGTATTAATAAACCTGCAACTAGTACTGATAGTCAGTGAGGTTTTTTCATTCACTGAGTATTTGAATTCTCGTGTTAAACAAGCATCAGAGCCTTTGTACTGTTGAAATCTCTTTTCTTCTCCGTCCTGAGTTTTGTGTGCAATACTTTTTGTTGGTTTGTTTTTCATGTACTTGTTCATTCTAATGCATGAGAAAATCTTTTCTCTGTTGTTACTGGAGCAAAACTTCACTCAACAATACTGTGACTGAGCTGATTTTGTGCCATTGAAACAAAAATGTCTTGTTGGCGTGTGAGACTTGTTAATGAAATGGGCAATTTTTTTTCTTTTGTTCAACCATGGTTTGAATGCATAGAAACTGCAAATAGGTGTTAAGTAAAAGCTGATGAAAGAAACTGTTAATTACTTTTGTGACTAACGCATACTACAGTAATGGTCTCTCTATGCACGAATAAGCGTATTTTTTGGAAGCTTCACAATTATTCAGTTGGTTAGACTCATCTAGAGCTAAATTTTCACCTTTAGATGCAGCTGAGTACAAGGTTATAGCATTCCAGTTTCAGGGATGTTGGCTGGTCACAGGATGAGACGTTGATATACTTTGAAAGGGGTCAGCAGGTGTACATGAAGTACAGTATAGTGTATTTCAAGAGAGAATAAATTACTGCAAAAAGATTTTAAGTACTATATTCATTTAAGCTTTTTTTAGTGAATTGAGAAGAGTTCACTGTGTGAGTATATGCATTACATAGAGTTATTTTTCTTTTCTTTCAATAGTCCAACAGTAACAACTACTTTAAAGAACCTTGGGGCACTTTACAGACGACAGGGCAAATTTGAAGCTGCTGAAACATTAGAAGAGGCAGCAATGAGATCTCGTAAACAGGCAAGTATGAAAATTCACCTTAATGATATTTCTACATTGTGGTCGTGCAGATTTTCAACTTTGTGCATGCAGAATATAGAAACTTTCAGTGCCTGGTCACCTTCTAATTTCAGACTGAACTGGTGATAAAAACTGATACCATCTTAACACTTGCAGTCTGGTTAATTGTTAGGGCAGTGGCACCATATACTGGGGACATGATTCAAACTGGGGGTGAAATTATATGGAAAATGAAAGAGCAGAAAACATTGTGGTGGCCAGTAGTCCTCAACTGGCTGCTTGTCCTGGGAGAGAGACTGTAGCTGGGGGAAAATGGAGAGGTTCTGCTGGAAATCTTTGCCAGTCATGCCGTTCTATTTTCAATAAGGAGCTGTCAAAAATGTTCAGTTTCTGCATGCAACTGACTGACTAACAGAAACCTTTTGGTTCCTGTTACTTTTGTAAACTAATGGGATAGATATTACAGTGTCAGTGGGGGCTTTCTTTTCATGTGGTCTCTTTGTGCTCTCAGATCTACTGTTCAAGTAACCCTTTCTCCCTTCTCTTAGAAGGTAGAAGGGAGTTTGGGTTTGTTGGGGTTTATTGACTTTTGTTTTTTCTTTCCCTTTTGGATGGTTTGATACAATGTCTTTTATAAATAAGCTTGTAAGACTGGACAAGAAAACGTGGGTTGTCAGTGTTAAAATGGAAAGCAAAGTAAGAAAATACAAGTAAACAACATGAAAGTTCAATTTCAATTTCATTTTTTATATGAGTGAATAAAGCTTGTATTTTTTCTAGACGCTTGCTGCCGACTATTTTTAAGGATGCTTCAGATTTTCACTGTGCATCGTATACCACCTATATACCATTAATCTGTAATATGTAGCAGTATACACACCCCTAGATTTAGATGTGTAGGAGACAATGCTGTGTTAAAGCAGCATTTAACACTACCTTTTCATTCTGGGTCGTTCAAGTCATGCTCTTCACTTAGGGGAGAACATCTATGTGGGAACCAAGAACCTGGTATCTCCATGCCACTAAGACAACGTTCTTATTCATGTACTTTTAAGAACTTTGGCATCCTTTTCACTTTCTGTATTGTGGTTAAATTTATGGATTTGCCACACACATCCCTGCTGTATTTGTTGCTAGTGCTGTACTGTAGAAGCTGCAGAATATTTTATGAAGTATAAAGCATTCATCTGGGATCTCTTCCTGTCAGCAAGTACTGGTTATGATGTGGAGTAGGTTTATTATAAAGAAGACAAAACTGAAAATAATTATGATTTGAGTTTTGATATTTTCTAGTTTATAAATTAAAGATTTTGCCTTTAGTGCAGGGTTTTCATAGAAGGTACTTTAGCACTTTTAAGATATTTAAACGATTATTTGATAGTTGATAGGCATTCTTTAACAAAGTGAACATATTCACCATATATTTAGTATGCTTATTATAAGCTTATATTCTATTTCATTTCTTTCTGAGGGAAAATTGCATTAATGCCAAGTGTTGTAAGTCAGTATTTTTAAATAACACGTATATATAATATATATATAATATAAATAAATAATAAATAAGTCAGTATATTTAAATAACATTTTAAATAACACAACCTGCTTCTGAGGTATCAGATATTCAGACACCTCTCCAAAGGCAGGTGAACACTGCACCATTTGGTGGGTGGAAAACTTGAGAATTACATTGATGGTTCATGATCTGTAAATTGCTTAAATATTTAGCTGGTTGCCAGATTGCTTCGGGTAAGTGACACAGACACCACAAGGCTTAGATAAGCGATAAGAAAAGAGGAAAAGAATGGCAAGTCAGTGAATTCTCGAACTGCCAAACTGTCCACTTCATGCTGTGTTGATTCTTGCAATTTATAAAGAGCAACTCAGCTACTCTCTGAAAGCAGAATTGGGCTGATGGAATTGTGGGTTGGTTTTACTTCTTGCTTGGTGCAGTTATTGTGTGTAAGTTGTAGATTAATAGAGCTTGTAACAAGGTAAAGCCTCTTCCCATTTTATCAAATTCTCAGGGTCTTGACAATGTTCACAAACAGAGAGTGGCTGAGGTGCTGAATGACCCTGAGAGCATAGAGAAGCGGCGGAGCAGAGAAAGCCTCAACGTGGATGTGGTAAAGTACGAGAGTGGCCCTGATGGCGGCGAGGAAGTGAGTATGAGCGTAGAGTGGAACGGGGTAAGTACAGTACACAGTTGGAGAAGGTAGCCTAGGAAATCATCACCTAACAACTAGGGCTGTCCACCCACCAGCCTGCTGTGCTTTCAGGAGTTTCCTGGTTGATCTACATTGTATTTTATAATTTTGCAGAACCAATTAAGAAATTAGGAATAACATTTTGTCTATCATCATGCTAAAAACCTAGTAATATTTTAAAATTTTAAGGCATCCTTTCTGTTGTTGTCTTGAATGGTGACATTTCTGCAAGAATCCCAAGGAGTGGTATTTAAGGCTAAGTTGTGTAATGCTGATTGAGTGTCCTGGTTGTGGTCTGGTGTACAATTGCTTGTCAGTGGTTTGTTTTTACTGGTAGAAATATTCTGGCAATTAACTCACTTTTGCTTTTTTCCTTTTGGTGCCATATTTGCTTGATGTAAATGTTTCTTTAAAAATACTCCGTCGGTTGGAATCACAAAGAACATTTGCTATGGAGGTATACTGAGTGTTAGCAGTTTTGGAGTAAATTAAAATGACCAGTCTAACACTAAAATAATTCTAATCTCCTCCTTACCCAGCTTGCTAGAGGAAGGAACAGAGCTTTTCAAACTGCTGTACAGTCCATTTCAAGAGGCAGTACCATCACATAACAATGTGATGGTGACTTCATGTTTCCTAATTGAAATTAATATGACTTTCCCATATTAAAATTTGTCTGGAGACATGGCTTGTTCCTATTAGTTTCCCATATATTGGCTTCACTATATTACACTGATTGTCATAAAGTAAAAACATATATATACATACATATATATATATATATATATATATAATGTGATGACATATGCATTTTTCTAACCGTTGTTTTCCTTTAATTTGAAGGACAGTGCAAGCTTTCAGTTATTATCTGGATTATGTAGTTTGCTTCTGTCACCAGCTTTCCCATTCCTTATCCCATTGCTGGCAATGGGATACATATTGCACTGTTAACTAACTCCCAGCTGCAGTTCTGCTGAAAATACTCTCTTAGATTATAAAAGTGGTGTTGGTTTTGCTGTATGGGAGGGGAAGTAGCCTACTTTGCAATACTGGGTGTTCTGAAGCTTCATTTCTCTTACAATAGCAATCTTTTTTCCCCCCATCTTTTTGTAAGCCACATGAGACAAAGCTTAGCATTCCAAAGAAACCTTGAGAAAACACGTAGTGCTTTAGTCTTAAAGGAGAATGTTCTTTCCATCTTTGCTTTTGTCTTTTTATTACTGTTTTCTTGGCATTGGTGTTCTCAGTGCCAAGACAGTCAATCAGCATCTATTGTGAATTAATACTGCATCATTAATAAAGCCAAAGTCAGATTGGATAACTCTCTTTTTAATTCTCATTTTGCCCATTCAGCATTAGAACTGTGTACTGTACTCCTCCCTTAATTTTCACTATACTTTGCATGACTGTATGTTCTAAATGGATTACATTTTTTCTGTTATTGACATTAATGCATGCAGGTTTTGGATGGAAAGGGCCTTCTGGGGAAAAGCAATAGACAGTATTTCTAGGTCAATATTTGAATCAAACTCAGTGATAAATTTTCTGGTCTGAAAAATTAAATTTTGACCTCTAAGGATAAGCAAACTTCATTTTTAGTGTGCTAAAGTGGCATTGCTTCATTCTCATCTTCCTTATTTCTTTTTTTCCCCCTCTTAAGAGAAGGTATTTTATATTACATGTTCTACGTGAAGTGGGCAACTCTCCCTCCCCTCTGCGAGTGTTTCTATCTCAGTGATGTTCTTCCCTCTACTTTATATGGTGTAGTTTTTTTTACCCTTGTGTGTTCCCTCCAGACAAAATACTCAGATTCATAAAGCGTAGTAGAATCTTTCATTTGTGTCTGCAGAGCCTGCAGAGAGGCCTGCCTTTTTCCATTTAAATTCTTCGGAAGTGGTCAAGCTGACTGTCTGTCAGAGAGAAAGGTGGAGTATGCAAAGGGACAATGGTACTCAACAAAAAAATTTTGTTGGAAGATGTAATTAAGGGCCTTCCACATGTAATCCATATTAAGCATTGTAGGCTTTGATGTAATGTCTTACACTCTTACAAAAGAACTGAAATATCTATTGAAGTAAATCTGCCAGTAACTATTAGACATGTTAAGTGAGGTGTTACAGTGCATGTTTACATGTCACTTGTAAAGTTTGTGCCTTAAAGTGAACAGAAGATAATTGAAAATGCAAGGAAATACTTGGTCTTTGAAATATAAGGTGGAAAGGTCTAGATTTGGATCCCTTATTACACTTTTTCTATAAAAAAAAGCAGTGAGTACCTGTCCCTGGCATTTTTGTGAATGCTGCAGGACAGATGAAAACCTTTGTGCTACTTATTATAATGTTTGTAGTGTGAGGAAGTATCTTTTCATACTCTAAGCCATATGCTTCAAACAGACAGGCTTTTGGGCATGTAAGTCCACTTTCAGGTGGGAAAGGAAAACTGTGGATTTCACTACCACAGACGAGAGTTACTCTTGTTTAGTAGGTGCCAGACAGGGGGACATTGTAGCAGACAAAGGACAGGAGGTGGTGATGGTGGGAAGGTGTAAGCAGCAGCAATGAGGTGATTCTCATTCTGAATGACATAAAAATTGGCAATTAAACTTTGCCATAAAAACATCTTGTGATTTTGGTTTTTGATTACTCTGAACTCAGGAACTTTTTTTTTTTATCCTCAGCTCATGTTTTAGAAGTGTTTTGTTAATGAAGCAGTCAGCGTTTAACTTAGGAGTTTGATATTTTTATTTTAGATTTGAAGTACCCAAAGCTTGTCTGCTTATTCCTACAGTTCTGGTTAGGTTTACTGAACAGTTATACTCTATACCTACCAAATTTGTCTTGCCTTTGGATCATTTTCATTACTCTAGTATTGCTGATTTCAGACCACAGGAATAATTAGCCTTTTCACTGATCTAATACTTCTAGCTGGAATTTAGACTTCAGTTTATTTAATCCTGCAAAGCTGAAGTCTGTCTTTAAGTGTGAACAACATATGCAATTTAGTTTGAAACATAAATACTCAGTTAGAATTAGATCTTCTAATCACTTGTAGCAAGGCATTTTGCCATTTCCAGGTATCATGAACCTATCAATAGTGGTCTCTGTACTTGCACAAAGAATGGAAAGTGTGCAAATTGAACCACAGTTTATTTTAAAGGTGGATTGTTTCAGCTGCCTCACTGCATTAGGGACAGTAGAGAAAATTCCACTTGGATTGTATATATGGACACAAACAGAGATATGTTCTAAAAATACTTGTGAAAGTGAATTGACCCAGGCCAGTTGGATTCTAGTTCCTTAAGGGAATGAAGAGAATTTTGTCTGGAGGTTAGGTGAAGACCTCTTTCTTCTTGCACTTTTGTTTCAAGGAAAATTCCTGACAGAAGTTAAAGCTGAAATGAATGCACTTTGCTCTATTCCTCCTTATTTATTTATTTATTTATTTATTATTATTTTGAGCTAACATCATCTGAAAAAAAATCCCTTTTTTTTGTTTATGAAATGTAACAGCAAAGCTATTTCTTGTTAAAGGTGTTTCGTATTTTATACAAATTCTAACTTGAATGCACAGCATCAGTCATGCTCAGTTGTCAGTCCCATCTCAGTGATGTAGGTGAAACTGCATGAAGATGTAGGTTCTGGTAATTGCAAAGGCCTGCACTTTGTACTTAAGGGCTGTCCAAATAGTTACTTTGGAAAAAAAAAGTTTTGAACATGACCTAGAAATACTGTAAACTAACTGTTCAAAATTGAAAACTGTTGAATTTTTCCCAACAGTTTCATTCAGTTTTTCTCTCTCCATTTCTGACAGGCCTAGATGCCTTTTGTGATTCTTATACTGTCTCCTGCATGACGGGCGTGCACCATCTTCAAGCTTTAACTTCTCTCTTCAGTACTGACTGCTGTGTTTTAGCAAACCCCTTAAGATTCCTGTCAGAGCTACACTTCCCTGTAAACTGGCCATTCCTTCAGTGCTGGTGTCGTTTTTGGTTTTCTATTTCTGTACCTGTGTAGCTTTGCCAGATATGTACCTAGTCATACCAAATGTTATTACAACCATTTGCTGTGTAATACATTAGTAAAAAAACCAAACAAGTAACAATGACCTTTATAAGTAGCTGTTCACTATGGAATAAAGGTAGTTAAAAGTATCACACAAGGTATTATTGAAATGGCATGATGGTGATCTTTACAGGAGAAAAACCAAACCCGTAAAGTAAAGCATGTTCTCCAAGTGCTTTAAAATGTATTTAGAGACCTATTATATGGTTAACATCAATATGGAACTCTGGATGTCTTCACTTACAATTATTCTAAAGTAGCATTGCTGTTTAGTCTTTGTGTGAGATTTTGGCAATTATGCTTTTCTCTACTAATCTTGGTGTTCAGTGATTTGTGTATTTGTCTTTCTAACTTCTAATAAACTCACTCCAACTCAGGTGTCTGTCTTTGCTTAGTAGTGCTTTTTTCTTTTTCAACTCTTCTTTCATAATCACGTAGGTTTTCTATGGACTGGGAAGTGGTCACTTCTAATCTTACTAAACTGTGGTTTTTGTAAGAGTAAAACATTTAAAAATAGAATTGTGGTCCCTTGCAAGTTTCTCTGGGTCAGCACAGCAGTGTAAAACATGAATGCAATATATGAAAAATTAATTTCATTGTGGTTTGCATTTTCTTTGGTAAAAGTTAAAAACTAAGCACAGGAATTTGACCATAAGTATTCCTGAATAGAACTATTTTTGTTTAGGGATTTTAGGGTTAATTAAACATGTTTGCAAGTAATGTAGATATTTAGAAAAAACAAAACATGTTTTTTTCTTAGACTGATGGAATGCTTTTGCTTGGGGCTTGTACTCTGTTAACCACGGTATGCTCATATGAAATGGTGGTGGTGAATTGTTGGACTCCTGTGGTGGGTTTTTATTAATGATGAATTGTGGCTTGGGCATGTCTTCACGTTTAGAAATCTTTGTTACACGTTGGAAGGAACCCTTTTGCTTTGGTAAGGTTGTAGCTATATGGTATTACATGTCTAGGTAAATGTATAT
Source organism: Corvus moneduloides (assembly GCF_009650955.1). Classification (NCBI taxonomy): domain Eukaryota; kingdom Metazoa; phylum Chordata; class Aves; order Passeriformes; family Corvidae; genus Corvus; species Corvus moneduloides. The sequence goes on along the minus strand of NC_045481.1, from coordinate 9,793,979 downwards.
AGTATAAGTATATATTAATAGCAATTAAAAAGTAATAATTCATCACTGAAATGTTTTCAAGCCAGGCTTGGGGGTGGGCAGCAAGCTGTTGCAGTATCACATGTATTCAATTTTTTTCAGGATGGCACTGGATCTCTAAAGCGCAGTGGTTCCTTTAGCAAGCTCCGAGCCTCCCTTAGACGCAGCAGTGAGAAGCTGGTTAGGAAGCTGAAGGGAGGAAATTCCCGGGACAGTGAACCAAAGAACCCAGGGTAATTATCTGTTCTTAGCTGTGCTGGTGTCCCTTGGTCTGTGCCCCAGTGTGGCCCAGGGTAGTTCCTAGGGCAGTGTTCCCTTCCCTGCTTAGCTAACTGCATATCATACACAGCTATATCTTAAAGAGGAGTAAAATAGGAAATAACTTCTTAAACTTCCATTGTAAGTTCTGTAAGAGCTGAGGATTTATATATGCTTGTAAGAATTAACTCTACTTAAACAATATTTTTTTTCCTTTTGGTGCTTTACCTACTTGAAGATACAACTATTGATAAATGTTAGTCATCTGCAAAACTGTCCTTTTCACACAGCAGTGGAGAATAATAAATGTTACTGATTTTTACAGTAAAAGCCTGAGTACAGTAAACCCACAACTAACATTCTTGATACAGCTTAGTATCTTGATATATTCTTGATATAGCTTTATATATTGTTGTGAGCATAAAGAGAATTACCAAATGAAGCCCCTCTTGGTTTCTGTTTTTGGAAAGCTCAGATGTCAGAGAGCAGAGGAGAATGTTGAAAAACTTAGACCTAGTTGTGCATCTTACTAACATTTTGGCTTCAGTGAAAAAATTTGGCTTCAGTGGTAAAAATTCACATTTAATGAGTCTGACTGCTCACTCTTCCCAATCTACCACGGTATTATGGATTTGAATGTATGTAATATTTCTCATAAATCCCTAAAATCATTGACCATTTATTGGCTGCTGCAGAGAAATGGAAGTGTTAAAGTGCACCTACTGTTTTTCATAGTGGCACTTCTGAGTGTTCCCTCTCATGATTGCAGTAATTTTTTCAGGGTTTTTTTCCCTTGCTGTGGAAAACTGGAACTCATTTAGTTGACAGGAAACCGTGTGACAGTGTGAACTTGTGCTCTGAAACAGTCATTTTGGAGAACTTGGGGTGACTTCTGATGGAGAAACTGAATCTGAGTAATGTAGTTGGTGATGATGATGATGGTATTACTTGAGAGAGTGACCTGGAGGCAGGGTCTCACTCTGTTTCTGGAAATGCTCTAGTGAAGTTTTTCTGACTGTTTTTATGGCTGTAAAACATTAAGTACAGCTGCAGTACATGTAGAATTAGCTTCCTCGCATATCTGTTTCAAATTCAGCCTGATCTGAATTTTAGAGTTGTTACTGAAAATTTCACTGCCAGACACTTGATGTTGAAGGCACTGAATAGAATTCAAGGTCAAAATTCCTTTGCATTTATTGGTCCATCATTAAGAACTACCTCTGAGGTAAGAGGTTGGGAAAAAAACATGGAAAGCATGGGATCAGAAGAAGGAAATGTGTAAATGTAAAATGCTTTAGGGAAAACAAACAAAGGCAAGCCGAAGTAGAATAAAAGGGAGATTTCCTTCTTTTTCTTCAGTATTAGCATTTTTATACATTGGTTTTCTGTGTCTATTCAATTCTGTCCAGAGTTCATACATCATAGTTCAGGTATATTGTTGTATGAATAGATGCATATATCCATAGCTAATTTTGAATTTTCTCCTCATTCTTGCAAGATGTGGAAAGGTTTTCAGTTTCACAAAGGAGGTTTATTTCTTATTTTCTGCAGTATTTATAACTAACTCTTTTTGCAGGTAAAGTAACCCCGTGTTTATAAGTGTAGAAAATTATGCTTACATATAACTGAAGATATTTGGCTTTGCAATGCCTGTGAGAACTCACCTGCCTTGTTACTGTCTGCACCTGAGTTGTGTTACCTGAAGTCATCTACCCACATTAACATGAGTAACACTGTGGGGTCTGTAGCACCAGATGAGGTTTCCTCAGATGAAGGCATAAATGTGAAACAAAATTGAAAGCAAAGCAATATCTTCCTTGCTCTCCCTTTCTGACAAAATGGTCTTGTTTTTAGATGTCACCATAGCTCTCAAGGAATAATTTATTCTTAAAGCTTGCAATAAGTGTATTGCATTGACAGGCTTTTATGTAGATAGGCACTTTCAGTGTATAGGACAATAAATACTATAATTTCTGTTCTTGTAATAGAGTTTTTAAATCCTAATTTATATTAGCTTGTTTTAATAACAAATACAGAGATTTCTGGTATTAAACACCAGCTTTGTAGGTCATAAAGCATAGCTGTACATATTGATATTTCAAGAAATCATTTTGATTTCATTTTCCAAAGAAACTCCAGTAAATGGAATTAATTTTTTTTTTCCGCTTCTGAGTGCGACAAAAGGGATATTCAGTGGTTACCATGCAGACCTTTCTTTGATAGCTGAATATTACAATACAGCACACATATAAATCTTCCTTGCTGTGAAGGCAGCCTCTTTAGGTAGAACATTTCTGAGCCTCCGTCCTTACTAGTGCATTCCCTGCCTGTGTCTCTAGGAAGACCTTACTTTGAACTTGATTTACACCTCTTGTTTATACTCTGCTTCTGTAAATAGGAATTGATGGTGCTGGTGTGAGCACTGAGTGAGAAATACTCGAATAGCAATACAGTCACATCACGGGATGAAGGAAGGACTTAGTGTTCATGTTGTTGCTTGATACAGAAGGTTGAAGAGATTAAAACGGAAAACTCATCAGGGAAATTGTTTCTTTACAATCTTGCAAAAGCCTTTTAGACAAACAAGTATCTTAAAACTCATCTTTGAAACATGCTATACCTGAAGCAAGTTATCAGTTCTTTATCATTTTTCAGAATTCAGTTCTGTAATAATTTAACTTTGATTAATTAGTGTTCTTTATTTTTTCACTTAAAAAATTTTGACCATACAGCAGAACAGTTAAGATTTCTAATCTAAAAGGGAAAAAACAATCTTTAATTATTGCTGTTACTTACACATCAGAAAAAAACCTGTATGTTCTTTGTCCAGTTGTGTTTGTAACACAGAGGGAACTAAAAGTGCATTTGCCAGACTAAAATTATTAAAAATGTTGATTTAAACAAACCCAAACAAATAAAAGACCAACCCACAAACAAAGTAGTATCTTAGGTATGAATAATTTTTTTTTAATTGGCACTTTAGCAAGAACCTAAAATGTGCGTGTGAATTTTTACTGGTGGAATTTCTGTTTCCCTGGAATGTTTTCCATAAACCTTTATGCTTTTTTGGAGAGTTTTCTGTAACATTTTGTTTGTTTTACAGATTAACTTCCTTTGACTTCCATATATAACCCTTGTTGTACCTGTTTCCTTGAATAAATGAGAGGTGTACACCATGCATGAGTCCTTGCTTTGTTGTTGCTAACACTCATGTCAAATATTTTCAATTGTGTGCTTCTGGCTTTCGAAACACCCAGATTTAGTGCTGGGGAGAACCAGCCAGCCTGTGTTGTGTGGCAGCTGTTGCCCTGTGTTTTGGTTCATTGTCCTGCTAAGCTTTTGCTTTACCAAAGCATTTAAAACTTGTGCTTTGACTGTTAGTGTTGCTTCAGTAGAAAGAAAAGCTGGTTAATATCTAACGTGATCTGTATGGATAAACCTTTCCATGTTACTGGGAGGCATTGGGAAGTTTGCATCAGCCAGTTGTCTCAAGCTGCAGGTTAGGGCTCATTCTCTTGTGACCAGTTCAACAAATATGTATTCAAAGCCCTCATTTAGTTCTGAAATAGTTAAAGAGCTCATGAAAAATCAGAGCAAATGCAGAATATTCTGAGGAATGGACAGACACTGGTGTAAAGGACATCAGACATTCCATGATAGAAGTGTTAGGGCTGATCCTGAATTTCATTACACACACTTGAAAATATTTTTTGTTAAATTTTGTATATATTTGAGAAATGGAGGTAAATTATTAATCCTCATTTCAAACAGCAGCAGATATTGCAGTTAATGCAGTGATATTTTGACTGTCAGTATCTCCTGGATAGGTGATTAATTTTTTCCCCTCTTCCATTGCTTTCCATACCATATTCCAGGGTGCTTGTTACTACTGCCTGGGGTGTTGTAAAGCCAAAAGCACAACCAAAGTTAACAGCAGCAACCATCTTGTTTCTTTTCACTTTGAAATATTTAAAATAAAACATTCTAAAATGCTTTTAAGAATTGATTGATAAGACTTATCTCAATGAGGCAGAAAGTACCAAACTAACTTTTTGTTGTAGCTTTTTCAAGGTAAATGCTGCCTGCACAACAAACTTGTGTTTCAGATGTTTTTTTCCTAAACTGTCTGCATGTTTTGATGCTTTTGTAAGAAGCCACACAAAATTGAAACTGATAATTGATTAATTAAAACTCAGTGTAAGTCACTGTATTAATTTGATGCGCTTTAAAAATTGAGATTTTGAGTTAAATCAGTTGCCTGAAATGTTTAAGCTCTAAGGAGCTTGTAATTTTGGGGGGTTTAAATGTAATTAGAACTGAGTACAAACATATTTGAACTTCTGTACTTGTTACATTAAAGGCTGTCCCTCAGATCAGTTTTGGGACATTGCTCCCCCTCCCTTCACTGTGCATTGCTCGTTGTTGTACTTGTGTTTTTAGAGCTGTAGTTTTCAGCCATTCTGATTGGTTTATCCTTGCATGTTCACTGTCCTGGTTGCAGCATGAAGCGTGCCAGTTCTCTGAATGTTCTTAACATGGGTGGCAAGGCTACTGAAGATCATTTTCAAGTAAGAAGCCCTACAATACTCTTACAAAAATAAATACTGTTTAGTAGGGTTTGGGATAAAAAGAGTGTGATAAATAATAAGCCAACTCAGTGATTGTAAGATCCTTCTTCACTAAGGTGTTTGAAGCGTGTGCTTAAGGCATCATTCTGTGACACTTTTGTGAATTATTATTAATTTTAAAAAGGGTTCAAGTTCAGCCAGTAAAGAGCATTGGCTTTTTTGATACCAGGCAGTCTCTGGCTTTGGACTTCTGTTGGATATAAAACTTACGGAATTGCATTCTTGTAAAAACAACTTAAAAATGCAAGAACTGTTAAAGCCCAGTTCATTGTTTTTTTTATTTCAGCCCCTTTATTGCAAAGAGCCCTATCATTGTAATTGCTGTACGTTCCAGGTTCCCTTAAACCCTTAAGTTGTTTCTGAGGTGGCACGGGAGCAGTCTCAAAAGTTTGTCTGATCTGTGTTGTGCTTCTGCTAATATAAAACCTTATTTCGCTTAACTGTTCATGGTGTGCCCAAGTGCTACTCCTCATTGCCTGTTTTTACCTAACAAATCACTGTTTAAATCGTCAAATGAGCGAGCAATGTTCTTCTAAACACTGCTGTGTGTTTTACTAACACAGTAACTGCTACTAATTTTAGGAAGATAAAATTGCTTCTCTACTAACAAAACTGTAGGTGAGGATCTTCACCACCATGTGTCCTAAAGTAGCAGGAAAGCCCCAACTGTGGCTCTCCTGTCCTCCCAGTAGTGTACAGGGATTGTAACTGTATGATCCCTAATGAATGTGCTGCAGAGTTCTCTGTGGTCGGAAGTGTAAGCAAAACTTTGCTCAGGGTGAGCTTCAGCCAAAACGAATGCAGGGTAAAGCACAATTCTCTGCAGCAACAGTGCCAGGGTTTCAAAGAGCCATGTCCAAGGTGCCCCTGACTGGATGGATCCTCCGTGTGCTTTTAATTGGTGTGACTTCCAGAAGAGGGGTTTTTTGTTGGTGTGTACAACGCAGTAGCAAAATTGGTTCTCACTTCTTGCGAACTTTTGTAGTTCCTCCATTATAGACACCCATGGCAATGCCCATAAATGGGCTCTTGCATTTCTGGGAAGGCTTGGGCTGGATTTTAAGAGTGTGTGTTCTTTACAGTATTGCTAGTTAAAAATTGGGGGGAAAGATGTTTCTTGGACTCCAGAAAGCATCCCCAGTCCAGCACGAATGGTTCTCAGTAGTTCATGTTTGTTCCCATTTGTTAAAACTAGTACTTTAGTTTGTTTGCTTGAACTATCTGGACATCTACTTAATTTCTTTGTTTGTTTTTTTTCCCCTTCACGCAGGAACGAAATAATTGTCTGACAGATTCGCGAGCTCTGAGTGTCAGTCATTCTGATCTGGCGCACTGAGATTTGGGACAGAAGCTAGCTAATATTCCTGTGTGAATAAAGAAGCACTGAGACCTTCAAAGCTTTGGTTCTTCATCCTTGTGTATAGGGACACCTAGTTTATAGATGATGTTGGTTTTTTCCCAATGGACTGCTGTTTTTACTTTTTAAATAGGGACAGTTTTAAACACAGCATTAGTGGGTGTTTTCTTCTAAGGGAAAACTATAGAAACATATTGCTCATTGCACTGCTCCTGTTCATGCTACTTACATAAATTTCTTTAATAGATCTGACTATTACAGCAGCCAAAAAAAAAAAAAAGTAAAAATGCAGACACATTCAAAGCATACCAAAATGCAACAGTGTTGGCAAATGCAAGCAAAATTAAATGTATGGCAGTAAATACATACAGTGCTGGAATGAGAAATGGATAAATTTATGTGCATTACTGTAGAAATTCCAGTTGAGCATTCAGTAGTGGTGGGGTTTGCCCTTGCACCACTGATCCTTGTAATGGTAGAAGCCTTGGCTGGCAAAACAGCACTTAGACACGACTGACTTAACCACTAGACTGAGCTATTAAATCTTACAGAAGTGATGGTTGGGGGTAAGTTACATTTAGATAGAATGAATAGCAACACCTGTGACCATAGCTTTTGATAATGTAAGTCTTAGGGCACAATAATCAATGGATATAGGATGGTTTGTGTACATCAGGAGAAATGGAAAAACCCTTTACTTTGTGTGATTGAAGAATACTCAAGTTTCGGACTGCAACTGTCCCAGAGCAGCTGCTGCTGCTCTCAGGGAAACATCGAGCCTCAGGTTGACTTTCTCGCTTGTCCACTGGAATTCACAATCCCATTCTCTCTTTGCTGAAAGTGCCCAATGTTTCCTTGTGCTGATCCCAAATCCTGCCTTTCTCCATACCAGCTGGTGACAGCAGAAGCAGGCACCTGCACGTCGGGATGTCACACTGCGGAGTGGCTGCTCTGCAAGGACCACTCCGTGCTAAGGGCCCTCGTGGAAGCGCTCAGTGGCCGTAAGTGGCAAGTGACCTGTGTGACCACATATCCATGTTAAATCCACTTAGTTAATATATATATGCTGTCTGTATACAGGACTGCTGCTGGAACTATGTATGTTTTAAGGATTTTATAGACATTAGGATTTCCTTTTGCTTTTCTGTAAAGCTTGTAATTTTGTTCATCTTTTGTAAAAATTCTTATTTGTGTGAAGTTGGATGAGAAAGTAAAACCAAGCAGTGTGTGTACAAATGTATTTGTGGTCATAGTTGCGAGTTGGAAAATGTCGAACAAAATTAACTTTGGGAAAAGCTGGAAAATTCATTCAAGGTCAGCACCAGCTGAAGGAGGTAAAATATAGGAACATATGCAAGTTTTAGTATTTGAACAGGCTGTGAAAAGTCATTAGAATTAGTACTTAATAGGAGTATTTGACTGGGTTTGCACCTGGTTTTAAGTTGGTTACAGTAACTGATGCAAAAAGTTGTCTGTGTAATGCACTTAACAATGTTTACCAGGAGGTACCATCTGAGCATCTCTGCAGAGGAAGCTGCGCATGGTGCACCTGCTTTAGAGACAGTGTAGGAATGGTGAGAGACAATGCTGCTAATAATTATGTAGAAGTTTTAGCACATAGTGCAATTCATTAATGAACTTGAGCAGGAACAGGTTGTTGCTCGGTTATCCTAACAATAGATACTCATATAATGTTGACTCTTGAGTTTTAATCTTTTTATTAAGAGCTTTTTATATTAAAAAAATATGTAATATATATACTTCTTTTTTTCCCCCCTAAAGTAAAATGTGTTGTATGCCCCCACTGGTGAATTGGGCTCTCTGCACAAAGGCAGACTGAGCTGGCTTTGCTAAAGGACCGCGTCAGGCTGCCAGGCCGGGGGTGCCCATGTCCAGCCCCTGCTCCGGCCAGGAGCTGCTCCCTGCAGATGCCCTGAGCAGTCCCTGTTCCGCACCAGTTGCTCCCGGTGCTGGAGACACCCACAAAAGTCTGGCTTCCAAAAAACCCCACAGAACTATTCAGACACAGAACTGGTTTGGTAATAAGGAATTACTTAAACTGAAAGATGTGATTCCCACATTCGTCTTTCAACTTTGAAGGAAAATTATTTTTTGCAACCTTTCAGAAAAGACCCCAACCCTGTGTAAATAGCAATAAATTATGTAACCATGCCAAATGACAGTGTACAGTAAGTTTCAAAGTGCAAGACTGTGGTATGTTGATGGTGATAGTTAGGGAACTTTATTGGTCAGGATCTTGCTGTGGGTGGCATTACTAATACTGTGCTTTTAAATGTTTTAATCCTTTATATAGTATTTTAAAGTGTGATGGAAGCTTAAGTTGTTGAGCTAATGCTTATTAAACAATTCTTATATTTAAGAGGTTAATTTTTTTTTCCTGAGAAGAAACAAAATTCAAGACTTCTTTAATCCATAAAACCCTGAGAATAGTAGCCAGGTCCTTACTGTTAGGAGCCAGTGAGCTGCTTGCAGTTTGAGAACTTGTAAAAAAAGAAAAACCAAATTAAAGTCAACATTCCCTGTGTTTGAATCATGAATGAGTTACTGTCAGGACATGGTTTGTATACATTTATATTTCAGACAGGCTTCTCAATTCACTTTATGCAAGATTTGCTTTCTGGGTTTCCCCTTGTAAGGTTCCAGTTGTAGCTAAGAGTCTGCATAAAGAATATATCCAAAATATCCAATTTTATCTTTCTGGGATGTTTTCAGCACCAAACTAAACAGCTCTGATGAAACAGAAAACTGGAAAAGACCTTCAGAATTGACAGATATCTTGTTAGGAAAACTGCAGCCTTGGTAGTGCAGGTTGTTTTTAATCTGGCTTTTTTGTCCTTGACTAAAATTTGAAGGGTGAACTTGAATAAAAACATAATGAGGACTCCACGTTAGGCCTCAGATTCTCCTGCAAACAGTGGTGAGTGGGTGTACAGCAGGATGTGGGATGAATTGTACATGGAAATGTTACTGATAGAAGGTGCCTGTTGCCCTTCTGTCTCTGGTTGTGTGCTCTATTGGCAATATTTGGTCTTGAGTTTAGATCTTACTAAATAGTCTTGTAAAATGTAGTTGTTTCATGATTTGCTCCTCTCCTAGAGGAGTAACTGACCTATTGCTGTGGTGTGTCTGCACTTACACAATGCAGAAAGTGTCAGTTACCTACAATTTGTACTTTTTCTTACAGTAAATGACACCCTCGTCCCCCAAGCATTCCTGAATCGTAGTAAATTAAAATGGTTTTGAGCTTGAGAAGTAATTGTACTTAAATTGTATCATTTGAATCCAGAGATCTTGGAAATGGTGTGGTTCTGTTGTAAATATCTATTAAAAGGGGTGTGCAGTGCTGCATTGACAGTGTGTTTACAGGAGTTGCTGAGTTGAAGTTCCTTTGGTTCTCGTTACGCAGGTCACGTGTTGTGTGTGAGGGCTGCTAAGAGAATGGCATTTTTGGTCATGTAAGTGTGTACTGAGAATAAATGTTAACAGATGTGATGCTGAGAAGTTTAGTTTCATTGTCATCGATTTACAGAAATACATGGGGGGGGGTGTAAATGTTTAGAATTGAGGAAAATCTCAAACATCTACACTGGATTATTTTTTCCCCTAAAACCATTTGCAGTTGTGCCAGTACATTGAATAGTTAAGGTCAGTAGTTAAAAAAAAAAAAAAAAGCCTGAATCAACAAAGCAAGAAGCCAAAGGGAGTGTGGGGGTCTGGTAGAGGTCAGAAGGCCCAAGCTGGGAGGGTGCTTATGCTCAGAGAAGTTGCAAACCTTCCTTAGTTACAGCTGCTTGAAAATGAGAAATATTTAGGGAACCACAGCTGGAAGTTCATCTAATGTTCCAGCTCCATCCAACAGGTTGAAGCTGCTCTTACATTGTGCTGGCACACACAATGGAGAGAAGAGACGAAAATGTGGGTATGGCATGGAACAAGCACAGTGAAGTGTTTTTAACACCAGATCTATCCTTGGGCTGCCTGTATTTACACTGTTGTCCCAGTTCAAGCATGGAAAGCTACTGAGTCTTTAGTTGTAATCTGAGTAGTAGGAGTATCTTACTCTAGTGGCAGTGGGTTACAGGATCATTCAGTCAGGTCAGTTCCATGCAACTGGAAATGGTATTTTCTGTTTTCTAGGACTTGGTTTAAAAAACAAACCCAAAACTCAACAGCAAAACCAGAAAATCATTTGTAATGTCAGTGTTTATTTGAGGAGAACACACAGCACACATCCCCCCCCCCCCCCCCAGCCCCTGAATCATGACTTCAATGTTTGATTAAAAGAAAAAAAAAACCCTTCCAAGATTGGCTTTCAGATGCTGCATTTGGTTTCCATGAGTTGTAGCTGCTCCTCACAGCTATGTCTGAAACCCCGTTGAGTTCACCCATCTTACTCATAAAACTGCAGAAAATAAACTTCCAGAAATGTTACCTGTAACAGTAGCAAAGCACTGTGATTTGAGAAAGAAATTAATGAAGTTGTTCAGCGTGTGTTACTACGTTTTGTTAATAGGTCAGTTGTATAAATGCTTTACTCAGTAGAAATTAATTTGGTTCTTTTCAAAGCAACGATCCCAGAATCCTATTTTGAGCTTTCTGCTGAAAAAGGCCTCTTCAAATCACAGATTTGTAGTTTAATTTGAAAATGTTTGAAGTTTCTCAAGTGTCATTTAACATTTCAAAGTGTAGAAAAATATTTAAGTAGTCTTGCAGGTTAAAGACTTAATACATTCTAGACTGTAAATCTTCTTTGTAAAAACTGGTTTAATTTTTTTCTTGTATAGAAAAAAAATCTCAGTTGTGAAACCCAAAGATCAATAAAACTGTATAAAGGGAAGGTTCTAAAATTGCATTTTTTAAAACTTAACCATGGTTCAACACTTTTGACACAAGGCTTCAAAAGACAGGTGCCGTGTTGGGTTCCTGTGAGGGTTTGCAGCCCCCAAAGCTGCACTTGGGTCAGATGGACATCCTGGGCTGCTGTCTGAGGATGGGACTGAGGGACAGGGCAGCAACTGGAGTGAGTGTTGGCTGTGAGCCTAGTGGGGCTCAGCTGGATTTGAGATTTTAAGGTTTGTGTGTGCTGATGAGCCAGGAGACAAACTAATGTACTCTGACACAGCTGGAGAGAGAAATAACCAACAAACCAGCAGGGGCAAAGACAGAACACTTGAGCAGGTAAAATGTTACTTCTATGTGTTGGTAAAAGCGTTTTTCAACAGGTAAACTGGAACTTTGATTACAGACCCATCTGTGACTTTTAACACCTATTTAGGGCTGTTCCTGCAAGCAGTCAAGTTGCAAAAAAGTGATCAAAATATTACAGACTGAGCCTGGAGATGTTTCACACTGTTCTGAACATGGGGCACAGTGAGGCAAACTCCTGGGATTGGAGCCCAGGATTGGATGAGGCTCTTCTGTAAATGAATATCCAGGTAGGGGTTGATGACTCCCATTCGTCAGCTACATCTCTCCATGGCTGCTTTTTTCCCCAATTAGCACAATAGGATGAACATTATCTTGGCTGCTTTTCCAGCTCAGATACACAGGCCAGGAACAGAAGAGAAGAACTGGAGTGTTACCATTCGGCATTAGGGAGGAGGGATGGAAGGTCAGGGTTTGAAGAAGGAGGTGGCCCTGCCTCTGAGCTGGGGCACTTACTTAGAGTACACAAAGGCTTCTAAGCTTCTTGTTTGGATTTAATTAAAAAACACTGTGCAGTCATTTCCAAATACAGGGAATTAAGACATTTTAGGGAAATTTATTTTTGTTTAAACACAACTTGTGCTATTTGCACAAGGTCCCTTACGACATCTGAAGGGGTTGCAGAAGGCATGGAGAGCAACTCATCCTTTCTGCTTGTTTAGTCTCCTTCCTTCAGCTTCAAGCTGTGCCTCTTCTCCTCTGGAACCTCCCAAGGCAGTCACACAGGGTCTCTTTTCCTTGAGTCATACTCTGTTGTCCCTTGAGAAATCTTCTGCCAAGTTCTGATACAATTGTGGAGCAAGATGCTTTATTAATGCAAGAGAGTTATTTATTCCTTTTACACCTTCCAGCTGTACTGTATAGTAGCAAAAGGATGGAGGGAGATGAGGAGCAAAAACTACACTTAAAGTCCTCATGCTTCCAGTGCAGTGTGATGCTACTCCAGATGAGTGTCCAGGCAGGGAGACCCGGCTGACCATCAGTCTCATCAGCAGCTGATTGGACCAGGTTATTCCAAGTGCTGGAGTGACTCTGTTACCCACTGCCCTATAAAGAAAGTATTACGCATTTCTGCATGCCTGGATTTCATATGAAATACCTTCTGTTGTAACAAAATGGCACTAGAAGACATAATTTACCATTTCTCTAACATGTATTGAAAACTACAGGTCTTTGAAGACAGAGGTGACAGGATTTACTCACAAAACTTGGGTTCTCCCTGTGGCGAGGAAACAGCTGGAGGAGAAGTGCTTCTATACAGAGTAAGTGTCATTCTTTCAACTACAGCCATGGGGAATACCTACTTCCATCTGGACAGGCCCCTCTTGCAACAGGAAAACCACAAGAGAAAAATGGTTGAACTTTTAATATTTGAAGTGTGTAACTGCTGGCCTTGGATTCCATTTGCAGGTATATTTAGAAGTGTTGGGTAAAAAGAACACTGTATGTGTGACTTTCAACCCAATGTTTAAACAATTTTTTTTTCCTGGAAAAAGTGCAATTTCTCCAGTAAAAGAACTACAAGATAACCAGGCAAAAAATAATAATTGAACCTTATCCTTGTTCTGTGTCAGTTTCAGAATCTGAAGGACGCAGTGAACTTCTCACAAACTCCCATTTACGTAGCACCCAGCTTATGTAGTAAATCAAGGTTATAGTTAGGATTCAAACAACAAATACATATATTTGAATCCTGTTAATATATTGGTGTCAAAACATACTTTTTTGGGTTTTTTCTTAGCTCATTAACAAAGCCACCTGCTAAGGTTTGGTTGCTGTATTTTTTAAGCAGACAGAAGGTGCACTCAGTTATATCAGAGAAAAGATTAGATGGAAAAATACTCTTGTGTAAGCAGGTACTCAAGCCATTAACTCCAGGGAAATTTCCCTGCTAATTTGTGATTAGGAATTACGATGTAAGTGTATATGACAGTTTCTTCCCCTTCACAGCACGAGTTAGTGCTGATCTCCAGCAAATCCAGCACTGCTGGGTAAATGCCCCACTGCTTCTCACATGATCTCGTAGCTTACACTGGAGTGAGAAAGGACAGAGTGGTTCAGTGCTGCTGTGTTTGACACTGTCACACTGTGTGTGGATGACTCACCTGCAACTGCACTGAGCAGCTTCCAACTCACTCACTGCATCCGTCACCTGAAGCACAAAAACAAGGTTTGCAGCTGACCTGGGGTTCTGTGTTTGTATTTAGCAAACAGGGGGGGCAGGGAAAGCAACCAAGGCAAGAAAATCCAAGTTATCAGATCATATATTAAGCCAAGTTAGAAAACACTTATTCTTTCAAGGCAAACTAAAATGGAGTTGCGAATTACAAGCTGATGTTTACAGTGTTAGAACTATTCAGCAAGCTACAGCTTACATTAATTAAACTACTTCTAGATGCTTAATTTGTTAAGAAAAAAAAGAAAACAAATAAAACCCCCACAACCACAAAACTGTTTCAGTGCTGTATCTGGAGATAAAAAGTACAAAAGCCCAGATCTCCCAAAGGTGCCCTGTTCTCAACGACTTCATTACCTTTGAAGTTTCCCAGTGGCCTGCCTGCACATTGACTTAGCCCTTCCCAAGGCCACATTTGGGAGTGTGAATGCCTCAACTCTGGCACTTATATGCTCCTTCAATTTGTGAGTGGACTAAGAGCAGTGTCTTGCCTTGTTTCCTCAAAAGAACACTCTTTTTGACCAGTATCACTGGCTCTGTTTTGGTCCAGCTCAAGTCAGTACATGTGCTTTAGTGCCTCAGCAATCTCAGCAGTTACACAAAAATGCTGAGCTCCACAGAAATGCAGCAAAGTCCCTGGTGCTTCACGGTCTCCTGGAACTGTGCCTGCAGAGTTCCCAGAGCATTCCTGCTGGCAATGGCATTTGAAGCCAGTGATAAGAAAGAACTCTTATTTTGGTTTGATGCTTTGGGCAGTTGCTATACATACCTATTTTTGTTAGCTTTAGTGGACAATTTTGAGAACATTAACAAACTATAAAATTTTAAATAATAAATTTTGAGTAGTTAACATTTACTAAAGTACATCAGTTTAAGGAAGCTTCAATTTCCATCAGTCATTAATAGTCAGCTGACAGTGGTAAACAGACCACCATGAAATCTGCATTTACACAGATTGCACCATCACCCTCCAGCCATTCATTAAACAGTCCCTAGAGAATAAGGAGCAATTTGATATCATACCTGATTAATGCACATGATGGGAGTCCTGAACCTAGTGCTCAAGCTGTGAAGCTGTGCCCCAAAGGTCTGCAAATACCGAGCCTTCAGTGCAGACTCGGAAGGGCCGAACTCGCAGCGGAACAGGGCGGCCAGGGAGTCGATGACCACGAGCCGCACCATGCCCCGAGCCAGCAGCAGGGACAGCTTCCTCGTGATGCACTGCTGGAAGGTGTCCTGCCACACACACACACAGTGACACAGGGCAAAGAGCCCTGCTGGGACATCAGCAGAGCGAACTACAGCAATCACCACTGCAACACGAGCTCAAGGAGTTTCCAGTCGTGAAGGCAGCTCGTGGATCTCTAAGTCTCGCCAGTAACCACGTCTGGTGGTTTTATTGTGGAGAAAACTGAAGAGACCAAACTGCAACCTGCATTTACCTGCAGCTCTGACCTTACTGATACTTCAAAATCTCAAGGGTGTAGTACTTCTAAACTGTTCCTGTTTTTGTAGAGTGATAGAATGTTAAGGGGTTGGAATGGACCTCAAAAATCATCCAGTCCCAACCCCCCTGCCATGGGCAGGGACACCTCCCACCAGACCACGTGGCTCAGAGCCACATCCAGCCTGGCCTTGAACAACGCCAGGGATGGGGCAGCCACAGCTTCTCTGAGCAACCTGTTCCAGTATCTCAGCACAGTCCCAGTAAAGAATTTCTAATATCTAATCTAAATTTCCCTCTTTCAGTTTGTACCCTTGCCCTGTCTACAGTTCCGGACAGAGAGTCCCTTTCCAGCTTCCCTGTAGCCTCTTCAGACACTGGAAGGCTCCTATGAGGTCCCCACACAACCTTTTCTTCTCCAGGCTGAGCAGCCCCAACTTTCTCAGCCTGCCTGGGGAAGGAGTGGTTCTCACTGAAATGCTCAGGACACAAGACTATCATTAAGTATTCCAAACAAGTGTTGCTGTTTGCTGTGTTGCTGTGTTGCTCTTCCACTAATGACCCCTTAACAGTAAAATACTGCCTCAAATCCATATTGATCAAGAGTCTTAGAAACATTCTTACTTTGTGCTGCTACTTACCAGGTCTGCTGCCCGCTCAACAAAAATACTGTTTCCAAATCTGATCTTCTGTATGACTTCAGCTGGAACATCTGCACGCAACTTATGCTGTTGATCTATGAGCTGCTGCAAGCGTTTGCTTGGGAACACATCTTCTGTACAAATGTAGACAGCTCCTGCAGCCAAGGAAACCACTGTGGTTACAACAGGGTTCTTACACACACAGTTTTCTTAACAGCACACAAACTGCATCAAAAGCTACACATATGGGCCTGGAAATTGATGTTGGTTTGGTTTTTTTTTTTTTGCAACCACATTGAATCAATGATGAACAAAAACTCCACTCCTGTGACTTTCCTGCAGTTGCCTGGTCCCTTTTTCAGCACCAGCTGGGAAAACTGGATTTTGTACTCTCCACTGGGTGACACTCACTGTGCACAGCTGTGGAACACCCAACAACCTGCCCTTGGGGATCAGAAGTATCCCAGTTTATCCAACCCACAAATAC
Organism: Corvus moneduloides; assembly: GCF_009650955.1. Taxonomy (NCBI): domain Eukaryota; kingdom Metazoa; phylum Chordata; class Aves; order Passeriformes; family Corvidae; genus Corvus; species Corvus moneduloides. The sequence continues at coordinate 9,777,744 of NC_045481.1, read as the reverse complement.
AGTGACCCTGCACTGAAATCCAAAACACAGCACAATGAAATATATTAGCTATGCCAGCCAAAACCAGTGCTAGTATTTGATTCATGTCACTCAGTGTTTTCAAGCTTCTTGGTTTTAAATTTACATATGGAAGGATACTGATCACCACAATTTCTACACCAGTTTTAAGAGGATCACTCATCCAACCTCATTCCAACTAACTCTTCCTGAAAATGGTAATTAGATAAAAAACATTATATTTCAATCATATTACTGTGAGTGATGTCTGTAGATTTTCACTGTGGTTCCTGGTTAACAAGTTCCTACAGAGAAAATTACCCATAAGCATCAAAGATGTTGGGAAAAAAAAGCACAAATACAAGCAATATTTTCTTTATTAAAAAAGTGTTACTGTTATTGCACAACTGACCAGAATTAACAGCTAAGACATACAGGGCTGCATCTAAGGATTGAGCCCACTCACAAAGTGGCTGAGGCTGCTAACACAGCTTGGCAGATGTTGTGTTTGGCAATACGAGACTCCCTGAACATTTCCACCCCATTGATCCATCCCAGAATTAGCTCTCCAGGGAATCCCATTTCTAGCTACAACTTCCAAATCCTCTACACACTCCACTGAAAAAAATATGAAACTATATCCAAGTGGAAATGGAAATATCGCAGAACTAGATCAAGTAAAAATTAATGGTTATTATATTAATAAAAATATTTTGCTTGATGGACACCTGTATAAGACAGGGTATTGAATCCTGAAAATCTTCCATATGAGACAAAGAGGGGTCTAAGCCCAATGTATTTTAGGACTGAAATTGCATCTTCATTTTAGCTCTCCCCAACACACTGTAAATTCACCTGTGAACACCCTTCATACCTATCAGGTAATGCAAAAAACCGTACCTGTGCCCACTAATTAAAACAATGGTCTTTGACAGGTGAAAATTAAAGACTTTCCCCAATTATTAACAGATTGGAAAAATACATCATCATTCATAGGAGGTACTGAAATGTTTCTAGAATTTCTATTTCCATTGTACCCTAATAACAGGTACAAATTATACTCTGGCTCCTTTTCACTTTCCTTGGCCTTGGCAGCCAATAGCATTTAACACTAGAATTTGGTGTCCATTCTTAATTCCCCAACTGCATTATGTATATACTGCTGTAAGAGGGATCTGAGTGAGGGCTGTTTGCAGTTTTCATTTGACACAGAAAAAGGACTACAATAAAGCGCTAGTGATCAGAGCAGTCATGATCTGACCATGAATACTGAACTACAACATACAAGAAACCACAAATTTGAACCACAGATGTTTTCTATTCTTATCCCACATTCTTCCTAGAATGAGTGGATAGAATTGTGAATTTTAAACTATGGGCATAAATGCTGTCTCTGGTAATTGCAATTACTTAAGTCATACACAATACTTGTAGACATAAATGAGCACATAAAGAAATTTCCATCAGCAAAGGAAGAAAATAAAAAAAAAAAAAAAAGAAAAGAGAAAATGACTCCACAGGTTTCCAAATCCATTAAGTTTACAATGACATCAGCAACTTGTGGAATACTATCTGAACCTGTATGAAGCTCAGGCAAGGAAAACACAGTAAACTATTAATTAAATTGCTTAATTGTTTAAGGTTTTAAAAATAGCTAATTACCAAACAGGTAATTAGGTGAACCTTAATTTTCTTGACTATTTCCCTAGGTTCATTTCTCCTAATTGGACTAATTTTCATATCACTTTCCAACTCAACAGTGACAGCTGAGTATCAGACAGGCAGGTGAGCATCTTTACTAAGGGCAGTCCTATCAAACATTCAGTTTCATGATTTCTCAAATGCCAGTAAGTCAAGAAAAACTTCTAAGCACAAATTTGACATGAGGTATACCCAGCACAAACACTCACTGAAACAAGGCAGTCACACAGTACAACAGTTACACCACAAAACCGAAAATCATAATGGTGCAAATTCAAACCCAAGTAAACAAACAGAAAATAAAGTCAACCCACTAAGATACGCTGCTCCCTTAAGCCCACATGGTTTCTGAATTTCCTGCTAAAAAAAGCTGTGCTAACTTGTGTTGAGACAACAGTTCCTAAAGTAAAACACTCTGGCCTTCTCAGCTACCATTCTTATTCAAGCTGACTGCCTTTTGCACATGTTGCTTTAATGCTAATAGCGAGGGATTTCTTGACCATGAATTTTGGGCTCCCAGAGAAATCATCTGCTTTCTAAAAACCAGACCTGCCTTAAGCAGGACATCCCTTGTCTTCTCCTTGGCTTACTTAAAAAGGATGGAATGTCTGCTACTTCATATTTCATAGTCACTGGGGTTCTTTCAGAAGCAGATTTGCATTTCTAGATAGATCAATGCTCCATGGATTAAATAATTGTATTTTGATCCAGAGTTATTGCAACATTCAAGATGCTGAAAACAGTCACAGGTCCAAAAAAAAAAAAAAAAAATCAGCATTTCCTCAAATCTGTCTTTCAGGCCAATAAATGTGTTATGCTGGTTGTTGACAAAAAAATACCACCAAAAAATCAACCAAACAAGAATAAAACCCACTAAAACCCCTCAACCTCAAAAAGGACAAATTTTGATTCCTATGATCATAATCTGTCATGCACCAAACCAGTTTGTTACCAAGAATCAGTAGCAAACATTGTTTCCTAACTTAGAATTCTAATATGGATATTAATTTGTCACATTATATTCATGTATTGCTTATGAATATGGGCATATAAAATAAATTCAGCCAACACACAACTGAACACAACTGACATCCCTAGAACAGCAGAAAGATATCCTGGAGGCAAAGGAGGTCTTTGATTAATTTCAGGATTGCTTTGCTGCCAACCTCCTTGCACTGACAGTTACAAACAAGACTAGCACTAAATTTAATGAAGTAAATGTTTAAAGAAATGTATTTCAACATCACCACTTATGAGAAGGGAAGTTTCTAAGCAGTAAAAAAATACAATGCACCATAATTTTATATCAGTAGCAAAGTCTTAGCAGTGAGATTAATCTTCCACTGGTAGTCCCAGAGTTCTGTGAGAGTTTCTGAGCATTGCTGTTCTCCTCAAGTTTCCTAAAGGATAAAACTCCTCACAGTTAACCTAAGCTTTAATTGCTGTATTTCTTATCAGAGGCTCAACATGAGAGTGCCATTAGGGTGCTGGGCACCTTCTTCTGTACCTTGTTCTGGTTTGTTCCTTGATTTCAACATAAACAGGGAGAAGTGCTGGAGGATGGATAAAAATGTATTTGCATTCAAACTACGTGCAGCAGTTAGCAGCAACACACAATAGAATAGAAAATAATGTAATTGCTTCTGCTCTGATTAATGACATAATGTAAGCCACAGGCTACTCACACAGCCCTTTAAGCAAGATCTTAATTTGTGCAGTCCACGATTTTTCCACATGGGTGGATATAGGTCAAGAAATTAGTACATTTCCCCACAACGAACCACTGAGCTTCCAGATAAAGTCAGTGCTGTGTGGAAGGAACAGCAAGCTCACAGGCAAAACACACCTAAGGCAGACTTCCAGAATTCAGAAGTGACACAGGTTTCCTCCCTTTCTACAGCAGCATAGAATAGTCAAAAAAAAAAAAAAATATTAGGAGTTAGATTAATGTGATAGAAGGGTAAAAAAAGAATACTCCAAGCAAAGAATAAACCTGTATACTTTGGCAAACCCTGGAAAATCACAGGATAAAAAAAACCCAATGTCACCTTTCTTCAATTACATTTCCATCAATTTTACTCTGTAAATCAATACAATTATTGTTATCAAAACAAATAATCTTTGAAATTTGAAATCCCCAGGTAGGGAATATATACCATATACCCAAGATGTTCGTGGAAAGTTATCTGGGGAGCTGTTTTGCTGAGGTGGTTACCTGAGGAGTCAATGAGCTCTTATGACAGCAACACTTTTCTTACATTGTTTGAGTGTGCTTAACCCAGAGTGGCAAGCAGACAAACAACAGCCAACAGGAATTCTGAATTAAGTTATGCTGTGCTGCAGGACGTGCACAGCAAGCTTTTGTCTCTGTAAAGACACATTTCTCAGTAACTGGCTTCCAACTGAAGTTAGACAGGCACTGAACATGTGCACCTGCTTTAAGGATGTTCCTAAAGACAGTACACTCCCCCAAATGGGAAATGAATCCACAGTTACAGTTCAGCACTTACCGGACTCTAATCCACCGTACTTGTAAGGATACTGCACACACAGGCACAGCTGTAAACTGATCTGAGTCTTCCCAGCAGAACTTTCCCCAGAAAGCTCTGTGATTCCCACCAAAGGAATGCCACCTCTTAATAAGTTGTCTAGCACTGAACATCCCAGGCTCAGCTTCTGGTGTTGGGAGGTGAGATGATCTTTATCTTGGTAGAGCTGAAGTGCTGCAGGGTTTGGGAGTGTTTTTTAATGATTAAAAAGGAAAAGAAAAAAGAAAAAAGAAAAAAATAGTTTCATTTATTATTTTTCTAACACACAATGATACAAAATAGATGCTGTATACAAGGTTTATACAAGGATGCTTGCTTTGTTGATGGAAAAATTCCCTGATTCAGCCTGATCTTCCCCACCTCCCTCTCCCCACAAGACCTACTGCTGAATGTCTGTTCAAAGATTGACAATTTACACTGATTTCTTTCCTCCTCTCAAACTTTTTTCGTTTCTCTGCCTCTAAGGTGTCCCTGTGGAAAGTTAACTCTGAGAAAACTTTGACAGCAAGGTTCAAGCACAGCAATTATGGAAATGGAAAGCTATAGCTGAGTATAAAACAGCATAGCAGGCATCTGGTCAAAGCCTGAAGACACACGCAATCACAAGAAAATAGATTTTAAGTACAGAGTTGTCATTAAGAATTTGTACAGGAGGAGCTGTTAGGTGCTGCTTGGTTTGGAATGAGGCGTTTATGACAAATCCATTTATAAGGCTTTTAATATATGACACAAAATTTTCAACTAGTCTTAGTACAAAAGGAAAATAGAGAGAGAGGAAGAAAGCGTGAAAGAAAAAGGAAATATTTTGTTCCTGAAATTAAGTTCTTCAGACTGGAGAATCATTTTGTCCCGTTTCAAGTAGGCTTGATCCTGAAAAATGACACCCATCCCCTTCCGTTTACCCCCAGGTGTCAGGGAAGCTGTCCTCAGTATAGTTAAATAATACACTGCAGTGTAATAAAAACACTTGCATTTTCATTTTAAACCCATGTTACCGTGTCATTGAGGAGCCAGAACTGTATTTTCTCCCAGTGACAGTAATTTTGAGTTTTAGATAGAAGACTTTTTATGCCCTCACTGCATTACCTGTGAGCATGCTGTTCTCCCTCAGCGTGCGAGAGACTGTTTTCAGCAGGCACTGGATGTCTGCACTGGAGAGCTTCATCAGTCTCTGCAAGTCTGCTCCAGAGAGGTTTAAAATCTCTTTTACTGATTTTATATCAGCTGGAATAAGAAGAATTTTTAAAAATACTTTTAGCTGGATTACAGTCTTACACAGAAAAGTTTTCCCAATTTCTAACTCTCATTTACTTGAGGTTTATCTATGCTGCATTCTTGTAAGGTGGGAAGGCAACATTCACCTTGAATGTACCAACACAAGCTATAAAATTGGAAAATGGTTATTGAAGCATGGGCAAAACCCAACACTTCTAATTACTCAAAAATCTTCTTTATGAAATATTTAATTGCAGTTCTAAAATGTTAGTGTCCATCTGCATGCTTATACCCACAAACACATAATTTCACTGTGGTGACAGATCTGTTAGTGAGACACTGGCAAATTAAGTTACCTTTTTTCAGGGCAGCAATTGTTTTAGGGTTCAAATCAAACTGGTCCCAATCCATCTCCTAACACAGCACAGCAACAAGCAGCACATCCTGTAATTATCTGTGATTAAAGTGGCTTTTATGACAGACACAGGCAAGAAGAAAATAGGCATAAATCAGTGTCAAAAGTTTCCAGGACTTTTTTTTTTTCTATTTTTAACAATATATTTATCAGTTATCTTAGAGAAGTAATAATTATTCTGGGATTATATTATTATTACTATTATCGTTGTTGTTGTTTTCACTACTAGTAGTAATATTTTATATATTGATATTATTTTATTATGGGAAGAGTGTGGCCAGCAGGATGAGGGAGGGGACCCTCCCCCTCTAGTAGGGAAGAACTACAGGTAATTTTAATGGGCTGTAACTCTGCATAGTGCTTTTGCTCTGGACTGCAGCTCACAAGCTGGACAGTCATTTCTAACCTGTCAGTCTTCACACGAGGCTTTCATTTTCAAACAGAAAAAAATCTCACATACGAGCAATTTGGGATGACCCAGAATTACTCACGCATTGGACAGTCAAATATACAATTACTAGCTAAAAGCAAATTTAGTATTAAATCGTTACGATCTGTTTGATTATTGTAGCAACATTAAACAGCTCTTTTAACGCTTTGGTCCAAAACACAATAGTTCAGTACTATGGCTGCCTAGAAGAGTATTGTGAGGTTCTTAGCATTAGTCTGACAAACTTCATGAAGGATTGCTGCAGAGACCCAGGAGTTACACGAGATTACATGACTTTAGGAACAATCCTTTTTCCAACATGGGGACGAGAGCTTGTCATGGGTGCTAAAGAAAGGGTACATCTAAGAGAGGCAACAGTTACTTTTGAGCAACACCCACTTAAAGCAACATTCTGAAAAAGTTTAGAAGCCGAAACTTACTGAAATCAATCATGATTACGACGACCCTTGACTGAAGGGCTCCAAACCATTGCGCACCCTCCGCTCACAGGAAGCCGCTCCACTGATGAGGCACAGGGGAGAGCGAAACACCGGGAGAGGGTCACGGGGCAGCCAGGGGTGTCCCACGGACTCGGCACCGGCCGGGGGGAGCGAGGCGCGGACGGACACACGGACGGGCAGAGCGCAGGGCCGCCACAGTGCCCTCACACCGTCACGAATCCCCCGCCGCCACCGCAGCCAATCAGCGGGCAGCTAGCCCGCCGCAAGCCAATCAAAACTCCCCTGAGCGACTACCCCGGCGGTACAGCCAATGGCAGGGCGGCGTTCGCCGCGCGGGCGGGGCGCCGCTCACTCCCCTCCCGGGGGCTGCCCGCGGGCGGCGGGGCCGAGTTGGGTTCGAGTGCCGGATGGGCGCCGCGGCAGCCGCCGTGGGCCCTCTGCGGAGCCGCCCCTCGGGGCAGCGGGGGCTGAGCCCGCCCGCGGCTCGGTTGTGGCGCTTCCCGGAGCTCGGGGACGCGGCTGTGGCGCCTGCGCCCTTCGTTTCCGGGTTGCGGGGCACGAAGGAGGGCGGGAATAACACGCCAAGGGGCACGGGATTGGCTGAAACGCCCCGAGCGGGTGGGCGGGGCTGGCGAGTTGCTGCTTCCCATTGGTTGCGTGCCGTGTCCGTCCCGCAGGGCCGCGCGGCCATTGGGCGGCGGCGGCGCTCATCCCGCGGCGGCGGCGGCGCGCGGGGGAAGATGTCGGGCGGCGACGCGAAGAAGCTGGTGCGCTCCCCCAGCGGGCTGCGCATGGTGCCCGAACACCGCGGCGCTCGCAGCCCTTTCGGCCTCGACGAGCCGCCCTGGGTGCCCGACAAGGAGGTACCGCCGAGGGCAGGGGCGCCGCACTTCCCTTTCCCCCTTCCCTTTCCCCCTTCCCTTTCCCCCTTCCCTTTCCCCCTTCCCTTTCCCCCTTCCCTTTCCCCCTTCCCTTTCCCCCTTCCCTTTCCCCCTTCCCTTTCCCCCTTCCCTTTCCCCCTTCCCTTTCCCCCTTCCCTTTCCCCCTTCCCTTTCCCCCTTCCCTTTCCCCCTTCCCTTTCCCCCTTCCCTTTCCCCCTTCCCTTTCCCCCTTCCCTTTCCCCCTTCCCTTTCCCCCTTCCCTTTCCCCCTTCCCTTTCCCCCTTCCCTTTCCCCCTTCCCTTTCCCCCTTCCCTTTCCCCCTTCCCTTTCCCCCTTCCCTTTCCCCCTTCCCTTTCCCCCTTCCCTTTCCCCCTTCCCTTTCCCCCTTCCCTTTCCCCCTTCCCTTTCCCCCTTCCCTTTCCCCCCTTCCCTTTCCCCCTTCCCTTTCCCCCTTCCCTTTCTCTCTTCCCTTTCCCTTCGCTTTTTTATTTCCCATACCTTAATGGATTAAAGGGCGCAAGGATAGGTCTGTCACTCGTTTTTTACGGGTGTACGACCCCGTCGCGAAAGTTGGGGAGCGATTTGCTGATTTAGAAGTGTAGCGAGCTGTGCAGCGTTGCTTTAAGTGCTTATTAAGGTGGTTCTGAAAGCCGTGCAAGTTTAAAACTAATTGCACACATTATTGAGGCAATAAGGCTGAGTTAGAGCAGCCCTCCTGGCTCCTGGTGTGAGTGTTCGTAGTGTTTAACAATCATTGAACAACTCCGTCTATTTCAGTCAACTTTGCTTTCAGTACTTATCAAGTAAACAACGTAATGGTGATATTTTTAATTTCATGTAATGAGAGCTATTTGTTGCCAGTCCCTGCAGCCAGATGCTCATACAACATAGAATCCATTGTTTATTTATTTATTGCCAGCGTTCTGTGGTGTGGACACACGCCAGTGCATTTAAATGTGACCGGAATGAGGATTTCTTTTAGATGAGCCAATGTGAATTTAAGCCGGGACTCATCCAACAAAGCCGTTCTTTGGCAGATACGGACGTGGTTGCTTGTTTGTGTGGGAACACTGAGTCCTCCCTTGGTTAGGAAGGAGGAAGAAAATTTTTTCCTCTACCTGGTATCTCTTGATGCTGAAAGTTCTGTGTAAAAGTAATAATAATTCTGGAGGCTCGCTCTGCCAGCACAGCTCCTGCAGCTCCGGCCAGCCTGTCCTGCTATAAAGGGTGGGAGTCGTAAGTCACTTGCTGGCTTTGTTCAGAACAATTCTTTTTTGGAAAGTGAGTTTTTAACTCATTCTGAACAAGCCGTCTGCTGCTGTATCTTGTGAGAGTTTTCTCAAGTTGTTCTTTTCCGTACACAGAAAAACCTCCCAGCCATCATCAGCAGCTGTTTCTTGCATGTCTTACGTGAAGTGTGGGTAAGGTAAATTTTCGGTGGAGTGTCCTTTGAAGGACTGAGCCCCTGTCCCCCCCAGCTGGCACCGCGTGTGCTCTGCCGTCTGGGTGTGGCGCTTGTGGGGTGTGTGTTTATCTGTGAGCCAAGTCTGAGCAGTTCTTTTGCAAGTGGTTTCCCTTTGTGCTGCTTCTGCTGCCCGGCGGAGTTGCAGCATCCCGTGCACTCACCTGGAAACCTGATTCCTGACATCATCTCATCGGGGGATATTGTTTGTGTAACAGTTCAATTGAAATTCGTTTTCTCCCTGACCTTCTGAAGTGCAGTTTAGCGTGTCAGTAGTCCTTGATTATAGAAGACTGGTTTCATTAAGGAAAACAAAGTACCTTTAACTCAGTTCTAATATATACAACCATCTTAATTCAACTAAAGATTGTTTGGGGGTTGTGGTAGGATTTATTTAAACTAGTTAGATATATTTAGATAATTATGTCTGTATATTTTAGATACATCGGGCTGATGTGTGTTGTTAGTTTGAATTTTATATTACAGTTGTATTGCAGGTATTTATTCTTCTTAAAGTTCAACTTTTCACCTGTAGTCTTCTGGTCAGTAGGCTGAGGGTGTTGAGTTGTGACTGCATGTGCTCAGTGACATTTGCTGTTGAGAGAAAGTGTGATAGAGGCAAATATTTTGAATGCATTTGTTAATGCAAAATTAAGAATATGAATTCTTATTTTGTGGCTAGTTATTTTACTAAATTTCTGGAAGTATTTTAGAGTTCTGCCATCTCTTTGGTTAACAACTGCCAAATATGTTACAAACTTTTTCCTTAAATAAAGCAGGCATGTGATACACAGGGAAGCTTATAAACTCCATGTTTTGTTAAGAAATTAAATTTAAAGAGACGGTGTTACCTGACAGTGAATTAGTTGAGAATGTGTGCTCTTGTTACCATGTCAGACATAATTAAAAATGAAGTGTCTGTGTCCAAGACGAGACCTTGAATGGTATTAGCAAATGCTGATCTGGCTTTTCAATTCCATTGGCTTTTGCTGTGCAGCCAGAAACACTCACAAATCCAATGGCTTTATTTTTCTTATGCAAGAAGAGTCTACTGGCTTATTTTTTAAAATTAAGGCCACCTAAGAATTACAGCAGTTAGTAGTTTTGTGATGCTTATGCAGCATTGATATATAATTCGGTTTTTAATTTTTAGTTCACAGGATTATACAGTCTTAAAATATCAGTTACTATGAGGAATTTGAAGTGCAAGGCTGAAGCAGGACTACTGAAAACTTTACTTTTGGTAGTCTTATTTGTAATACAGATAATGAGTTGAGGTGTATTTGTGAAAGTCTGTGCTGAGCATCATTAAACTCAAGACAGACCTTAAAATGTTGGTCTCTGCATGTGCCTTGTCTGACTCAGAATTTCTTTGTTAATCACCAGCAGAGCTTAATTGATGAGATTTCTGTTAAGGAAATATTGGAGTAGAAATTGAGTAAAATGTGTCAGTTTTCCTGCAGAGGTGGCCAAACCTCGTGATACCCAGCTGTGTACCAGATGTTTCCGTGGCTGAGGAACACTGTGTGCTGCAGAGGAGCTGACAGATGTGGTGGAAGGGGTTCCCTGGGGCTCTTCCGTGGCTGCAGGAGGGAACTGAGCTTTCCTTAGCTGGCTCCTCTTCTGGCTCAGGCTCTTGGAGGGGCATTGATTGTGTGGCAGCGCTGCCCTTGGACTCCTGGCAAAATCCAGGCTCAGGCAGTGAACTGGCCTGGGCAGCTGCAGTGTCAGCACCGTGAGCTGTGTCTGCCCTTTTGCATCCTGCCCTTTCCCCCTCTGGCCTCAGCTGCTTTGGCCAGGTGTGTTCCAGGGTGGGATTTCCTGAACTTTCTGGTTAGCAAAGGTTCACTGTGTTAAGGAGCTTAGCCAGGTGTTCCCATTCATCACTTCTTGAATCACTCTGTTATTATTTATGCAAATAAAGCATGTGGAGTGTAACTATAGATTCCTGTCCATCAATGGAGTTCTCACCTCTGGCTGGATCCATGGGATTATGGGAATAAATTATCATACTTGAGCAAATCCATGAGAAGTTTGCAATGAGCCAGCTGTTGGTATTTTAAAATTAATGCAAGATCCATCAGCTGATGGATGTTTTTCCATTTTCCTCTTGCTAGATGAAGAAAAATCCCATCTTGCAGTGCCAGCTACCATGTGCAGCTTGACTTGTGATTTATTTAGGACTGCTCTTTTTATCAGGCAGGGCTATCATCTCGGGTCTGGAATTCAGAAATATTTTTCTATAGTTTGTGTTAAATAAGAGGATGGATAATTTTGTTCCTTCCTAAAAACCACTTTTATGTTTAGCATAGCATTCTGTATGAAGTCTATGTAGGAGGGTATTTAGAAGAGTTTGGGGTTTGATTTGTTTTTTCCCTCTAGCTTGTGACTTATGCTTTCTGCTTTTTGGCAAAAACCAAATAAACAAAAAAACCCAAACCCCAGTCTTCCTAAAAACCCAGCCCAGGCCAGCTAAAATAAAACCCCACCACCAGAACTCAACAAAAAAATTCCCATGTGTTTTCATTAAGAAAATGAATTAGAACCCAAGTAAATCCTGGGCATACCAAAATTACTGCCAGGTGCAGCTCTCAGGCAAGCTATTTAACTACATGTCCAAAAAATAAAACATTAGAGTAGGGCATGATATTAGCTGTAGAGTACTACTTGTTACAGAGGTGAAACCTGGTGAATGCTGAAATTGCTTCATGCTGAAGGTTATTTGTCAGTGAGCGTTGAAATAAGCTTTTCTGCAGCCATTGTGAAAAGATGTGTTTGGATACCTTAGTTCAGTGTTATTTAAAACAATTCAGGAGCACTTCTAGTGCTCTTTTGTGTGGGATTTAGAAACAGTTTGTTGTAACAAATTCTGCAAGTAGGTGTTTACGTTTCACTACAATGACTGCCATTGCCCTCTAATGTGTTAAACGTCTGTTTAGACAGCAGAACCTTTCATATAAACTATTGCCAGTTATTAACAAGCTTACACTTCAAAAGGACATGAAAAGTTTCTGGGGAATTTTTCATTTAGGTGCTGTAATATTTTCTTGGCTGCAGTTGTTGAACTTGTGACAGTGATTGAGTATCTGCTGGAGCAAAAGTCCCTGAACAGAAGCTGTTGTAACCTGAGGAGATTTATAGAAGAAAAAGGGTTAAGTATTGAACTATGTTAATTAAAGGCAAAGGATGATTACTGTGTGCTTAGCAAATAACACCTGCTCATCTTAGGGTATGTGTTCAAGAGGACATTCTGCTGTAGTCTGAGTTAGTCTGGTTTGAGGAGTTTCGGTTTCTAGAGTTACAAAGCTTACTACAGGATCTGACCATGTTCTCCTGAGTAAGATGTCAGGCATAATTTTGCATTAATATTTGCAAGTAAATATAGAAAAAATTGCATTATAAGCCTCAGACACTGGGGTTTGATATGGTGGATAAAGATAGGTAAAGCTTTGTTGAAAACCCAGTGATCTAAGTGCTAAGTATCAGCCCTTTGGTAGGTGACTTTTTATACAGAACATTTTCGTTGTCCAACACCACTTCTGGTTGTTAACACAATCCAAACTGTCACCCCTTAAACTCTACTTAGTTGCAAGGGAGAAACTCCTTCAATTTTTTTCTGGCATTTTTTGAAAGGAGTGTGGGTGCAAGTTTGTTTTAGGAAAGAGATATTTCAGGAAGTGACTTTTTGTAGCTGGAATAAACATTAGGTCTTGGTGCCTTGGAAGAAAACCAAGTATTTCATAGCATGTTTCAAAAATGTGTGAGTATTGAGAGCATTAAATTGTGTAAACAATGTTTTAGACAGTCAGCAGAGCATCGTGGCAGAATACAGCGAGGACAACTTACAGAAAAACAGTTGACTGGCATATAGGACTGTCTGCATAGCCAAACATTATCAAGAACGGTGGATACTTCCGAGATGTAGTTTTGCCTGCTGGCAAGATGCATTATTCATTAGGGGGAAGTTTGGCAGCTTTTTTCAGCTTTTTTTTGCCTTGCAAATGGAGTTGACATTATTTTGCTACATCAGTATTAAATGAAAGCCATCCAGGTGAAAAGATAATGGATGGAAATTTGTTGGAGGTGTTACTTTATACGGCGTAATATAAAGCTTGTTCTTTGTATATGGTGGTAGAATTAAAGGTGTAAAAAATTCATAGACTAATCTTAATTTCTGCTGTTTTCTAGTGCCCAAGATGTATGCAGTGTGATACAAAATTTGACTTCATAACTAGAAAGGTAAGAGAAATCAATGAGATATAAACTAGTAACTGTCGCAAAATACTAAAATGGACATCTTTTGAAAAGTAAATAAGGATTTGTCTTGAGTTTGGAAGAGAGAAATTCTGGTTTGAAGTAGAAAGTGTACAACTACATAATTAGGCTCACTGGATGAAGAGAAAACACTAAATTATGTTTATTAATGGTAAGAGGTCACTGTGGAATGCATGGTGGTGTGCAGAATATGACATGGAGAATTCTGCAAAGCACCCTCCCAAAGAAGGCCAACAATGATTTTTAGGAGGGAATATCATTACTTCATATAATTCCACTGACGATTTGTTAGCACAGGCTTGTGAAAGTGAAGAAAGATGTGGAAGTGTGTCTTGTAGTGCAGTGACATAGTTCATGTTTTTTAATTTAACTGTTTGGAGGGAGAAGGAAGGAGAAATTTAAACCAGACACACTCATGTCTTATACCAGAAAAGAGGTTTCTTTGTTTCCCTTGTGTTAGCTTTGGAAAGCAATTGGAGGTAGCCCTGGGAAATAGGTACTCCAGAGAATTTTGCAGAACATTTGGGAGGAAAGCGGAACACTGACCAAAGCTGCAGTGTTGTCAGTTACTTGTATCAAATTTGCAGGCTTGCTTTGAGCCACAAATTAGTTCCTGCTTGCTTGTGAGTACTTGTTCTGTCATGAGAACTTGCATCAGGAAGATCTGGCACTGTCACGCCCCAGCAGTGATCTGGAGCACAGGCCACTGGTTGCAGATTTAGGGGCTGTGAAACACACTGCAATACTTGTTCTGGTTTCGCAACTTCACTGGATTTGTGCTGCGCTGCCTGATATTTCTGATAAGAGCGATATCTCTGTTATAAGGATGAAAATTTTTATATTTTTTCCTTGGGAGAAACTTGAGAATATGTTTTCAAAGAGAAGTATTTTCAGCTGACAATTAGAAACTTCAGTTGAAGTTCCCCAAGATCTTTTTTCAGAAATGGGAAGGGACCTGGAAACCACTCTTCTCTTGCGTTTTTATTGACAATGAGGTGAAGGATTTACTGGACACCAGATAAGGCCTTTCCTGTCTCTTCTGCTTCAGAAGCATCTTTACAGAGTGCCAGCAAAGGCTTAGATTGCTGCTGTTCATACTGTACTCAGTCCTTTGTATCCAACCTTCAGAGATTCCTGTCTGCCGCTGTAGCAGTTAATTTCCTTTACCTGTCCCTCAACTTGCACATTTCACACCTGAGAAACTGTTGTAGCAACCTTATCAAATCATTCTCTACCAGTTTCCTTTGTAAATAAATAAAGGAAATGTTCTCTTGTGCTTAGCATCACTGCCGAAGGTGTGGGAAGTGTTTCTGTGACAAGTGCTGCAGTAAAAAAGTGCCTCTGCCTCGCATGTGCTTCGTGGACCCTGTGCGCCAGTGTGCGGAGTGTGCCCTGGTCTCACAGAAAGAGACAGAGTTCTACGACAAACAGCTCAAAGTGCTCATGAATGGTAAGCACTGAATGCACAGATGGGCTGTTTCTCTCTCATTTGTATTTATTCAAATTCTGAAGAACAGCAAGAGTGATGCCTCGTGTCCAACAAGCTGCAGTTGTCTCCTCTTTGTCATGCCTCTTGTTTTTCAGTTAATAATTCTGTGTTACTGGTTTATTTAGAGAGGTTCACCCTTCTTAGTTAATGTTTACACCTCTCAGTTTGTATTCCTTGGTCTTTACAAAGAGTGATTTAATTAAAGACAAATTTTTAATGCCTGTGAGAACAGATGTGCATGCAGTTGGCATTTTCCTTGAAATAATGCATCTTTTAGCCATATTCCTGTTACATTAAATAAAGATGAAAAATAGAGACTATTTTAGTATTTTCATACAAGATACAGTGCTTGTTTCAAGCTTCATCTGAGAGCTTTGATCTTGTCTGTGGCCTACAGCTGTGGTTTATGGTAGATCATCATGAGTACTCAATTTTCCATAGGATTAAACCTACATGCAATACAGTAATTCATGTTCCAATTACGTTAAGAAAGCTGAAACTTCAGTTTTTAAAATATTCTGTGATCCTTCAGTGCCTTTTGATGGTCTCTCAGCATGATGCTGGTGTGCATATGGGTCCGCTAAGCCCCACATGTCATGGGCATGGATGTTCCTGGGGAGATCCTGGGTTCAGAAGGGAGTGTGTTAATTCCTGGAGCATATAAATCATTCATCACTCTGCTTTGCCGTGAGGGTGTAGAGGAGTTTTTAAATCGCATCTTCTAAACTGAAGACTTTTTTTAAAGCTTGTCCTGTTTGCATTCATGTTCTGAAGTTGTTCCTGACTTGCTCTGTAGAGCCACAGACTGTGGCCAGAGAGACGGGATGGTGGCTGTGATGTCCTTGTCCAGCCTTGGTGCTGCTGTCTCTGTCTGCGTCTCAGTTCAGCAGCAGCACAGGGTCTGTGCTGGGGGTCAGTGCACCCGGCTAAACTGGGAAGTAACGAGGTGAAATTCTGGGGCTGCTGTGAGGTTGAGCTCATGGAGATGGATTGCAGACTGTTTGGCAGGGCTGGATGTTACTTTCTTCCTTTCCCAGGCCAGCAGTATTGGGATTAGGTAATACAGGGAGCATGAGGCATGGAGGAAGTAAAGGGGTAGGGTGTGTAGGGCTGCTTGGAGTTCTGAGTCACTTGTCTAATGTAGCAATAGTGACTTTCCCCATGCCAAAGCAGTTTTGAGGAGGAAGAAATATAACATGAAGGCTGAAGTTCATTGGCCTCACAATAAGACTGAGCCAGTCTTCAGTAATGAAAAAGAGATGTCTTTACTGTTTATTAAGCATAGAACTGAAGGTCACGTCCTGCTATTAAAATTGTTCTCTTTTTTTAATGCTGAAACAGTTGTTTGTGTTACAGTGACCGCAGAGGTCTTTAATTGCCTGTCTTTGCCACCTCCAAATCTCTTCTCATTTTTGTAAGATTCCTCTTGGATATCATCTGCATTTTTACATGTGGGAGAAATCACATAGCACATGTGATAAGGTCCTGTGATTCAGAACATGATAATTAAAGATCAGCATTTTATACTTGAGTGTTTTGCTGATGTTAATCAGTTTAGCATTTCAGTTATTCTCTTACTGCACTCAATTCAGTAATAGTATTAGTAAGTAAAGGTTAGTTATGCTTCCTGATACTTGAAAATTGCTTACTGAATTCTGTATTAGTATGCTAAAACATTTCTTTCCAGGTGCTGCATTCTTTGTAACTCTGGGAACATCTGATAAATCTGAGCTCATGGTCTGTCGACTTTCCACCAACCAGAGGTGAGAAAGATTGATAGAAATTGCACTTGTAAACTATAGAATTGTTGCCCTTACAGCTCTATTATTACATAATAACCTAAAAAAATGTGACGAACATGCCCTAAGGATACTGGAGAGAGTAATCAGACTGATAGATCCAACAATACTGGAATGTTTGAATTTACTAGCAATGTGGATCAGAATGTCTTGGAAGGGTGAAATTTCAATGAAAAGTAGTATTTTCTGATTGATTTCTATCCCTCCTCACCCCAAAGAACACATAAACAGTGTCACTGAGAGATTGTTTTATTTTTTTTCCTTTGATTTGGACTTGATATTTAGATTAAAAAACTGAAAAAAAGTTTTCCTTCTATTATGTAGATACCTGGTTTTGGATGGAGACAGCCATTATGAAATTGAAATTACACAGATTTCAACTGTTCAGATACTTACAGAGGGATTTACTCCTGGAGGTAAATTTTTCTTTTACTATAAATGAAGTATTAAGAAAAAAAATGTGAAGCTGCAGTTACTGAGGTAGACAGTGCATTCAGTGTAACTGTGCTAGTTACAACTGCTCTCAGAATAGAGCACAGTCTGTGATACCCTGTCCATGTGGCTACTGGGATTTGGGGAAACACCTGAAGATTGAGAAGTTCCCCTACAGCCTTAATGTTGGAGAGCCTCTAGATAAACCTGAGTATGGGTGGTTGTCATCTGTTCTCTTGGGTAAACACAAGATGTTTACTGATTTAAGAGCTTATAGGAGGGAACTGTTAGTCTTTGGTAGCTTCCATTCCAGAATCCAGCTGGGATTTTGCCATCAGTGGTGCAAACATTAACAGAATGAAATGGGGGAGGGGGAAATAAATAATTAAACTGTGCTTTCTTAATTTCATTCAAGATTTAAGGGGTGGCCAAATGAAACTGGTAACACCTAAACTGGCGTGCAGCTACTTACTGCCCCATCTCTTACCAGATTTTAGAGTATTTCAGGATGAACCTGAATATGATTTGACTGAAATGAGAACAAACAAGGTCAGGAATTTCAATAATTGTTCTTTATCAACACTTCTGTCACTGCTGGGTTTTTCTAATTGTACAGCCTATCTGTGCAATATTCAGTCAGTATAGCATGTTAACTTGAATAAACTTACCTTGGTATTCAAATCAACCAGGTGTATTGCTGGGTCACTTAATGCTCCTGTAATTTCTTGTTCACCACTCTTCTGACTGCTTTATCTCTTTTCTGCCTGCCTTCCTTCTTGATGGTAGGAAAAGATATTCACACTTACACCAGCCTTCTGGAGAGCCAGCCTGTTACTGAAGGTATCACCAATGCCTTTCAGCATGACTCACCCAAGCATGTCATGACCCCCTCACATCTTTCTTCTCTGCAGTGTTGATTATTTGCTTGATCCATAATTGCTGCTCAACCTGAGTTATGTTCAAGTCTGACATGTATCTGTTCCTTCCCATATGTCTGTTTAATAAACCAAGAGTGAATGTTTTATAACACTCTGGAGGAGAATTGAGACACTCAAGGCCTTTTTTAGACCAATGTGCTGTCGTCCATGCTGGGAGAAGGGGAGATGAGAAATGGTATCTGCAGTGCTACACAGGGTTACAGATCACCTGCTTCAGCAGGTTGCTGAATTGGGCATACTAGAAATGAATATACTCCCTGTGTGCTGTGTGGAAAGGCTTTGCACTGAAACTGTTAATTAATGGCTTGCTTTTATACAACTTTAAATGAAAGGCCTCTTTGTTATGCAAGGTGTGTTCTGCCTTAGTAATGCCAGACATGGGCAACGTTTGGTCAAGGCTGTAGGTGTTTGATTTCCACTGGTTTATCTTTCAGTAGACTCTTAATCCATTACTCTGACCAGTAGGTGCAGGGAAGCAATTGATGAATTTCCATTTATCCTAGGAGAGTAGAAAATAGCTCTTTTATAAACCCTACTGTGGGCTTCTGACCGGGTTAGGTGCACTACCAGCACTAACTAGATTGAGTTTGGCTTAGATTGTGGTTTGTTTTGGCTCCTCAGATATTGCAGTAACAGCCTCCAGGAGCCCTCTCATGCAGACACTTTTTAAAAAGAGCTTTGCAAAAAGTGTCCTGTGTATGCTTGTGCTGTTCCTAGGGCTAGTGCTGTTCCTTAGTTCATGCTCCACTGCTGCAGGAAGTAATGACAATAACGTGTCATTCTACAAGTTCTTATTTAAGGTCTGTATTTTTGCTTTGGTTTATCTTTGTCTGCAGCCTCAGTAAGAGACATACAAACACCTTGCTATTGCACTGTCAGAGCAGCATCTTTTGTAGCAATTTCCTTCAGTAAGTAAATGATGTTGTCAGCTGTTCTCTAGTCTTACTTAAGCATCATTCCCAACCTTTGCCAGGTTTGGAGGGACTGCTGCCTGCTGTGCCAGACTCCGTATCCAGCAGGATCTTGCTTTGCCATCAGTCTAATTGGACACTAAGCCTACAGACCGAGGCTACAGTATGAAAGTGTGGTATCAATGTCTTAACATGGTGATAGTAAATAACGAGGGTGTTCTAGATGCGTGTGGCTTTACCTGAGGGCTGATGCAGGTTCTGCCTTGGTGCTTGGCAGAGAGGATGAAACAATACTGAGGCTGCAGGTTCCACTGCCCTGGCACTATGAGCCATGGTCATGAGCTCATTGGATCCAGCAGCTGCTCGTGCTCTGCACTGGGCAATGAGCACACTTCTTCAAACATGCTCATGAGCTGGAAAAGGTTGGTAAAACCTGCTGCTGGTCCACATGTTATTTCTCTTTTCAGGAGGCAACACTCGTGCCATAGGTATGATCCTGCAGTACAAGGTACCAGGGTCGGAGGAGGTGATGCAGATGAAGTTTACTGCTGGTGAAGACTTCAGTTGTAACAAGAAGCTGTCAGCAAGCTGGCTGGCAGCTATGCATAAGGTAAGCAAAGCAGCCAAAACTTAGACAAGGCTGAAGAAAATCTTTACATGGCGTGTTTAGTAGCACCAAAGAGAGCATTCAGCCTTAGTATTTATATTATTTTTTTATTAAGGTCTTTAGGGCCTTGTTGCTTAGAAAACAGAAGCTGTGCCTGGCTGTAGTGAACATGACTTTAGCTTTATGCTCAGAGAGCTGAAGAATTTATGCACTCTGAAGGGTGTCCCAAGATCTTACCTATGGTAGTAGATGACTTTAACGTTCCTTGGGTTTTTGTTACTGACTGAAAAAATGTGCATTATGAAATATGCTTTTGAACCTAAATTCAGCTAGTTGCTTTTACTACTTCACAAAGGTTCAAAGTTGTTGAGTTTTGGGAACAGAAAGACTTTAATCTTTTGGTGCTAGGCCCTGTATGGGTAATGAAACTGAAGGTTCGTATTTCCCAAGTCAAAGTTAAGGTGGAAAAAGCCAAAAGCCACACTCAAATCATTCACCTGATCAACTGCTGATCAGAACTGTAATTTATAATGTGCCTGCATGGGCAGGTTTGTGGCTCTTTGCTGTTTTATTGCCATTCTGGAGCTCCCCAGGGGCCCCTACCCCAGCTTTTAACTCTGTTC
Organism: Corvus moneduloides; assembly: GCF_009650955.1. NCBI lineage: Eukaryota > Metazoa > Chordata > Aves > Passeriformes > Corvidae > Corvus > Corvus moneduloides. Next base: position 9,757,559 of record NC_045481.1, on the reverse strand, counting down.
AGCACAGTGTGCTCAAAGTTTCTATCACCATGCAAGTGCATTCAGCACTTCCTGAATGCTAGTACCTGCCTCAGATGGAGGAAAATAGAGGAAGAATTTAAAGCCCTGGCTTTAAAGGAGGTTTTTGGAGGGGTAGGAAGCAGATAAGGTGGCTGCAAGTGAAAATTCAGTTAATACTGCCCTTTTGCCTTTCTGTTAGGCAACAAAACTTCTCTATGAGTCTCGGGACCAGTGAGAACTGCAGATGTGGCCTCCTGAGGGCACACACAGGACACCAGCCTCCACAGACCTGCCTCTCACTTTGTGCTGATTTGACACCTGGAAATATTTGCTGTTCTTGACTCTCCCATTCCAGTGTGGTTCATTATGTAAGAACTGGCAAATGCAATGTGAGTATTTCTTTGAACCATGAGTATTCACAGTAGTGTGCAATATGTATACAGTTAATGCTTTAAACAGCCTCACCTTTTAAGACTTTGTATATTTTGTTAAGCCTTTATTGGCACTTAATATGAAAGTGACCTGCACTACAGCTAATGTACAGCACAACTTTTATAGTAACCATTATATATATATATAGTTTGCTACAGGAAGCAAACAAAGGTGTATGTCTCTTCTGCAGAGAATAGCTTTTGGGTATAGATCTCAGGTTTTTCCCTCTATCCAAATGTTTAAAATCAATGTACAAAAAAAAAAATCTGCCTTAGATATGATTTTATAGAAATCATGTGGGGTTTTTTAAACATTTCATTTTAAACATCTAAATATTTCACCAAATACCACCAAATTTGACTTACATGAACTTGACCTTGAAACTTCACTTCTGTAATAAGCTTCCAGAATAATTTTTAGTTTTGTATTTTCTTTTTTGGTAACTAGCTTTTGTTACTCTTAACTGTAATGCTATCTGAAATTGTATACAATTTAATGTACAAATACAAATAAATTAATTCACTTATTTAAAAAAATTAGGTGCTGTTTAATTTTTTAATACACAACTTCTTAAGTGATGGACACCATGGTCTCTGAACTCTGAAAATTTTAGTTTTTTCTAAAGAGCACCTGAATTTTAGTTCTAAGTTACATATCCCAGTTGGAATACTCGGATACTAGTGTAAGGAGGTTCCAAAAGCAGCACATTTTCAGTGAAGCTGATAAGGAAGAAAGGTGGGTTGACAGCTGGAACTTCGGCAAGCTACAATTAGTGTTTTCCTGCAGACTGACCAAAGCCACATCTGCTATTGAGACCTCTATAAAGAGAGTGGAAAATGCAGCCATGCCTTAGCAGTACTTTATTGTGCACATTTACATGTTCTCTGAATTTGTGTATCATAGGCTCTTGAAATCATCACATTCATGTAGCAAATTCTTCAACAATAATACCCTTTCACTTTTCACCACAATATATACAGTTAATGCTGACCTGTGGTAAAAGCAAGTTACAGCACTGCAGAAATGGATATATAAATTATACACAGAACTTGTACATGAAGAGTTAATCAAATTGCATACTGTTAAATGGGAGAAAATTACAAGAAATATGGCTAAAACTTATAATGGGAAATTCAAAATATACTTTTGGTATATAAAATCATGTACAATTAAAATTCCAGTGAAGTGCCTGGTTGTGGGGTTTTTTTTTTTTTGCTTGAAACTACAACGTAGTGGAACAGGTTATTGCATAACTTGCCTTGGCAGCAGGTATAGGCTGCCAAGAACCACAGAAACTGTCCTCAAATAAGCTATTGCCTTTCTTAAATCCTTCTCTAAACCTTGTTTCTTTCTTCTCCTCGACTTGGCATCTACACGACCCTCTTTCTACTTCTATCCAGTCCTTCATCTTTTCTTCTAGACTGACTCAGGCAGACTTCAGGTGACACAGTATAACCTTTACCAGACTCTTACCCTTTTCAACTATTGCACTTTCATCCCTGCAGACATACAAATCCCTTAGGCTGCTGCAACTTCAGTACTAACTGTTGTGTCCAGGCTGGACGAGCTCAGGGGGTTAGTAGGGGAACCTTTACATTCGTAGAGGTAACACCAGTGCTGTAGGCTGAATAATAAGAAAATAAAACACCAAGTGAAATACTGTGTAGGGACTTTGAGAAGTGTACAAATACTGTTGGTTTTGTTAGTTCTCTAGCTTGATTCTAAATGCAAATAATGCAAGATGCTAGACTAGGTAAAGCTTTTGTTGGGGTTGTCCAGACTAGGATTTAAGTGTTTAGCATGTGGTCACCTAAAATCCTAGCCTTCACCAAGCTTTGGTAACTACTTAATTACGCATGTAACAGGTGAAGATCTCCTGTCCTAGAACCCAAAGAGTTGATGTTGATCGGTAATGAGAACTCAACATTCACTGGTATCAAACAAAAATACCCAAAATCCCGACATGGGACAGTTGCTGTGGGGGGCTGGAGCAAACTGGACAGCGCATCTGCAATCTGCAAATGACACCTCTGAACATGGAACACAAGGAAGCTCCTACCATGGAACTTTGACTCAAAACATTGCGTTAGACGAGAGTTGGCGCAACACTGTCGGTACTGGAGGTATCGCTCTCCTCATCAGTGCTGGGTCACACACAAACGATCCTCATTTACAAACTGCAAATCTTGGGACTCGTGGATGCTGTCCATTTAACAAGAGAAAGCACCATTAAAACTAAATATCATAGTTTTATTTCTCTGTGTGAAATGATGAAAAATGATGGCTCCAGTGGATGTTCTAAGTTTCCAGTTACCAGCATGGTACTGCACTGTTGTTCAACTGAATTCAAGCGAGGGTTCGCTGTCGAGGTTTTATTCGTGGATATAACTAAAAAAACAGAATAACAGTATTAGGTTTTGCATGGTTAATACCAACTTAAATAATTTATAACTAAGGGATACTTATTAGGCAGAACTGGGTGATGAAGTGTTTTGGGGGGAGAGGTTTTTTTAAGCCACAGCATGTTCTTAGGCAACTTCTGAACAACACAAGAGCAGGAGGAAGAGGGCTGATTTACTCCTGCCAATAGCAGCAACATGGCTGCTCAGAAAATGACATGGTGCTTTTAGCTCAAGATCCAGAACAGACAAAGGATGCTTTTACATAAGTACAAAAATTCCCTGTTGAGTACTCAAGAGCGCTTCTTTCCTGCTCTGCAAGGTTCTCTTACGCATTTTGTCCTCAGTAGCTCTACTTAGTCATCTTACATCTCTGGCCTCTCCTGACAACAGTGTTCATCTGTCAGAGCAGCATAAATGATGTGCCACAGTTGTCATGTTCAAGGCTCTTTCCTGTTTTAAACTCACACACACCTGTGTTCTTATCTTGTACCAGGTATTAAAAACATTCCCAAAGAACTTTCTGGGCCAAGGCTTCAAGCTGCCTAATAGAGCCACCATGCTTTCTGTAAGGGCTCTATATTTTAGACAAGGGGGAGGAAAAAGTCTTAATAAAGCATAAACAATATTAAATATATTGCTATACTAAATATACTAACTTGCCCAATGAGAACCAGCACTAATCTCCTAATAGTAGCCTCTCCTTTTTGTTTACAATGGCACAGAGGCCAGAGAGAGCATAAGGATAGCCTCCTTTACACCACTTCATAGTGCTGTGTCTGGATGGTGTACAGAGGGATTCTGACCAAAGATCCATCTTGTGCTCCTACTTCAGGTGCATGTGAAAAATAGAAGGGAGAGGGTGAAAGAACTTACCCCGAGGAGGTTTTTAGGCACATAGCCTTCCTTGTCATTGAGGCGGGCCCACCACCACTCCGTTTCGTTGTCATCCTTGCGCCTCAGAATAGTGATGGCATCGCCCTCGTGGAATGACAGCTCATCATTGTTCTGGGCTTCATAATCCCACAGAGCATACACCACCCCTTTATTCATCACTCCCAGCTTCTCCTGCACGCCTGTTAACAACACCAGATGGTAAAATAGCCTCTTTTTCCCCTCTGAGATTTTTACTATTGACACAGTGGCCCAAGTATTAGTCTCCTGTTAATAACATTTCATGAACAGTTTTCCATTATGAAATCCTGTCAGAAATTTAACTGCATGATAAAACCAAGTCTTAAGAATAATTCAGAGAACGAGGTTTTTCTTTTTTATTATACATGCAATGGAAACTGCTTCGTACAGCAGGTCTTGTAGGGACACCCGAGGCTTTCGGAATTCACACAATGTCAGATATAACAGAGCCTTAATGAAGCTTAAATTCTCTGATGAAAACTAAAAAGTTGTCTGCTCCATCCAAGTGCTTTTCTTGCAAAATACATTTTAGTAACTAAGCACCTTCTGTAAGTTAAGTATTCATAAAGTGTACTTCTTTCTTTGTGTGATCTGCTAGAAATTTGTGCATCTGGAAGTTGGGAGTCTCTCTGTCAAAATACTTGACAACTCACTGTCAAAACCTCCCTGTAGAAGCATTTCCTTGAAATACAGCCAAATTAAAACTTTAAAAATCTTAACATTTGAAGGAGCCTGTGAAGTAATTCAGAACCCAGGAGGACTAAGACCAACATCACAGTGAAAAGATGATTCTGGTTTTAGCACTTTGAAAGCACAGGGACATGATGGGCCATATCATGAAGTCTGGGGCCTAAGCAGATGTTACACACAGATCAGAGGGACAAATCAGGATGAATCTTAGAAAAGAGTTGGTAGGTGTCACAGCTTACCATACAAAAACTGGGAACACTGAATATAACCTTCTTCCATCTCCTCACACTTGTCTGCAGCAGTTTCTATATCACTTATAGTTGAAGCAAAAATAGCTGCCCCAGATTCAACCAGTAGTTTACAGAGATGAACACTATTGCAAGAAGCTGCACAATGCAAGGGTGTCCTGAAATAAAGCAAAAAAAAGTGCATGTGAAAAGATAAGCTTCCATGAATCCTAACTTTCATCTTGCTACGTAGAGCCTGTCTATATTAAAAGAAGATTTTTCTTTGTGTTTATAGTATGTGTACGCATTGTCCAAAACCTGTCAAGCAGCTGGGGTGGATTTCAGGATTTACCTGAAAAATACCAGTAAAGCCAAGCATTATAAAACAGATGACAGGAAAACTAGTAATTTTCACAGCTTACAAAGCTGCTGGGTGTAAAAGGGTGTTTTCCAGTAGAAGGAAACCTGGAAGGTCAAACAAAGGTGAGGATTCACATCCCCACCAAAGACTTCAGGAATGCTATGGCTACCTGTGAGGTGAGATTCTTCAAGAACACCAACATCTGTGGTGGGTTCTACCATGATGAAACTTAAACAAATTAACTTTTGTCATTTGTTATTTATGCCTTTAATTATTTCAGCATCTGAACAAGAAATGCAACTGTACCACTAATTAAAGCCAAACTGTAATCTAGTTTATGGTTTAAGCGTGCTTGCTTGGGAGCTGAACACACTGTAACCTTGCATTTGAGTTCATCTCCACCTAGAGCTTAGAGAATGCTCATTTACTGGGGATAAAGGGGAAGGAAATTGTTTCCAAAACAGGTCTCAACTAGATTTTGAATGTGCATCTAAATGGTGTTTCTCCCAGACACTAGGTTAAAAATCTTGACACTTACCACCCATCACTATCTGCTGCATTTACATTTACACCAAAATCGAGTAGGAACTTCACAATGTGGTGATGACCAGCACACACTGCATTATGCAAAGGTGTAATGCCTTCATCATTTGGTTTACTCGGATCATCAACCTGTTGAAAACAAAAAAAATAGTTCAGCACTTTCTTTTTCCTGAATACTGAATGAGGTTGCCATTGTTTAAAAGCTTACCTCATATATGATTCGTTGTACCAGATCAAATTCCCCCTCCAAAGAAGCATCTAGGAGGAGAGCCAAGGGATTGAACTTCACTCTCAAACCATGGCCTGTTCTTTCTGAGTTGGGTTTCTTCAAGTTGGTACGTTTTGTCTGAGTAGAGATGAAGGTTGGAAGGCATCATTTCAGGTTGTACAAGTATAAAAATTGTTCATTTAAGAATCTCATCTTCCTTAGATGATATTCAGAACTATGTAATCATTTCTATTTAAAAGTCTCTAAGTAGAAGGCTTGACACATTACTATATTTTATGTAGTTAAAATATGAAAAAGCAAGCCAATATAATTTCAAAGCTTCTAATTAAAGATAGTGAGTATAAGGAATGAAGTATCTAAGTGAATGTTTTAAGCATCATCATCTTAATTGTATCTAATAGAAGCTGTGTGTATTACTGGTGGATTATCTGAGACACTGTGAAAACTTTTGCTTAGCCTGGAAAGCACGACACAATTAAGCCAGAGTCTGTACTTAAGAGGAATCAACGCCTTGAATTAGCAGGAGTCTCTGTTGTAGATCAGGCCTGGCAAGTTGGGAGTTTTGTTGCAGAAACAAAAAGAACAGAACATGAAGCTATTTTATGTGACATTCTAGCAGGTGTTATCAGAAGCAGCATTTTTTTTTTAAGATCTGAAGCACATTTAAATGTGTTTCAAGAGTATTCTGAATCCCTTATATGTGTCCTTGTCACTTTCTGGGGGAAAAAATATCTATTATTAACTACAGCTTTTATAGAATGCTTTTAGTCTCTAGCTCTGTAAGATCTGTTTTCACTTATGGTCCTATATAGGATGGCTATTTCAGTTTGGAAAATAAACCCTTTATGTTATGAATAATATTAGTTGCTAGCATATCCCATTCTCCCAGAAGTACCCTGGCCCTTATGCTCATGGAAAACCATATAAAAACCCTTGTGCACACTGCAGTCAAATTGTCAGAGGAATGCAAGGCTCCTACCTGAATCAAAAAGTGGAGATGAACCTTGGTTTCAAAGAGTGATATCACAACAACAAAGAATAAAATTCAGTTTTTTTCTGTATTTTTCAATTCTCCAAATGTGGTAGATTTTGGTAATGGCAAGTATTTAAAAGATTTTAGTGCAGCTGGAGGAGGGACTTTGGAAGCAATTCAGAGTATGTGACAAGCCCATCAGAAGAACATTTCTGCTATCACAAGCCAGCTGTGCTGCTGCTGGAGTTAGCCCTGGTCCATCTCTCCTCTAAGCTGAGAGGGCAAAAGGAGTGCATTTTCCCCAGAACAGCTATTTCAGCTTGCCTGCAAATTAAAAAGCTTCCCACTGACACAGCTTACCCTTAGTTTTATACAAATAGTTATCTTTGGAGGCCTGGACAAATTAAAAAAAAAAAAAAAGGAATCTCAAATTCCAGAATAAGTTCTACAAGAATCTCCAAAAAGTTGAAAAATACATACACCTCCCATTACCTGTTTGCATATTTTCCTTATTAAGCAGCTAGAGTAGTAAAGAAACTAATCCATCAGAATTCTCCCTGGAACTCCCCTGGTTTTCTTTCCTTTTAATATCAGGAGATTTCAAGTGCAAAGATACTGCTGAGCACAAACTTACCATATTCCAGTTATACTTAAACACAAAGCTAATTGTGTAGTTCACAAAGTTGTTCTTTTGCTTTGTTACTTACTGGAGGAAGTGGAGGAGGAAGAGCAGGTGGCAAAGGAGCTTCATCTTCTACTGGAGAACTGACCTCTGGCGTGGGACTGGGTGACTGCTCAGTAGAAGGAACTATAGCAAGATTGTTGTTGTTGTCTTCAGTTGTCTCAGGTGTTTGATTTGTGGTTTCAGTGCTTATCAGCTCCTCGGTAGTGGGAGAAGGTAATTCATTATCATTGGCATCTGACGAAGGGGGTGGTTCATCAGGGACAGGAACTGTAGGTTGCACGGGGATTGGTTCTTCAATATTGCCATTGGTGCTGGCGTTCCCATTATCAACGTCAGCTAGGTTGCCTATGAAGTCCTGTGGATTGCTTGGCTGATAAAAAGGAGCACTTTCTATCCCTCCAGCCAGGGTATTAAAGCGCTGGTACAATAATTTTTGTATATTTGGTCCACTTGGGCCCTCTGGCTCAGTGATGGAGCTGCGTTTCTTTAACGGCCTCGGAGCATTGGCCAGTTTTCTCCTCAGAGCCTCGAGGTCAGCATCGCTCTGATACCGTAGGGGCGAGTGCACAATAGGGGTGAGCTTAGTAGGACTAAGAGGACGGGGAATGTTTTCCACATTGCTGTTTTCAGTGGGTGGTGGAGCATTTTCCAGCTCTTGATCTTTTTCAGTGACCTCAGTCTGAGGCTGAGATTGTGGCTGTGAGGGAGACTGGGCAGGCAAAGAACCATGAAGGAATGGCAAGGGTGAGGGAGAGGTTGAACCAGACTGTAATACAGGCTTTCCATAAACTGAAGAAAAGAAAGATGGAAAACAGTGAAGAGCTGTTCTCAAATTACATAATAAAATATTTATAAATAAACTCTTGCTACTTGTTTGACACTACTACAGAAAAAAAAAATGTTCTGGGGACTATCAAAACAGAAATAAATACTTACCTTGGTGATGCTGATGCTTCTTGCAATTATAAGCTACAAGTAGCATCTGGACTGTTTTTCCTCTTTCAAGAGGAAACAACAAGAGGAGAAAAACTCTCCTATCGAGACTCTGTTTTTTCAACTTATTTATCAAAGTACTGGTAAAGTATCCAGGCTATATTGTTCCAATTGCATCTTGTTTTAAAAAGGTAAATCAATGCATAACCTCAAAAATATATTAAATGATTTTGCTCTTATTCTGCATACACAAAAAAAACTTTCCTCACAGATTTAGACAAGTTTTCCAAACCAATATGGGAAGCAAACTAAGCCAAACAAGTAGATCTTAATGGATTCCAAAGAAAAAAAAAAGCAAAATATATTCTACCTGCTTTTACCGACTTATTTAAGGTATTGTACACAGCTTGTTGGTAATTCTTTGGTGGTGTTGCTTGCTGAAGATACACTGAGTAGATGGAACTGGAGTTCACTGTCTGTGGCCCTTTTCTGGGAGACTGAGGTCTGGATCCTTTATCAGCGAGAAAAGGTCTGATTGCCACAGTCAAAGGCAGCTCTGGCCTGCCCTCTCCTCCTGGGAACAAGGGGGGACCGGAGGGTTGATACGTGGGGCTGGGAGGGACAGAAATTCTCTGCTGGATCTGCTGTGAAGAGCTGGGCTGGTGCATGTTGCTGGGAGGTGGGAGCGGAACTGGCCTTTGCCGATTTGCTATACTGGTGCCAGGTCTGGGAAGGCTGCCATCTTTCCTTCTTTCTAGAGAGTTTGTAGAACCTGTTCCTAAAGGAACTGGGCTTGGATAGGTCCCGTAGTTCTGAGGCAACTGCTTGCTTACACCAGGAACTGTTGGTGGCACCTTCCCCAGGTCAAGACCCTGTGTAAGAACAATAAATAGTATATACCATTTAATTAAATAAAGGACTTCTGAGCAAGAACATTCCTCTTTCAACATACCATACTAGCTATCTTGTGAGACAGCAAAGGATTCAATGTAAACAATGTGTGTTCCTTTATCACTAGATATGATTCTACCTGAGTTTATCACAGGATCCCATCATACCTCAGACAAAAGCCACTGTTTAAAGGCGCCTTCAGCTGTAACACATTCATATCAATTCAAAACTATTTGCATACATGCAAAGCCTGAATAACTTGTTCTGGATTCTGGATCTCAGTATCTAGTTGATAACATACTTGACAACATATACTGTCAGAGTTTACCAAAACAATTTAAAGACTAAATCCTTATTCTCTAAAGATTATAATCTTACAGAATTCATACAGTACTAGCATAACAGTCCAGACAGACACCACTAGTGGACTCACTTAAGGACAGATTTAATAACTTCTTTTGAGAGATTTTTATGAGAAAAAAAGTACATTGAAAAAGTAATAATCTATACCAAGGAAAAAGACTAACAAAGATATGAATTAGAGAAACATGAAGGAGGGGGGAGAGGATTATGAGAAGCAAAGAGAGAAAAGAGGAGACTAGATATGTAAAAAACCAGGAAGGAATACAAACTACTAAAGGTAAAAAAACCCCACACATTTTAATGTGATAAGAACAGAAAGGAACAGATGAAATACAAAGGTAATTTTCTTTATGACTTTTTAAATAAACAGCAGCAGGGAAATGGAATGTATATCTAACTGAAGTGAGTTCAGCTATGAAAACTAAAGGTTCATAATTTCAGCAAAGCAGATCTATAAATATATCGCAGATGAAACCCACCATTTTATCAGTACTTCCTAATACTGAAGTTGGCAAAGGCTGGCTGGATATAGTTCCTTGTTTTAAAGCAGTATCCATGCTTGATTCTTTCCAGTCTGTGTTGGAGATCTGAGGGGGTTTTACCACAGGGGCTGAGCTCTGTTTAAGTATCGGCCAATTTCCATCATTAGCTTGAAAACAGACAAAAATACTAGATTTAAGATAATCCATACTAGCATTGCAAACAAGCAAAACTACACATGAAATAAAACAACTTCGATTACAGTGGGATTAGTTTTATTCTAGAAGTGAGATAAATTAACGTTTGATTCAGAAATCAATACTGAAAGCCAAATCACTGCATACAATGTGCTGTTCACTACCCTTTAACACTCAAATTCCACTGAAAATTTCTGTGGAAAAAATGTAATTAAAATTTTGGCTTGAGTGTTGCATATTCTGCTATTAGAAGGCAAACAAACTCAGAGTAAAAATCCTTACAGAAACACTTCATCAACAGAATTCTTTGGGTACTATCCAGAGACACTGTCAAATTACACTAAATGTTAAGTCTGTGTAAGCCCCGAGTGGACTTGCTCCAAATTTAAACTATGGTTACCAGATTCATTCACCCATAACAGGATGTAAAAACTCCCTTGAACAGCAGGGTGGAACAAAAGCACACATTCCTTTGCTGGAAGTGGTAGTTAACTCACCTTTTGTTTTTCCTCAACACACTCACCCGATTAGAATTGCCTCAGAGATTTAATATTAAATACATTTATAAAGTCAGCTGACAACTTTAACTCAGCGTGAAGACACAAGTCATGGGCTTTTATCTTCATCATATGCAAAAAATCATACATAGCTGCACATAAACTGAGGCAAAAAATCCTTAAAGAAGTCCTAGATGCATTGATATGTTACTTTATAAAGCGTGTGAGACTAGTTTCAGTTCTCTACATAAGCAAAAGAGTTTCAGTAGCCTAATAATTAGATATGGTTTATAATAACTAAATACATCCAATGTTAGAGCCTAAGGATTTGATCTGCCTTTAAAAGATTAAAATTCAGGCATCTCTTCCTATAATGAGACTGGAGATCATTTCTCCATCCCCATGGCTTGTAATTGTTGTAGTGCAGCACTTAAATCAGCAAAGATGATGTGTAACAATTAACTTTACTACAGGATAGCAGCTAAAATGGAGGGGGATTGTGCACGTGTGGAGATTCAATGATATTTCTGGATCCCACAGTAATACAATATCAAATGAAAACCAGGTATTTAGAGGCCAAGTTTCCCATTTCAGTTCTAAGCCTCTAGAAAACAGAATCAGCAGAGCTATTTCTAGAATTCTCTGTCTAGTTAGTAGATAGTCTCAAAATAAGCTGCATAGGAACATTCTAACGAGAGTGATTTTTCCATCACCATTCTACTTTCTATCCATGAGCCTTACCCTCTTTGTTGAGTATCTCTCAAAACAGGATTAACACTTGCATATTTTTACACTGAGAATACAGTATATAGTCCAGAAATCACTTTTCGCACTTGCAAACTGTCGGGAAGCAAAGTAATGAGGCCCAGCTTTTAATACTGGCAACATCCAAGAACTGAAAATGCTGTGGGTTTTGTTTGTTATTGTTTTCATCATCTTGTTATCAGGAGCAAGACCAAAAAAGTGTCTAAGCACTTAGACCCTAAACAATGGCAAATTTTCCAACTATGCCACTGAATTAAATGTTTACTGTACAAAATACACACGACATTCTGTACCTCCAGTAAGGTTACAGTTCAGTAAAACCTTTGTTTTGAAGATCAAAATGTGTTATAATTGATTCATGCTGAACATGAAAGCATCTGGATCTGTAAGTTTAGTTATGAGGAAAGCACTTACAGAAACAACACCAAAAGACTTGACAAATTTAAACATCTTACCTGCAAATTCAACCCACACTCTTCTATTAAAAAGACAGATACACAAAAACTTATTGCAATCAGCATGTTTATGCCCAAATTTTGAGGTAACAGACTGGAAGTAAATTCAGATTCTCCCTCCTCTCTCTAACTTACACTGTGAGGGTGAGGAGTCAGTGGCACAGGTTGTCCAGGGAAGTTGTGGATGCCCCATCCCTGAGGTGATGTTCAAGGCCAGGCTAGATGAGGCTTTGAGCAACCTGGTCTAGGGGGATCTGATGCCAACACCCTCCTGACAAGGCCACGCCAGCTCCTGCTCTCAGCCACCTCACAGCCAACTGGCTCCATCCTCCCCTCCAAATGCACCCTCTTGCCTGTACCTGTAAACTAACACCCAGTGTACTTCAGCTCTCACCAGGCCATTGTGCATTTACATAAATAAGACAGGGACACACAGACACAAATGGTTTTGTGCATTTTCTCTGACTTCACCTAAAATTTCTGTAGGTCTGGATCCAGGATACTTACTATAGCAACTGAAGTACACTCCCAGTCCAATGGAAGGCAGCAAGATTCTGGGTATTAACTTGGACAGTGTGAGCTTTTATCCCAACTCTGGGGTCAGTGCAACGTGGAAACTTGAAGTTTTCCACAAAGTAACTCAAACTAAGCCTGTATTTTATACATCTATCCAATCCAAGATATACTAAAACACACTTTAGTGATTGCCAGAAATTTCTAACATTTTGAAAATTTTGAGGTTTTGCAGTGAAGAAAACTCATCCCAGGTACACTACTCTAGTATTCCTGGGATGAATTTGCTGCAACTCTGTTTCCTTCAAAGATGAAAAGCAACTTCTCAACCATTTTACATTTCAACAGCATCTTCTACATGCCAGACCACAACACAAATCCTAAAGATGCTGTTTAATATGCATCTATGTGCAAGAGCTCAGATGACCATATTAAAAACTGAGTTCTTAGCTAGGCAGAGATCTTCTACGGACTCACAGTGCTGGGTGTCAAACAGAGTAGGTGCCAGGCGGATGACATTGTGAACAGCAGACTGAAGAGAAGTGGGAGGTGACAGAATAGGATCCACTATTATGTCTAAATCAGAAACCTTCCAGGTGTCTGGAGATTTTTTCACACACCCACAGTCTGTCTCTACCGGACACACCAAGGCAGATCCAGTTACACAGAAAAAGAAAGAAAAAAAGTGGTGGAAAAATTATAACAATGACAATGGAGAAAATTAGAACAGGAACACTCAGATAATGAGAAATAAAAGCATGACAGTTGAAAAAAATTCTCAATTTCTTTTCTTCCTTCCTGGGAGCATATAAGCTTCTCCTTACATAAATCTATTTTACAGAACAAGTACCTTCAAAATAATAAATACAAAGTCAGTCCTAAGGCAGTATAATTATTTCTGTAATATTAAAAGTCCTGAGGTAGGTCTAGAAGTGGGTATATATATTTTGGGAGGTTGATATTACAAAAATTTTGATTTTTGGTTGGTAAACTTAAAAGTTAGGAACTGTCCTTTTCCGTATGTGGAAGAAGGATCCACAAATCTGAAAACTAAACTGTTGCAAATCTGTACCTTCACCCTACAATTAAGTCATTCCATACTCTTGGGACTTTTCCATAAATCCACAGCGATGGGGTTTGTAGAGATTTTAAATACTTTTAGATGATAAAGGTATTGCTAAATCACTAATACCAATGGGAAAGATTGGGGTCTTTTTTTTTTAAGTTCTGTTTGGCTAGTTTTACTTTCTGACATTCTTTTCTTCAGAGAGGTTCAGATTGTCTTCCCTCCATCTCTTCCTCCCCATCTGGAAAGCCTGCTGCAAATTTTGCTGGAATATTCAGTTTTAAGTACTTGAATGTATGTGAATATTGCAACAGCTTTCGTCTCCTACTCATTTTCCTTATCCCATTTTTAATCTCTCCTAGGATACCAGGTAAAATAAGTCCTGTGGTTAGACGAATGGGATCATGCAATTTTATTTGTATTATGCATATTTTCCTAGCTTATAATTTCTTAAGAATTCTGAATCTTCTAAGATATGAGCAGAGAGGTGGGATTTGCTAGAATTGAGAATTTCAGGCACGAATATGACCTGCTTCATTTAGTCTCCAATGCAAGTTAAATAATAATTCTATTTTATAATGTAGATGGTATTATTACTGATGGGAGACTTGGGAGCCAATTTCAGAGACAAAGTTCTGGAGACTACTCTGGAAGGGCAGCTTCTTCACTAAACAGGGCAGAAACAAGTAAACAGCATCAATGTTAAGGTTATTCCATTTCAGAAATGCTTCAAGGGCCACAAACTCCCATATCTTAGACGGAGCAAAAACCTCCCATAGTTTTATTCTATTTTCCTGTTTAGTCTCCTTCTAAGAAGTAATATTGTTATTATTTACTCACTAGCTTTACTTGACAAAAAGCAACATACTGTAAGTAGTTATTTATAATACAGTTTTCCACAAAGTTGATTTCATTATTGTATTCAAACACACGAACTAATTGAGAAAGCTATTAAAGACACAACATAGGATCTGTGAAGAAAATGTGCTCCTTTTAGGGATGTACCAGCCAGTAAAATTTCAAAGAAAACACTCAATAGCCTAAGTAAAATTCATGGAAAGAGGCAAAAATGCCACGTATCAAATGACTTATGTCCAATTCACACAACAGTATTAACACATCTGAAACTTGCCTCTTCCACTACAGAAATTATGCCAACACTAAGATTGCTCCATTTCTTTATTGCCCCTTTTCAAACCGTATGTATTAATAAACATCACACAAGTACTTACCAGATTTTGATCTTCCATGTGTTGAGTTAGGAGCAATGGTGAGAGACTGTGGCTTAACTGGATCTACTGGAACAGCGTAAGTGCCAGCACTTGGAACTTGGATGTAAGGTCCTACTGCTGCTACCCTTCCTGAAGCACTCAAGGATGACTGGGGTGATGAAGTTCCATTAATACGATTCAACTGAAAACGATCAGACAAATTGAAACGTGAGTGTCCATTTAATCTAGACCTTGCTGCATGAACAGGGAGGTCTAAACTTAATTATCTAGAACCATGCACTGTAGCTAAGGCACCTTAATAATTAAGTTACCATGCTCTACGTTTCTACAAAAAGAGAAAAAAAAGTAGTAGAAAGCACAAATATTATTCCTTAAACTTAACACCTCAAAAATTCTTAGTCACAGCATATAAATCTCTTATAGACACCTTTATCTCTATAAGGCCTCTTTCATTGTGCCTTTCTCAAGCAAATGGTCTAAAATGAGTTCTTAAATGATCAATATGTATGGGTTGGGGTTTTTTAAAGCAATACCTCCAGCTACTAATACATATGGAAATCCAAAATTCATCTCTAAAATCTTTTCGAAGGTCCAGACAACTATTAAGCCTAACTTTATCAAACCATTTATATTTTTATCCATTTTCCATACTGGAAGATCAGTATTTTATAAAATCCAATTTTTAATGCATCCATGCTTTTAAACACGTAGCACACAGTCATACTTTCCTTCCTAGAAATATAAACTTTTCAGATTTTTAATATAGTCTTGTCTGTGCCATGAAGAAAAATGAAAGGAAACATATTCTGTCTTACAGAAGTTTTTGGATAACTATGAGAAACCTTAAAATAGCTTTAAAGAACCTGCTACTCTTATTATACGTTCTTTATCTGTAAATGTATTACTTGAGTGGGGAAAAGTGAGATTCTATGTAGTTTTTATAGGCCCTTGATAAACTGAAGTGTGGCCCTTTTAACAGTTTATCTTACAGGAATGTTTTCTTTTTGACGTGCCTCAACTTTTTTCTTGTACAGTCGTTCGCGCAGCTCGTTGATTCGCTTGTCCATCATAGCCACCTCCATATTGCGTTTGTTTAGGAGCTCTTTCTGCTGCTGGAGCTTGGAGTTCTGCTCCTGGTTAAGCCTGTTACGGATCTTCAAAAACAAAAAAATTAAAAATAAAACCCCACTTGTTAGGGGACAGTTCTTGTTCTGTCTCTTGGCAAGTTGGTTTTTAATACAGTGTTAAAAAACCCAAAGCAACTTGGATCAACAACTTGTTCTGGTGTCTCTAATTTACGCTTACACACATCCTGTCAAGTTAGCATTTGCAATCATGAACAACTCTTGGAGGAAAACAGTGAAAAAATATCCTAAAAAACCTAGTGGATGCCTATTAAATACATACAGACTGCCTCCCATTTATAGAAAATGGATTGAGGAATTAGGCATAAAGACATTTCAGAACTGAATTCTACTGTGAAAAACTAAATCACAGAAAATGCTTGTTAGAAGTTATGCTCACCCAAGACAGCTTGTCTGTCACGAAAACTGAGTGACACCAAACTTGTAACAGAAACTCTGATTCTGTTTGCAGTTCCTCATGAGACTTCATGATGTCAAGCAGGGGTAACTGAACTGCTACTGCAGGGACTGGGCACAGATTTTCCTCTCTGCATGGGGACTAAACTGAAACCTTCACAGCGGTTTTCCAGTAGATGATGAGGTGGATTACCTTTATGGTTTAAATCAACCATGACACTCTTTATAATTATTTCTCTTGCTTTGCCATTGGCATTTTTTCATACCTTCAATAACTCAAACATTGTCTCAGTGTTCCAATTTTCATGGTAATGTTACAAGCAAAAAACACCTGAGGCAAATTTAAGTCTTGATAAACACATACGGGATCATTGTGAAGCACAAGAGAAAAATCTTCATCTATTGAGCATCTTAGTACTTAGAAATACTTAGAGAAATACTCAAAGGCAGATAGACATGCCTTGTATAAATGGGGAAGGGGGAAAGGGACCCTTATTCCTAATGCATGAAAACACGATTGATTGATTGATTTGTATGTTGTATTTGCTCATCTATATAAATGAGACTAATTTTGAAATTTAAATTCATTTTAAAATATTAAATATATTAGAGCTGTTACCTTGATCACAATCAAGTACATGAGTAAATAAAAAAAGCCCTCAAAATCCTGATACATTAGCACATAACTGGACAAAATTCCAATGTAAACTGAATATTTAATTACTCATGTGAGAGCTACACTCTAGACATAACAATCTTCTTGGAGGAGGTATTCATGCAGGGAATACTCTGTGAATACACTGCAGCTATATTGCACTATATAATGCAGGGAATATAGTGCAGCTTGTATTTTTGATTACTGTATTAAAATATGTTATTTTATGTATTTTATTTACACCAGACAATATAGCTACATTTTCACAACACACTTTTAAAATTACAGTAATGTCTCCAAGTTAAGAGGGCATCTAAGTGAGCTTGCTATACCCAGTTCAGTGCAAACTAGAAAAGTACCAAAATGAGTTTTAGAAAAAAATTTTTGAGAGAGATTAAAACAAATAATAGGTTATGTGGACATTCAGTATTTGAGGGGCTGAGAAGCGTCCTTCAAAACACTTGCACACTTTGTATCATTACGTGTATAAGAAACAAAATCGTTTTTAAAGCTAATGAAGTTCTTTCTGAAAAAAGGCTGTATGCCAACTACAACCTCACATGTTAACAGCATTCTAAGACACTGCTTTTGAGGTGTAACACAACAAATTGCCACTCATAAGAGCAGTAATACAACTTTTAAAATCCACAGCTGTAATTCAAATAGCATCTTTTTGTTACTTACCTGTAGCTCTTGATACAGCTTTTTTAATTCTACTGCTGCAGGCCCTGTCACTTGTCCATTGTAAGACTGAAACCCATTCAGTTTCCCTTTCCTTAAATCCTCCAGCTGCTGAGTGAGCTGATCCACTTTTAACACTGCAGCCTGCAGCTCCTGCTGCTTTTCCTGGAACATGGCACTTATATGCTCAATTTCAGTTGCTAAAATTAACAAGATAAAAATAACAAAAAAATAATAAATAAAGCAGAAGTTATTTTTTTTAATTCTGCAAGTATTAACAAACACACCACACTAGCTTTACATTTAATATATGTATGCACCTATAAAATACTTGCACTGCAAATTTGCTAACAGCCATAGTATTTCCTAATAGTTAGAGAATAGACTTATTCTGACTTTGTTTGACTATGTAAAACTAACAGCAAGTTCTGTCCCATACAAATTTCAAGGAAACACAGAATGTTTTTTTCTTAAGGGGGTTCTATCTGAAAACCTGCTTCAATGCTATACTGACTTATTATTTACTAGTCAGGCGGTGAACAGTAAATTCAATAAATTAAGAATTCCACATACACAGATTGCCATTCATCATCTTGCTGTAGTCCACTTGTCCTCTCATGGCACGGATTTTTTTCAGCTTTGTCTCTTGGGTTTCAACACGTTCTTTAAGTTTTTGAAGCTTTTCACTCTCAGAAACAGACTGCTGCTGGCGACGCTCTTGCTGCTTCAGGTAACGCAAACGTTGTTCCTGACAAAAGGAGGTTTTAAACACGAGGCACCTGTTACCCATTTATTTTAAAAAGCCCCCACCATATTAACTTACAAAAACATATCACTTTGGTCAGGTTTTTTATTTCCACAAATCAGAAAAGGTTATATATTTCGTTGAAATATGCATGAGTCCTAGAAAAAACTCTTAAACATCAAGTTAACAAATCTGTTTTAGAGCACAGAATCAAAATTTTTTTAGACAAAAAAATCATATTTACACAGATACGCAAATACAGCCCTAGTTAGAACACTCATTCAAATACATCTGTGATGCTTCTTCTAGCACTTGTTTTCTGACACTATTAAGAGTTTTCTTGCTGTTGGCAAAATAGATTTCCAGCACTGTTACCCAGCTTCCCAAAGATGACAAAATATGTCCAACAGAACATTTTGAACAAGATGACCTGCTGTAAAATAATGGTCCTGTTCTAAATAACAGTTCTTCTGCTGGGCACACAAGGAAAATTTTTTTAAAAAAACTTATTTCCATGAAGAAAGAGCAACAGAATCAGTACCTAGGTTGACTCCTAGGTACTCCAAGCATTGAAGGCATACTGTATACTATAATACTTTGAACAACATCAACAACATCAAAACCATTAAACCCCCTCCCCACTCTGCAAACATACTTAGATTCTTCCATATGCAAGACTTGGAAATATAATACTTGAATACTTATGAATTGGGCATATCCTCATCTCACACCACTATTACTGTAGTGGAGTGAATGAGCTACTAAAGATGAGCATGGAGTTGAGCTTGTTCTGCCACAGATCATGAAGGGGGCCACACAAGAGAGACAAGTAAGCCCTAGCAATATTTTTATAGTGACACATAGGTTGTTCGAGTAGTATTTATGCTGAAAGACTGTGCATTGCCTAAGGTAAGATTATTCTGGTAAAATTATGGATTTCTCAAGCTATTTCTTGAGCTTAACTGAAGTAACTTAATGTGTTTTTCTCTATCCATGAAACTTATGCTTGCATATGTTCAAAAAAATTGGTCTGTATATAATTATTACCTTAGCAACCAACATTTGCTGTTGATTTTCAATCTGTTGCTGTTGTCGGGCAGCCATATCTTGCAGTTCAGAAAGAGTGAGCTCAACACGTGGATTCCCAACCTGCAGAACAGAAAATGTTACATGAATGTGTTGATGTGTATCAGGCATTCTGACCAGACAAGCTAAACCCCCACTCCTCAGAGGAAGATTAAAGGCTCCTCCCAAGTCCTCAGAGGAATGATGCGCACCTGTGAAACAGTGAGGAACATCAGAGCAGAAAGGAGGGGCACAGACCATGCAGAGGGACAGAAAAAGCAAAAAGTGGAAAAGTGGATGGAGAGGAAAACACTAAGAGACAAAACAAACAAGAAGAGAGAAAAGAGCCCTTATCTGACATTTAACATCTCTCTGTTCAGATGTTTGGTAGCACTGGCATACAGTCCTGGTAAAGCACATGAGAACACACATGCAAGCAGGTATTTTAGGCAGTACGAGAATCTGAAGCTGCTTTCCTTTCCTAATATTTTCAGCATAACTGTCTTGGCAGCTTAAACTGCTCATTCATATTTGCCTGGCACAGGACAAGACCACATGAGAACTCTTAGATAAAGGGTCACTAAGCTCACATCCAAAGATGGTGAAAATTCTGATAAACTGGGTACGAATCTGTAAAAACAGATGTCTGTAGAAGTGAAGCAAAGTAAAGCTGATCCCCTTTAGATAAGTAAGTGGCTATTACTTTGAATGAAATGCAAAGTATTAGCAAGGCTTTCTCACTCTTTTGCATTTCAAAACTAACACAAGCTACAAAATGAGGATAGAGACACAATTGATGGAAAGTCTTTAAAATTCATACCATGTGTGTGACCAAATCTCATGTGTTTTAAAACATGAATGCATTGTTTCAGTATATCCATAGTTCTATCAACAAATACAATTTATATTTATACACTAAATTACTTCAAGCACACTTTTTTGTATGCAATCTCAAGATAGTGCAATGTACCAATAAAAATTCCAGAAGCTGACACTTGCTACTCAGAAAACCAAAACCCATAACCTGAGAATTGCAGGGCTTAACCACAACTTCAGAATTTCCACTGAAAGAAAATACCAGTCTTTGAAAAATTATGCTGCGAAGTTCAGAATAGCCCAACATCTGTTTCAAAGTATTTACACATAATTCAGTCAATTTATTGGATCAATGTAAATGCTGGACTACTGCACTCTAATAATTCAGTAAACAACGTAGATTTTTCACCAAATTACATGACTACACTATTAGTAAACCAAATAAAAGTTACATCACTTGCTACCCCCAATATAATCAATACCACTGAAAAAGAAAACATAATTAAATATTTTGGATATATTGATGAATAAAACTGTTTCAAATGCTTATAAAATGGAATGAGGTTTGAACATTTTACAGACATACAGAAAAAAAACCCCAAACAACCAAAACAACCCCCCAGTGCCCAAAATCAATCCCACATCAGATTACAGATCTGATCACACATCTGATCCCACAGGAAAACTGAATTAGCTGCTCTGCTTTTCTGGGCCCACCCTACTAATGTCCAGTGATGTACCTCCTGAAGTACTTGTACTTCACTCCCAGAAACATCTTGTTGACACCACAGTATCTCAAGCACTTTGAATGGCTTTTTTCATATTTCTACACCAAACTCCTACATAAGTATCAGTTCTCCAACCAGTGCACAATACAGAACTGTTTCTTTAAGCATCATTTAGGAAAGGAAAATACAATTTGTTTTAAAGTAACTGATTTTTTTTTTCTACCTGAATGAAAATTTTATGCTGCTGCATATAATTCTTTAAGACAAAGACCTCAAGGTCAATCACTAAAGTGAGCCAGACTTGGATCACTAACTTTTAAAGCTGCTGCATCTTGGACACATGATATAGACATGTCAGCTAAAATGTTTAGATTAAGTTATTGCCTCTGTTTGAACATTTCCCACTGAATAAATTATGAAGTGAAATTATAATTCTTACTGGAAACAACAACTGAAATTCCTCTTACTAGTCAACAATAATGAAAAAATTTTATAGCAGAGAAGTAATTAAAAGAGATGAAGTCCACTCAAGATACTAATTTTCTATTTCAACACAGGGAAAAAAATAGACCTTACTAGTGTGCACTTTTTTTATTAGCATGACTTATGCAGAGAAGAGTCCTTCCCAATCTTCTTTCAGGGCAAGTAACTTGTACCCACTTGTGGCCATCAAAAGAGACATTTATTATTAATTACAGACTGAAAGGCACTAATTGGCTAAGAAAGTAAGGAAGCTTCTCCAAGTGCCATCCACAAACCAAAATGTGCTTACTTGAGACAAGAAAACAACACAGAAACCAGATGCTGCTCCCAGAACATGTTCAGGCTCTGCTGACTTCAGTTGGCATGCCCAATTGCCATAAGAAAATAAACCTCTACATCTGCTTCTGCTGGGCTCTGCAGGCAATTCTTACAAGGGGCTCAGAACGGCATGAAGGCTTCCCTCTGGATCGCTGATTTTAGAATTTAAAGGGGGAATGTGTGTGACTTGAAAGTATTTTCACAATACACACATGTGCTTTCTCAGAAATATGTAACTTGCATTAAACTACGTGAAGTTTTCCCAGTGCTTCCTTTCTCTCTGCTTTGATTGCCAGTTGAAGTTAAAAACATTCATAGCTCCAGTATTTCCAGTAAAAATTTTGAGTATAACACTGTCCAAGAAATAGAGAGATCTTTTATTCCATTAAGTAATCTTGTTAAAAATACATCCAGACTCAGAGGTGGTATCTGTATAGTGGTTGCAAGAACTTCAAGGTAAAAAAGCCATTTCACCACGTGAAAATTAAAGATTTTCTAAATGGCTAATGTAACCTGGAATGCACAATGGCAATAAGAAACTGGTTTGTAAAAGCACCAGAAACTAACAAAAAAACCCCAACCCAGTTTAAACCAAGAGCTCAGAATTTTTACTGCTTTAAACAAGCATATTTGAAAGTCTCTCTCATAATGCCTGGCAAAAGTACGGTACTATTTTGCATCATGTGAAATATAGAAGATTAATTACAAGATTAATGCAAATATTAGCATCTCCTTGAAGAAGCTATTAACTACTGCAAAATGTTCCATTTAGAAAGTGTAATATCTAAAAACCTTTTATAAATGGCAAAGCACAATAACATGGGAAACAGTGATAATTAACAATTTAAATATAAACACCCTATGAGAAATCTTTTAACGTTCACCTCACTGAATACCAATAACTATCCCTTTCACTTCCAAGAGCTACACTACACTTAGGAAAAAAAAAAGACAGCTGAGGAAACATAGCATTGAACCTGTAACTTCACTCTCCGTTTTCTCCTTTTCATCCACATGGCAAAAGCAGTAAACAGAGCAAGCAGAATTCCTCTTCAACAGCAAATAAATTCTTTTCAGATAGACCGTTGCTGGTTTCAGGTCTCCAAATCAGCACAGCTTCATTTTTGAAACAGCATGAAAAACACTGAATCCTTCTCTTGTCTAGATCTAGTTAAATCAATTAGTTTAGAGCACTTCATATTAGTTAAGTCTGCTTGCAATAATCTATATGCAAACACCGCCCCAAAAAAAGTCCATCTCAGCCCTTCTCCAAAACCTCAGGCTATGCCAGGCAAAGACAGCGCTGCGTTTTCAGTTCTTTAATTCCATCCACGAAGTCAAGACACTCACCTCTCATAACAAACACGAGCCTATCGCATTTAAGGTCCAGACCTCCTCCTTTCTCCTGCAGCAAGGGAAACAGACCTCCCCTACAGAACTGACTTCTGAAGGAGGTACTAAAAAGCCACTACAAATACCTACTCCTCCAGATTCCACAGATTCATTTGCTACATGGTGATACATCAAAGCAGACAGTTTTGCTGAATTGTAAATTTTTTTTCATTGATTCACAGCAGCATTTACACAGGGATGAACTCCTAAATGAAATGCCATAGAGCAAACACTGCATTATTAGGCACTGAAGAAGTATTATGTATGTCTCATATAGATAAGAATAATTTACACCTATATTCACCAATTTCTTAATATTGACAGGGATCTTAAAAAAATTGTATTTATGTTATTTAACATGCACTTTAAAAGGGCATGATGAAAGATAGAATTTGTAATGAACTTGAGTTTCAGCTTCTGACATCACTCTCCTATTACAAGCTAATATTTTACCATTTGATGATTAATATTTTTGAGACAGGTGAGATGAATAGTACAGTAGTAATTAAATCGTTTGGGAACCAGTTTACAAGCAGTCTCAAAACAAATCATACCTTAGGCATTTAATTAAGGAAATGAATTTCCTTTAATATTTATTTCTACATATTAGTCTTGTCACTCTGAAAATTTATTTTCTCATTCCTCCTTCCTTTCTATGCTGTTGAAGATCACGAGCTCCTCAGACTACATACTTCTGGGCTATTATGAATGGCTTACTCATTGACAACTCGCAACGGTAAATGAAAAATTGCACCTGAATTCAAAATATTTCTTTGACGAGCACGATGTACTGTAGTCAAGGGATAGAAGCAATAAGGGCAGATTCCAGTGGTTTTTTGCCTTTACTCCCAATAGAAAACTCTCTTTTAAGAGGAATCTAATTATGTCAATATTAAAATAAAAACCCCATGAGACCAACCTTTTGAATAGATCATTTTTTAAAAGATGGTAATTGGGATGTGGTCTGATTTTATGAATTTTTTTGCCTCCATGCTTAACCCATGAAGATATTCATTTTTGATAATTTTCTAAGTTTGCACTAGTAAGAACAGTTATTTTAAAAATGTTAATGAAACATACACTAAATACACACCTGAGACTGTTATGATTTCAAAAAAGCTTTAAAGGAAAAACCAAATATTCAAAAGCTTTATGGGCCACCATAAGGATTGGCAGTCTCCTGCTTTGGTTCAGCAACACCCAGCCACTCAGCCAGCCAGTGTAAAGCATAACGTAACCAATTAATTGAAAAAGAAAAGCAGAGTAGTACAAGAACTTACTAATAATTTCCTGCATACTATCTCTTCGGATCTTTTTCTAGGTTTGCAAGAAGCACCATGTCATTAACTTCCCTTATCTATTTCTTCCTTCTTTTCAGTTCACACCCATCTCCCATACAAATCTTCTGAAGTTCCCTTCCCAAAACCCTGCACGAGGAACCACAGGTTCAAGTCACTCAAGCATCCTGAAACTGGCCAAGCTCCACCTTCTCCTGTGCATATTCCGGTCCACTCAATCATGTACTATGAACTCTCACGTATTTTCTACTCTTCTTCCTGTCATTCACCCCTATCACCTCTATCCTTACTCCCTCATTTTACTTCTCTTCTTGTACTTTGTTCCACCACTTTGTTCCTCTCTTGTCACAGTCAGAAATGAATCTGAGGTTAAAGCACCAATTGCCAAGGTCAATGTAACTTAAAATGTGAACAACCAGGATGCAGAGAGTCAAGAAAGTCTGTGCCTTAGCTTCTACTGTGGAGCCCAGAAGGGCTGGTTCTGACTTTGGCCATCGAAAGGGCAACCCATAGTGTTTTTTCTTGTATCCCACTACTTTCAACCATCTATTTATTAAAAAGTCAATACAGAGCAGCTACTGAAGATAATGCAGCAGATACCCCACCTTGCAGCCCAGCTACACTGTTTATTCTTTATATAAGCTGCCACTCTAAAACTGTTGTACAGATAAGGAACATTTTGGCCACATGACCTTTATAGCCAAACTAAATAAAAACCAAAACAAAACTTTCTCTGAAGTCCTCCAACCTCCCTTCTTATGATGGTAAAAGTAACCATATCCTCAAGGAGAAAAAATGTGAAAGAAACTCTCTTTATCCAAATGGGGACAACACCAGTATATCAAAGGCTGGGGGGGTACACACACCCATCACCAAACCAAAACCCCAACCTCCCCCCAACACCACAGTACTATTAGAGGCAGAAACTCCAATAGAGAGAAAAAAATCCAAGAAGCAACAACTTTGAGCTCATTAAAGAACTTATGCCCCCCCACGTGGGATTCATTACAGAGACACACAGTTTTGCCATGGCAAAAAGAAAACATCTTCACTACCCTAATAGGAGAGGACAGCAGAGGCTAGAAAGATACTGCAAGTTGCTCCTGAGAAGGCTTAAAATGGCTACATGGAAATGCAAAGTAAATACTTTGGTTTTACTACACATAGTGAAAGACTCAGCTTTCCATGATCCATAGCAGTTTTAAGTTGCTAGTACTTCCTAGGGCACAGGAGGGAATACAAAACTCATCTCCAGACTAGAGGTTTACCTTTGCAGAGCTGTCAAACCCCAGAAATCTACAGAGCTACATGACAAACAGAACTGACAGGTCTGGAACTAGGTATACAAGCATGTGGGCAAAAAGGGAGTGAAGTGTGTTATATAAACAAGCATTTTCCCAGAACAAAGCAGAATGACAACCATAAAATGAAAAGGGGTCAGTTAGAGTGCTCTCCAGCCAGTGAATTCAGACTGGGATCAGGGCTCTGACAATTCTCAGCCTCCCCAAACCATGGAGCTGTCACCACTGTGGGCCATCCGCACATTTCCTCCCCTGTGCAGCATTTACAGCAAAGGAACAGCAACTCTGGCTGAAGAACTCCAAACTGCCAGGGCAGGAAAGAAAGGAACAGCTTGCTTTTCCTGCTGAACCTACCAAAAGACTTCCTAATTCTCCAATGCTAATGTGGACATGAGCAGCAGAAACCCAGACGTGCACCATCTTTGCCTTATGCTGCATTCAAAATAACGTAAGTTTGGGGGATGCTCTGAAAAGCCCATGTGGCAACAAAGCTTTAAGGGTTGCTAGTGAGAATATCCTACACACACTTTTGGTGCCTGTCCTTGGCATCTCAGTAGTGATGAGGAAAACAGATGATCTGAGTTTATTATGCCAGTCCTGCATCAGATACGTGAAAAGTATGTGACCTCCTTATGTTCTCTGAGGTCTATAAAGGAGATGGAGCATCTGCTGAAGATTAGTGATTCTGACCTCTGTACATTTCTGAAATATACTGACCCTATGTATCATCAAATTCAAGAATTTTAATAGATTTTTGACCACATTTTCCATAAAACCTGATCTTAGTGACATGCTCAACAAAGATAACTTGAAAATCCTTCATCTAAACTCATGTGTAATGCTATAAAAAAGACAAAAGAAAGCATCTGTTTTTATTTAAACTGAAATAGAGTTTTTGCTGATCTTGACATGGATGACATTATTTCCAGTTTAGTGGCTTTATCCACAGCTCAGCCTTGCATTTTTTTAATTGGGTCAGAAACATGCCGATAGCAGAAATCCATTTTAAAGAATCCAATGACAATAGCACGTGCCTTTTTTTAGCTTAATGGAAATGAACAAGCTAATTATACCCAGAAAAGATACCCAGAATAGTGGGAATAAAGAAAACTCTACCTAGTGTGTGCTATCTCATGATGATAAAATAATCCTGAAATTACCATCACAAACAGAATCAGGTAATTTTACTTCCAAATGCTATTATAAAATATTATGGTATCATGCAAATAAATACACTAACAGTTTCTTACAATAAAGTTGCTTCAACTGCATCACAGCTTGCTGAAAAATGTCACATTATCTACAGTTGATAAAAATCTTAACCTCTCTCAATCTATACTATCTTGTTAGTAATTCCTCCAACTTGCTGATGGTTGAGTCACTCACTTTAAACAAAATGTTTAAAGTCTACTCAGTATAAGCTACAGACTCCAGATTTCTTGTTTTCCCGTATTACTTTCTTAGTAAGGCTGCTATTTTAAGCAGAACAGCTAAGAAAAGGCAGAACTTAACAAAAATTAAAACAATGCTAAAATAGGTTTTCAAAATTAGAAATGGATTTAAGCATATATTGAACATCTGCTACATCTGAAATAGACTGCTTCTAAATTACTTCTAGGAAAGTAGCATCTGAAACTTGCTTATTTAAAGCAGTACTTTCTTCCTTGTCCTTGCAGCCACTTTTAAACAGCCACAAAAATCTTAAGCATGTTTATATTAATTTTAGTGTTGGCTAAAATACCCAGTAGCTGATTTTAATTAAAACATCAACCTCATACTCCTAAAAAAAGGATCTTAAAAGAGATAACGCATTCTTGTTGAAATATCAGTTATGCACAAAATCTCAGACCTTTTCACAACCGCAATCCTTTCACTCATAGTGATTTTGAGTAATAGACAAGTTACAATACACGTTGAAAATACACTGTCTAGATCCTTTAGAAATAGCCTTAGAACTATATTTTTCTGGGTCTTTTCTAAAAGCAACAGCTTATTCTGATAGGATTGCTAAAGGTGATTAAGATGCACTTATCATTAGTCTGAATGACATGTTTAGCACCAATTTTGTGTTTATTCTTCCCTTAAGTAATTGTTTCAATATGAAGTTTTTCTGTACTGATGTAATATTGTTCATATGAGAACAGTATAATAAAACATTTCTAAAACACAAAAGCACTGAAAATAAGTATCCTGTAACTGAAAGATATGTTGTGACCTTAGTGTAAGACTTCCCACAAAACCAAACTGTCAAAAGCAAAAGTGGACCATGACATTAGGAAGTAACAAGCTTTTGATAAGGTCTTAAAATCTAAGAAGGATAGCAAATGCATGTAAGAAAATCTGATTAACTAAGAATTTCAATTCAGAGATAAGGAGTTACAAAACCTGAGCTGGTATGCATTCCGGTCATGTGACAACTAAACCCACAATCACTTAAATTAAGAGTTCAAAAGCTACACAGTACTTAAATAACATGTCCACCAAAGTGTAAAACTAACAAATTTTGAAAAGTAATTAATTACCTGTTCACTATTTTCCCATGTAATTGCAAGAGAGCACATCTTTATTTCGCAGCACTGCCCGTCAGCTGTAAACCTTTGCGATGCTTCAACACGCTTCAGCTCCATCTTTCCGCTATTTTCTGTCTACACTACTGGTTTAACAGCTTGTTGTGAACAAGCCAAATCAACAACCCTGCACATCTTACAAGTTCCTGCATGGTTTTTTGGCTCAGTGCAATCAATAGTAGGTAGGATGCCTTTTAATCCTACTCTATATGGGATAAAAGTTTCCCTGAACTCTTTATCGATATGAAAAGCTGTCTCTCTGCATTCATCAGCAATCAGCTAACGGAAAAGGCGAGTGGATTTTGCCAGCAGTAAAAGACCTAATCACGGCAAGATCAAGCCAGCTGTCAACTATAATCAGCTTGATTCATTGCACTTTTCATATTCAATGGAAAATGTTGAGCAATACACAGTTCTTTTGCAGTTATCAGGTTAAACTGAAAATGTAAGAATATAGACAATTTAGCTTTAAAAACACAAGGATTATTTGTTCCTTTGTATTTCTGTAGCATTAACAATGCTGGGCCAAAACTGAATACCAAAGAGATCAGGAAAATCATTGGGTTTTGTATGTAATTTTACTGGTTAAAGTGACAGCAAACCATACCACCTGAAACTTAACAGAGTTTCTTTATTAACAGAGACTGCCTAAAATAAAAGGTAAACAGTACAGTCAGAATAGATACCACAATCTTATGCAAATAACCTTTCCAGTGCTATTTGCTTTTCCTACATAATTCAGCTTTTTCTTAAATCTTGCATGCAACAAGATGAATACATGAGCCACCAATAAAGCTAAAGCATGTGTGCAATAGCATAAATCAAGAATCTGCAAGCCAGAGAAGACTGGAACAAGCCAAAACCTAGACCTAAGGGTTTTTAAATATTAAACATTACAGAAAATACTAAACCCCATTAACAATTTCTTATGTATCTACAAATCAGGATATTGTAGAAGATAAAACCCCAAAACACAAAAAGCTGTAATTTACCTTGTCAAACTCAGGAATGATATGCAAGTTCACCCTCTCTTCCTTCTTTCAAGAAAATAATTTGAGCATGATTCAGTGCACTTACACAAGAGATCCAGCCAAATGGGTCTCCATAAGGACACTGAAGAACTCTATGTCCAAGCACAATACAGTGACTAATCCAGCTGAATAAAGAACAGGCTTATTTTTAGCAAGCGAGTAAAGGTATGAGCTGTAGAGTAAGATTGTCCACTAGGAATACGAGAAGAAGAACAAGCTCAACTCCCTTGCTCCTAAATTAGCTAGAGGGACTTTCATTTCTCTCAGCTTTGATCTGAGGAAGACTGCAGGGGGAACAAACTTAACAACAATTAGATCTGGAGGCAGCTGCAGAAACAACAGAGAAATGGAAAGGTTCACTCGCCTGGGAAAAATATGCAGGTGGGAAATAGGTATGCCTGGTGTCCAGAGGTGAGATGGACAGGAAACTGAATGAACAAGTCAGTGAACATGGAAAGGTGCATCAGAGAAAGGAGGCCACAGCAGCACTGCATAAGAAACACCACAGAGACCATGGAAAAGATGAGAGAAAACACTGATCTGCAAACGACACAGCTACATAAAAGACAGAGCTCGAAAGGTGGACTGAAAATGAACAGCTGGCATTGCATGGAGCAGTAGTGTGTCCTGCTCTGAACTGAAAGCCACTCAGAGACAGAGCAGCAGTCCAAACTCTCAAACTTCCACATTTAACCTCTCGGAGCCATGCAGTGAATTTCATAACCTGTCTCCTGTAAAGATCTACAGAAATAAAGGAAAGGACAAGTCCCATCTTCCTTAAAATAACTGGAAATTAAAATATTTGGCTTAACTAAAAATGATACTAATGTGACTGCAAAAGGATACAGCTGTGACAAAGGGCATTGAAGTTTACAGTCCAGGTGTAAGGGCTGCACAGCAACACTTCAGAAAAATAACAAGTCTTTCAGTAATGTTTACTTTATGAGTTAATGTGTGTAATGTTATACGTCAGCTGAAACACTCATTCTAAATTGTTCTAACTTTATATAAGGGCCAAGCAGCTCAGGATTTCTATGTGCAGTGACAACTGGAAGCAATTCTTCACATGCTTCATTTAGTTAGAAATCTAGGTTAAAGAGTGAGTTGTATTGCTCCATGTCCACAACACAAACATAGGAAAATAAATACCATAGTTAGGGGTTGAACAAACATACAGACTTCTCCTCCCTGTCCCATGGATATCTGCAACCAAGTATTGCTGTAAAACTGCAAAGCCATGAGTGAGGAAAAGCAAAGCTAGACCTGTAAAAACAGGAACTAGAGGTAGAGATACAGTAAGTGGTGCAGTTTAGGTATTTTCTCCTTTGCAAAATGGGAACCCATCTGGTGGTTGTCATGGACTAGGAAACCACATATTCAGTGCCTATAACTTGTTGAACAGAACTCTCTCTGATGCCCAGAAGAACAGCAGAACTACAAAATCTGTACACTGCCGAGTGAGTATGTGTAAATGTCTGTATAACACAAGTCTGTATACTGTGACTCTCATATCCATGGCCATCTAGATAGATATCTGGCATCTAGACTGACAGAGATTAAAATTTATGTAAATATATGGAGAAGACAGAGGAAAACAGTTCTTTGACAATGTTCCAAGTAGGTTCCAAGAATGTTTCCTGGTCCCAACTAGTCAAACAATCCTTAGATTCCTCAAACCAAATTAAGTCAGATGTTAAAAGTGAGTGTTAGTCATAAACTAATGCTATCATAACTAAAATTGTAACAGGAAAATAATCACAAAGTAAGTGCAATGAAACTGATGAAATTATTCTCATAAAAAGAGGCCTCAGAGGGAGATAAGAGGTCAAGAGCATTTGAATTCCCTACAGTTTCACAGAAATTCTTTCTGTGGGATCACAGAAAGTCTTGTAGAGACACTACAAACTATTGTCCCCAACATAACTATCCTTTACTGAGGTGTGAAAAGACTTGGATTTCTAGTCCAGCAAGAATTCAAAAGCTATTTGTATGTATTAAAATTAGCTTTACACTGTAATATTTTTTTCTGCTTCCTAATTTAATTTTTTTCCCTTAAATCCTTTAGTTGGATTAGTTTTTCTATTTTTTTCAAGAGCAACATACTGCCAGCTGTCTGGAAAATGCTTCAGACAGACTTTAAGAACTGTTATCAGTCTCTGGAGAATCCAAACTCTATTAACTCTGACCTAGGAACTGAACTAGGAGATGGTGCAGAAGGCTGCTGTAGGGACAGCAAGGCTCCCCTCTCTGACAGGTAAACAATTTCCAGAATCTATGTCTTACATGAGGGAACACCTCTGACAGCAGGAGTGGCAGATAAAATAACTTTTTGTCTCTAACAAAAACAACAGAGAAAGTTTCAGCAGAAAACTGGGAAAATTTGAATCTGATTTAATGACTCTTTTACTAGAAGGTCAAAATGTTCCAAGAAGCTTGTATGAATATTGCTTCAGAAAAAAATACTTTCCTGCAAACTGTTAGAATTCTTTATGCCTAAATTGTTTAAAATCATCTTTTAATGGAATTACTTTGGTTTGACTTTGCTATGAGACCCCTGAATCGAGATTTCAAGAGTGACGTAGTTTTTTGTTCATTTCAAACAAATTTGACTAAAACCTGTCTTATATGAATGGCAGCCCTTTCCAAGCACATCGTTAAATGTTATAAACGGAGTGCTTAATACTTACAGGCTTATATTAAATTGAATTTGCAGCTCAGCTTTGAAGAACAACTTCTATCCAGACTAAGCTCTTTATCCTTCAATAGTTTAAATGAGAAACTTCAAGCAAGTACATATAATGTATTTTTCATCTGAGTTTATTACTTCTTTTAAGCATCTGACTTGTTTGCCTTTTTTCCTCACAATTAGATTTTGTTGTATCTTTGCCTGACAGGTTAAGGAAACCTTTTAATTATTTTGTCTGTTGCAAGAATACTTGTAAATGCCCCCCCATGACAAAATGTACATTAGATGTTTAATGCCTTTTTATCTGGTCACACTAACATGAATCAAATGGTTAAAACTAATGAACAACATATAATTCTATTCAAGGATTTTGGCACCACTTGTAAATCCATCTAATCGCTAACCACAGAATGGGACAAGTCACACCACAGGCACTCAAAAGCAGCGTAGCTTTACTGCTGTCATGATGGAGTGGAATACAGAGACTGCATCAGAGGGTATCTACCCTCTATCAGCAAGCGTACACTCTCTGAAATTAAATCAGTACTATGAAAATCTGCCTTGTGTATACACGTATGCAGAAGCGACTGTTAATGGAACTTCCGTAAGAATTCCCTCAGTGTAAGGGATACTAAAACAGCTGGACTACCTGTTGTAATTTTTGCTAAAAGCCTGATTTGAGACACTTTTACAGAAATAGTGAAGATGAGTTCTGTTATTGAATCAGCACAAAACTTTAACACTCAACTTCATCTACTGGTCACAGCTTCAAGACTAAGAAAATTTGCAGGAGTGCATGTCTCCAGTTTGGGATGATGGTGAAGATCTTTTCCTCTACACAAATTTCTTTTACACTAATGTTAACACAAATTCTGTAGTGAGATAAAATGAGGTTCCACTTTGTACTTCTTGGCAAAGACTTCAGTCAACATCCATTAGGAAAAAAGCTTATTGATATTACTCTCTCTAAATCGAAGGAGCAATTTTTGAAACAGCAAAAATAAGTTAAAAAGAAAATGGCACAGGAGACCACAAACTGACATTTTACGCTCCTCAAGTAAATGATAGTGAATAAAATAATTTTTATTTAAATAATATTATTTTATATATAAGCAACTACAGCAAATGAGTATTTCTTCATATACACACTGTTTTCATTACACTAATCTACTTTTATTCAGTCCAATACATTTGACTTCTGGCATGTTCCTGTACCACATTGTTTTTTCCCCCTGAGCTACATCTGTTTTCCTGTTTCTTGATCTTCAAGAAATTTCATCTGGACAACTGTCATCATCTAGTCAGTGCTCTTTCTGGGAGAGCAACATCTGATCCACGTCTCCTATCTAGGGCTGGCAGCTGCACCGGGATGGGGCTCCCCAGTCCCTCCCCTGTCTGCCACTGACCCCCAGTGGTTTCACCTATATTTGCTCTGCCTCACTGTTCACAGACTGCTGCTGCTACTATGGAATGATGCTTGGATCATGCTAGGACATCTGGAAGCAAACAAGACCCAGCACTTGGATGACCACTGTTTCATAGTCACCAATCACAGAATCGAAGAATGATTCAGGCAGAAAGGAGTCTCTAGGAGTCATCTGGTTCAGTATGCCCTGATTGGAGCAGTTCAGACTGCTCAGAACTTTATTCAGCTAGATCAAAATTCCACAGACTCTGAACAGTCCGTTCCAATGTCTGTTACTCTCAATGATAAAACATTGTTTTCCCCGTATTTATTTAGAATTCCCCTTGTTACAACTTGCATTCAGATCCACTGGCTCAGTCACACAAGCAAAAAAAAGGAAGAGGAAGAAGAGGCAGCTGTTCTCAGAGAAGAGAATCCCTCCTGAGACACTGTCCAATCTCCCTGGCGAAAGGAAATGTTTAGTTACGTAAGTCTGATCTTCACGCATCTATACCTTTGTGTACTGAAAGGGATCAGGTCCCGATTACGGCATAATTCCACTTCCAAGAAAAAAAGTTGTAAACAAAAGCAAACCCCAAAAGGTCACCTCCAGAATAAGAGCACTTGTCAATTCACAAAACCTCACAGAGTTTTCCTTTAGACTTTGTTATGCAGAATGCAAAGCTCCCAGATGAATAGTTACAGGTAAGTATTCTTTTTACAACAATGCGTGTTTCACTGCTCAAAGTGACTTAGCCTATTCTATTTTTAACTTGAAAGATAGTCTAATTAAATTTAATCATTTACATAATGTGATTTTAAGCTAACCATTATTTAAATAATTGCTGATCAAGCACATATAGTTTCAAAGAACAACAACCAAAAAAAAATCTTACTGCATATGACAAAATGCCAGTTAATAGAATTATCTAAATTTAATTGGACAGATTGTCCAGAATTTTTCCAAGACTATTCGTTCAATCAGTAAAACTAACATTCATCTTAAAGTTTTCTATGCATGTCGAACTTACAGCTCTACCCGACATTAAGCAAAAAATCAACTATTTCATCATTAAAGCAGCACACATAATAAAAATATACCTGAATGCAGAGTATTTGGTAAGATTTGAGCTGTCTTCAATGTTCCATTGGTTTGTGTTGATTTTAGGGCCAGTCTAACATTCAGCATGCCAGCAACAATGAATAAGCCTAATGCATTACGTAAGTGTAAGCTGATTAAATCCTTGATCCTGAAGCCACCTCTTTTTCCCCCCCTCCCCCTCTAATTTAAAACTTAGCACAATTGAAAATCTTAGTTTTAAACACTTCCAAAACCTAATTTGTACCATTTTTAGCATAAAACCCACTACAGTTTCACATTACTATAACACCTTCAGGTTTTAGTCTATTTTAATAAACCTGTTATTTAATACACTTTCCTAAACCTGGTAAAAGTCCTTTTTAAAGTGATCAGTTCCCTAACAAATTTTAATTTTGTGGCCAACTTTCGGGATTTAAAAAAAGAAAAAAAATGTGTACTGAATGGCATGAAGATAACAATGGTACTCAAGTTACCAAGTCTAAGCTTTACCTATAAAAAAATCACAGCAAATTCAAATCAGTACAGAGCCATGCTATCATAAAGCTTAGCCCTGCCAAGAAGTGAGATTTTAAGGCATGCCAGTCCTAATTTCCAAATATAGTATATCTCAAATGTAGTATATGAGCTACAACCCACATGGAGGAGCAGATCAGGGGAGGTCATGAAAGAGTTATGTTCCCCCAGCACTTTTAAGCACCATGATCTCACTACATTGTCAATATGACAATGGCAGCTGGATAAACGGATCCATGCAGCACAGGATATCAGCCAGTGCTCTCTACAGAAAAGGAACGTAGAAAGCAATACATGATTAACTGGTTTGAATAGGGGAAAAAATTCCTTCCCCTAGGTCCACATGCCATACACAAAACAAGCTGCAAAGGGAGCTGAAAACTGACTGAACAACTCTGTTGCTACATGGGAATGTGTGTGAATTTTAGATAATTATCAGGCAGTACATAAGCACAAAATTGTTGAATCTGCACAATTGCTTTTAACATTTTAGGGGGTTTTTCTTATTTAAGACTTCTCGGCTTGAAAAAACTGATTTGTTTGCTTCTAAACTTCAAGTATTATTTTACTCTGAGAAAGAGCCATATGCACATTTGTAAAGTGACAGTGCTTCATAGAGACAATATAACTATGAATTGGTGAGGTCAAATGTTTTTATTGAAATTTGAAATGTTTAAAAATAGCCAACTATAGCTAGAGTATCCTGGTAAAGGCACCAGAATGGTCCTGAGCAAATGAGAACAGACTATGCTTTGCAGAATCTTCATTAGTGTTGAGGATGAGACGAGAAAACAGCAAGGAGAGTTTCAGCTCAGGAGTAGGAGGTTTTTAAGCCATGGCAGTTTTGAAAGAGATATACTATGTTTTATGTGTAAAAGAGAAAATGTTCAAGCCAGGAGTCACAGGTGGCCTATGGTATGTAATTTGTATTTTAAATTAGAAACCTAGTAATATACTAGTTTAAAAAACTCCACAGGTAGAAATTAATCAAGTGCATAAAAACAGTATAAAAAGATGGCTCTGAGGGGTATGTAAGCTCTTCTACCAGCATCTGAAAACATCCCGATCCACAGATATATCCTCATGTTTCAACATATAAGGGAATGTCATGAATCAGTC
The DNA here is from genome assembly GCF_009650955.1 of Corvus moneduloides. Classification (NCBI taxonomy): domain Eukaryota; kingdom Metazoa; phylum Chordata; class Aves; order Passeriformes; family Corvidae; genus Corvus; species Corvus moneduloides. Next base: position 9,721,267 of record NC_045481.1, on the reverse strand, counting down.
CCAGTGAGATAAATCAAAGAAAAGACATGTGGACAGGCAATACAAGTGTGAAAGAATAATGTGGCTTGGTTTTACTTCACACAGAATGAATAAAACAGATTAGAACATGAATTAATAAGACTCTGGGGCTTCTTGTATGACGTAATTTCTTTCTAGACAGAAAATTCAGAGTAGTTGATGAAAAAGACACGTTGTACCATTCACTTTCTAACAAAATCAAAACAAAGCCAAGATCAATGTATCTTTTCCCCAGTTCCCATCATTATACACCTTGAAAAGTAATAATTTTTAAAACACGAAGTATTTGAGTGGTGTTGATCCAAACCTTTAGGATTTATTACATACCCCATTCTCTGTACGTTTCTCCACAGGTATATTTATGCCATTTCTTTGATTTTGGGCTTGACGTCCACCTAAAAGTAAAGTATCACTCTTAGTGCAAAGTTCAGTTTTCAAAACAAATAGTTTTCAGTCTTGAGTCTGTTCTTCAATGTTCTGAGAATTCTGTTCAAGAATTTGTATGAAACTTTTACCTGTGGGTTTTTATTCTGCTAGTTCCAACTCTTTCTTACTGAAGTTACTTTTTGTAAGCAGTGAATCAGCAGAAATAAAGCTTTTACTTCACAGACTTCCTCAGTTAAAAGTACAGACATGCAGCTCTATTTTCCTAACTTCTCTTTGGGCAAAGATGTCCTGAAGGGCAATGTACTCAAGTTTTGTAATTTGTGCCCATGAGAAGCAGTAGCTTCAACTGAATACTACAAATTAGTATTAGTAGGGGAAGCTTTTCTAATTTCTAACTTATAAACAACTTTAATCTACAAATTGATCCATAGATCAATGACGAATTAAAAAGCATTGCATGCATGGTTCAGAAACAATGCTTTCCTTGTACACTGAAATTCTTTGGCTTTAGGTGTATCTTAAATTTCTTAACATACTTTATATTTGTATTGCCCAAAGGATAGCTGGCTATTTTACAAAGTATCTAATTAATACAAAATTCCCTCACACATTTTTGGGTCTGCTACTTCTGCATTCAAAACAAGCAGGAACCACTTAAAAATAAGAGAAGAAACCTCAGCTGAAAGCAGGAAGGACTCAGCAGAGACTTGAAATCCTGTTGTTAAAAGTAGTCAGATTAGATGAATGAGTCAGGATAATCTGGGCATGCAAACACACCTCACCGAGACACCTTTCCCGTCCTTCAGACAGTCTGACAGCCATTAAGTCTATAATGCACAGCCTCAAAACTCTCTCATAGATTAAGTACAGTCTACACCAGTAAGTTCAGAAAACTAAAACACTTCTATTTTTTTAATACAGACTTTTAAGAAAGCCCACTTCATAGGGCACTGTTTCATATAAAGGCTTCTCCTATAGAACCAAGCAGACCAGCAATTTTTCAGGATGTAAATTATCACCACTATTAAATATACCTTCATGAAGTTCTGAGAAAGTAAAGGCACTGAAACCTCTGCCAGTGATGTCTGGCAGATTTGAGTTTTTAGAGGAGGCAAAGGAATTTACCGAGTCTTTCTCTGTGCAACTGAAAGAACAGGAGGTCAAAAAGAACCATTTCACCCACTCAAAATGTAGGGACTTTCTCTCAATAAGAAAAAACTACAAGTCTCTAATATCCACCAACTTTTTTGGATCCAAATTAAGCAAAATACAAATGGATTTTGCTATTACTCAACAGACCAGCAGAAATTATTCTAAAGAAGAGAATTGGAGAACAAGAATAAAGGTGCCCCTGAGGAAGGTTCAAAATGGCTTAGGTATAAGGAAGTTGTATTACATATAACCACTGAAGTTCACTGAATGAACTGAAAGCAAAACTCATTTCAGAAATCTTTTAAATCTGTTTCAGTAACAGCACTACAGGATAAATATACTTACTCTGTTCATTGTTTTCAGCTGGTGACTCTTCATGACGAAGAAAAAATTTCACCTCTTCCCTGCGGGGCCCCCACTTCTGTAGGTGGTCATACATCATGTGGTCAAAGGGTATGGGCCGCTCTGAAAGTACCAGACCAAAAAACCTCATCACAACTCCTTAAAATCAAGCAGGGTTATACAAAACTTTTATTAATGATCAGAATGTCCTTTTTGGTAGCAATTCAATATATCCAATGTATTTTGTCTTACATGAAGTCTAAAAAACAGGCACCAGCAGACATTGGATGGATGGTATTAAAAGCTGGCCTGTTACTGTAACACAGCACTACAGAACCAGCTTGCAAAACCATACCAGTGTTCAGGAACCCTAACTTAGGAAATAGCAACTTTGCTCCCCATCACCACCAGATGGGCAATCTGTTCTATTATTGAAACGATTCATTCAGTTTGAGCCTCTGGATTTCCACTCAGACTAAAAGCCTTATCATTCTATTGACATTTCATCTCCTAAGCATTTGAGCAGGTACTCCCACTCTAATACGCTTTGCTAGACACTAACTTCCAGTATCTGTGAAATTACTGGCAACTCTTTGAACAAATAAAGACTAACTTCTATGCAACAGTCAGTCTCTTTGCTTTTCCCCAAGAAAACAGAAGACATTCTCATAGAGTAATTAATTCTTCTAAACTGATCAAAAAAAATATTAGTAGGAGGCTGCACACTATATATTTACTATTTCAAAATGGAAATACATTTAAGAAGACAAGTTTTTCCCTGTTTCCATAATTACACTTGCATTTATTACCAGATGTTTTTACTAAGATAATAAAATTTCCATTTTAAGATTTAATAATAAGTACCAAATTACATCTTCTAACCAGAATAAAATTATATTATATACTATACTTTGTTGTTAAAAGCAAAATGCTTTTGGCCTTCAAAACCCAAACCACATTATCTCCTACCAGGAAAAGCACCCCTAACAATCTGTTATCCATTTCATACTTCACCCATTTGACATGAGAAGACAAAATGATACAAAGATTTAAGAGAAATCTTGGGGAAAGCTTGGGAAAACCAAATCACAAATATACCTTTATGCAATAAAATTTACCTAAATTTATATGCATTACCAGCTACATAGATGTACATGTCTTGATACTCTTGGGATACTTAACTGCAGTGCTTAAACAATACATTTTTATCAATTGTTTCACAATGCATTTAATACAATAAACTGTTTTGTCAAAATATGTCATGTCAAATAGGTATGTGATTAACATAATTTAGCCACAGTTAGATCTAGCTGCTTTCAGTAGGGAAGGGTCATTTAAACCACAAGCTAATCATATTCATCAGGTGACTGGTTACTTATCTTTCTGAAGAAAAAAAGAAAAAAAGAAAAAAAAAAAAAAAAAAAAAAAAAAAAAGAAGACACAAAACAAACTCCAAAAAAAACCAAACCAACAAACCACCCCCCCTAAACCAAAACACAACAATTGCATTAGAAAAATAAATCATTTTCTTAACTTCTTCCTGTTCCTCAAGTAGTGTCCCAGAAACATTGTCAATAATGTTTAAGCACACAAGAATAAGGTCAGTGGCTTATTACTACTCAGTTCTTGAAAAGGTATTTTAAAAACATGATTTTCAGGTTTTTCAACTCCTAAAGTAAAGTAAGGTTTCAAGTGCTTTGAAGCATATCCACTAAAATTGCAGCATGAGTCTTCTAAAGATCACTGAATGTAAAAATATTTAAGTGGTTTAGTTCAGCAATTTTAGGACACAAGATATGAATCTTTAGGAATTTCTCTCGAACAGAAAAATTGCCAGGTAAGCCCCACTAGAACAGGGCAGGGCTAATTCTGGAATGGTGAGGAGTAGCTGCAGCTTCCCTCCTGGTTAAGCTGGTCTCCCATTAAAAGTAAGGCCCTGATCCCAGGAGCTAGTCAAAGTAAGAGGTTTCATTTACATAATGCACCTTCAATAATTAAGACTAATATTTTTCAGACATGACAATGGAAAGAAATGGCAAAGACATTTTCTACTAGTTTAGCAGTTCTTTCACAAAACCAGTTTGGGATGTTATCCTAATGTAGACAGAAAACAGGCTGAAGTAGTAACAGCATCATCAACATCACTGAAACAAAGAAAAGAAATATGGAGCAGCACTAACCATTCTGTACTACATGAAACAAATTCAAGAAACAAAGAGGAAGAAAAATGGACATTAACACTTAAGACATGATGAGAATTGAAATTCCCATTGCTTCCCTCAGTTTAAATCCTTTAAGTCTACAAGAACTGCAAGAAGAAAGCATGATCTTATATTTGCAGTATAATAGTACAAAGAGATATTTTCTGAAAATCCCTGTTCTTTAAGAACAAAAATGAAAACAAAACAAAGAGAAATGCTACAGTTAAATTTTTCCCAGTTGTTATAGCTTCAGAAATATTTGTCAGTAATTGGTTTCTCAAAACTATTTCAAACTTCAATTTTAATTTTTTTAGGAGTTTAAATAGGACAGAGCATTCTGAGAGCAGGAAGAAAAGGTTACGAGGAGAATAGGTGTAGAGTAATAATAAAAAGGTTGGATCCTTATACTTTAACACATCAAACATGATCTAGAGAACATTTGTTTTCATGAGTAATAAAGCAGAAAACCATGATAAATGCATATATTCATACTTATCTGAAAAAACTGCCTTAGATTTTAAGTTGGCTCAAGATTCTAAAACATTTTTGAGAAATGAGCTATACTCCTTTCCTTTTAAGTAGAAGTTTTGAGGATAGGCTACTTTTAAGGATTCCAAAACAAAACACCCTGTGAATCTGAAACACAAATACTGCACCCATGTTTCAGAAAAGAGTTAAAAAATCCTTCTGGTGGAGCTACAAATCCACGACTTAAAAGTAAGTTTCAGTCTTCAAAATCTATTTTTTTCCTGACTTCAAGGATCCTGCTATGTGTAATAAACGTATTTATGCCTCCTCTACATGAACCCAGAATAAAAAGTAATAGATTATCTCCTTAGGGGAGTTCGCTGTGAGATCTGGACTGAGTCTTTCCCTGCTCAGGTTTGCAGAAGTACACTCCAAGTAAGAAACCATTTCTTTCACACTCTCTTGCCTCCTGTGTTACCATCACATTGAAGAATACCAGTTATAACCAATTGCTGAAGGGCATTCCAGGTGTAAATGAACTGGATAATTCGTACTGGGTGGATTTAAAGGTTGGAATCAATTGTCTCTTTAAACATATTACAAGTTCCTGGCATCAGACCTGTCTTTTACCCTCCTTACTGACTGCTATTTGCAGTAACAGCGGAATGAAGAAGAACATTCTGGTTTCTTCTCCTGTTATGGCATGAGAAATCCTTGCAAAAAGAGGAAGCTTCAAACTGACAAAGCGCAAGGTGGTACAAAGTCCAATATATCAGGCACAAATGCTACTGACTTTTTCAACTACTACTCATCTCAAGAAACACAAAAGCAAACAGATAAAAGCTACAATAATAAATAAACCAATGTATTTTCCAACAGCTAAGATACTGTCATCTTCTGCACTGTAGAAATCTTACATAATTTTTGGATTTTAGTAACATTTTTCTGGAAGAAAAATGGTCTCTCATCCTCTAAAAATAAAATGAAGTGTTTCTCATTTACTTGTACGTACACATTCAAAACAGGAACGCTATTAAAAGAGACAGTATTTTGTTAGAGCAATAGAAATTAGAAAGGCTTTTAGGCATGCAAACTGTTATTTGTACCTGATAATAAGATTACAGTCCACAAGTCCCAATGCTTTGAATTTGAATGGACATATATTATTCAGTCGGGCTACCTAAAAGAAACTGTGGCTACCTGTAGAGCAGAGGAGTTAAGCACATTCACAAGAGGCCAGGTAGACAGCACTCTCTTATGAAGAGAGGTGCAATTTGTCATCTGTGCCACATGGAGAGACTGTCAGGAAAATAGACCACTTCTGGTGTATGACAAAATGTAATGTGTTTTTTCAGCCCATGATTTTCTGTATTAACTTTTGTTTTGAATTTTACTTTCCAAAATGTCCTCGGAAAGAACACTTGCGGAACTCTTGAGGATAAGGGTGAGGGATCAGAGACAGTGTAACAGAACAGATAAAATATGCTTTTTCACGGGCACAACATGCAGCAGTTTTATTGCAAATTGCCTCACACTTCCCACTCAGAACCATAGTTTAAAGTTTTTTGTTTTAACTGTCGCATTTAACTGTTCAGACTCTTGTTTTCTACATCAGATCTCTACTCCAGACAAAATTATTTTTAAAAACTTCAGTGGAAAGAGTTCAGTTTAGCTCTCAGAAGCAGCAGAAGGAAAAATTATCAAATTTTGCCCACGTCGTTCCACTGAGACATCTACGTGCCCTAGACTTTGGGTCAAGAAGCTGAGGTTGCAGATTTTGTATCCTGTATTTAAGAACAACAAAATAAATGTTTGTGCTGAAATTCCTGTCAGAGAACCTTAAAACCAGAGTTTGGGGTGCAGGATACCTTTTTTGCTGACACTACAGGCCTTTTTGAAAGACCAAAAAATATACGTGAGTGTTCTATTTTTTCTTTCATTCTCTCCACTATTTTCTATTCTACACTTTCAGTGGAATAGAGCTACAGAGTTATCATCTTGGGAATTCAGAAAGCAAAGCCACCTTTGTGAAAACACCTTCATGCGAGTTTTACCAGAATCTCGGCGCTAACAATGGGCTCTGGGCAGGCCTCTGCTCCTACACCTAAGTGTCTGTATGAAGATCTCCACTTCAGAAAACTGGGTGAGCTCCAGTGCTCAAAATTAAAAGAAAACAACCAGCTGAAATCAGTCATCTCCTTTTTTTCTATTCACAGTAATATCCAGATCTCCACTGACTTTACTGGGATCAAAGACAGGTAACTCTCAGGGTAGATGCCCAAAATTTAGTCTTAGTGCCTGCATCGCAACTTCCTGGATAAATTCGATTTCCCACTTTATAGAAGCTTTTATCTTTAGATATCTTACACTTTGAGAAATAAAGTATTATACCCCCAGATAACATTTAAGATTGAGAAAATATTTTATCACAGAAAACCTGTGCTTCTAAGGTCCAAGGTTTGCAAGGTGTAAGTGCTCCAGGAAGATGACATAGATCACTTTTCCAGTTTCCAGTCACCCTTTGAAGCTAGTTGACAACATTCTTTCCTACACCTTTTTCAGAAGTACACCTTCAAAAGTATTGTGAAAGCAGAAGAATAAATAATACCATGTATGTTACACTTTCACAAATGAGTGATTGGAAAATATTAGGAAGATTGGAGTGTCATTAAAGTCTGCAGATCCATTTTAGAAGTCTATGATGCACTTGGCATCATAGACTCCATAATCCAAATTTCCAATTTGAAAAAGTTTTAACCCTTCTTCAAGTTCTATCCTTAAAGACAAGTTTCTAACTAAGCATATACTGACTTTGTATTCCTAGAATTGCAGGCGTACAATTCTTAACCTTTCCCCTGTTCACTCTTGCCTAAACTATGAGTTTCCATCCAGGTAGGAAAGAACTTCTTGAGGTACCTTTTCCTTTTACAAAGTCTTAGAACAGTTTAGAAAAAGATGAGGCATAGTTTTCCTAGGAGGAAAATATTCTAGATTGCCAATATGTAAAAGTTCCAAAGGCATCTGAATAATACCCATTGTGTCTGCCTGGCAAAAAGGCCCCAATCAAAATAAAACACCTCAATGGAAAATTTAAGAATTCAGTATCCAGTTATGACCTCATCAGTCTTTATACAGAAGAAATTACATTAAACAGGGGTCACTTTAAATACTAAGAGATAAGAAGGGGGGATTGGAACTAGATGATCTGTCAGGTCCCTCCCAACCCAAACCATTCCATGGTCCTATTCTATGATTCTATGAACATGTCTGTTATCCTCATCCATCCACCAATTCTACTTAGATCCATACACTGATAAACTTTGTTTAATAAGGTTTGTACTACATGCAATTGCAAGAATCCATTTAAAAACAGAATCTACCATGCATGCACTTTGACACATTCCTGAAAAAAACTACCTGCCTCACTATTCTGTTAAATAATAATTGCAACACAAATAGGATATGGACACTGCTACCTGCCCCAAGAGGGGCTGACAAATCTTTGAGAGGAAATGTTCACGAATAGGCTAGAGATACTAACTATGTTCCATTCTGGCATAATGCTGTCTGCAGAGCATCTGCTGTTCATGACACAGAAAGAAAAAAAAAGTCTATACCCTTTCTTAAATTTCAGTTTGTGTTCACATGCTAACAGTGAAGAAATAGGACTGGAAAGAATGCAGGTGGTGATCTGCACCCACTGACTGAGATCTCATCCTGAGATTCCCTACTGTCATTTAAATACCCTCCCATCCTATTAGAAAAACAGAAATACAGAACACTAACAGACCTTACATATGCATTTTATCAAATGCTTCAGACTGAGGAATAAAACAGAAAAGAAAAAAGTGTCAAGAATTACTAGACTACTAGAAGAAAAAAATCAGAGTACAATATGTAATTGAAATAATTAGTATTGAGAATTCACTCTTTTTTTATAATTGGTGCACATATTAAAATCCATTTCCAGTTAACATTTTACTTACCATTTCCACGCCATACTTCAGCCAGATGGCAGCTTCCTTCTCCAGGCTCTTTGCAAAACTCCACCACATCGCGACAGGTTGTTTCTGGTGTAATTGGAACTTCTGTCAGAATCTGTTCATTGTTGCTCAGAAACACAGTTAATATCATCTGAAAGAAATAAAAAGAAAAATAGCAGAATATTAAAAAAAGGACAAAAATAAGATTACGGGTAATTTTTTTCCCCTCTGTAAATGGAAATGTATGCCTACTATGTTCCAAAGTAGTTTTCAGTCTCCTGTAACTTTAAAAAAGATTTAGTCCTTTGTGTTCATTTTTTTTGACAGTACATTGAATTGACAATTTTTTTTTTTATAAAAGCTTGAGTTGAAATGCTTTAGTTCTGTCTGAAAATAAGGCTGAGAGGAAAGGAACAAGTTTCAGCTATGTTAGATGCTTGAAATCATAGCATTTAAATGTTGAAAATAAATGCACACTTTGGCAGAGTAACCACAAGCTTCAGGATGTACTCAAAGACAAATATTCCTAAAATGCACTAAATCCTCTGAAAGACACCTGACCCTAAGCTCCTGCTTAAAATTAAATGAATTATTTTATCCATTCTCTCTGCACCTTAATTCCCATCTGTAGTCACAACACTGTTCTGTAAACTCATGGGGAAGGAAAAGAGAGAACATCGTATTTTAGAAGGCAAAAAATACCATAACAATAAATGGCCCTAAATAACATAATAAAATTAATAACTTTGCTTGCAATTAAAGTTCTTCCAGATCTTTCCCATAAATAAAATGTGGTGTCACATATTGAACCTAATAACAGCTCTTCATTAAATAAGCACTCTTCAGGTAAATAAAAGTTGTGCTTCAATTTGCATAGGCAACTCTTAAGAACATTCATAATACTTTTATCTGTGGGACACATACATCAGCCAGACTGGAGACTGACATTAATAACAGCTAGATAATGAGTGAGAGCAGTCTGCTTTAGAAATAGACACAGGACAAATTCCAAGAAAGCCCAGGCTTCAAGCTCTCAGTCTCAGCAGTCCTCCAGGTTATTTCAGTCCAGGTTTCTACTCTCCCTTAACCTGCCAAGTTTGCATGCTGTGTCCTGAAGTATTCAAGTACCTACACATCAACACAAGAAGCAGTCAAACAGAACTGAAAATATACCAGAATTCAGGCCTGAGTTTTTCCAACAGCAGCATAAAGGAAGCCATAGTAAAAGCTGTAATACAAGGTGGAGGAAGCTACAGGATACAGCCAACAGATAATAATGAAAGTGCCTGTAACCACCTACTGTAAGCAGCTCAAAACATTATTGTTCCCCCGACAGAAGATTCAGACAGTCTCAGTATTCAGTGGCTGTGGTTATATACCAAGTACCTGATGTGGAATTTACTAGTGGAATTTGACCTCATATTTAAGAAGAAAGGGTCACATACATGAACATAAACCAACAGGATTAGAAGAAACCTTAAGAGGTCATCTAATGCAGGCTCTTGGCCTCAGGCAGGATAAACTATACCTGTATTATTCTGCAGAGATGCTTGTCTAACCTGTTCTGAAAAGCCTTTCATGATGGAAATTCCACCACTTCCCTATGCCATCCACCCCAGAAATCCAGGATTCCTGTTGCAAGAGGAAGTTTCTTGAAGTCTAGCTAGAGTTTGCCTTACCACCATTTAAACCCCATAGTTCTTCTAGCCACAGGGGTAACAGAAAACATATTTCTTCCTCTTTTTCCCTCTGCACTTAAATTTAAAGAACATGCAATATGTAAGTAAATTAAGTAACTTAAATTAAACGACACCAGTTTAATGAAGTTATTAGTGCCAGTATTCTGAACAGTTTTCCCATAACACTTGATAGTAGTTTCAAAATAAAACCCAAGCTCCTGAAACTTTTTGAGAATACAAAAAGACCCTGGCTTTACAGCCTCAACATTTGCATTAAAGACCTATATTCTTGGTATGAAAGGATATATAAAATGTCTTAACATCATGTGATTTTACATAGTTTCCAAGTTTTTATTTCCTTATTGCTGTAAAAGTCACACTGGCCCAGAAAACTTGTTTCATGTCTTCAAGATTATGTATCTGCTTCTGCAGACGGACCAAAAGAGGAAGAAAAGCCTTGTAGGTGTGAGTTATCCTATTTATCTCAGTCACTTCTCCATAAATTCCAATCTCAAGCACTACACAAACTCACAGTCCCCTTGGCAACACCAGGATAAAGTTTGCTGTACCTCAACCACACCACTTGACTCCCTCAGCTCAGAGGGCATCAGTATCGTCTTCTACAAAGCTGGGTGTCACAGTTTCAGCCCAGGGAAAGGTATCTCACTAATGAGGAAGCAAGGTGCCACAGCCAACTATTGCTGTAACACTCATCAAGGAAATTTGATTAAGTAAGGACTTATTTTTAACAGGTTGTCTGAGCAATACTAAAGGAACTGAAACACTGTGCTGCAAAACAAATATCCTGAAACATACACAGGAAGACTCAAAATATTGCACATTATTAATATATTGCAATATTAGATTTTCAAGGCAGTATCATAGCTATTAATTTTTGTGGTGGAAATGGATAAGAATCAGAGGTATTACATAGTGATAAAATACAAATTAGCATTGATGGAGCCTGGAAATTTGCTGCTGAAAAACACAAGTGAAGCATACATGTGAAATACCCAAGTATACCCACTGAAGTAAACAAGTTACAAGAAAAAAACATTCCTAGCCAAAGATTAGGACACAAAGGAACTGATAAATCCTTTCTCATTTTAAATTGACTTCTAAATAGGAGCAACTAAATAAAACCAATCTTGTAAAAATGTGATCATAACCACTGTAGCATTTCTTTGATCGTCTCTCAATTCACAGCTTTTAATATGTGAACACAATGTCACACAACAGGATCAGCCTAACATTCATGAGCAAATCACCTCAGGGATTCTAAATCATGTATTTTTTGCACCATAAACATCAAGCTCCAAACCTTACACTTCATCCTTCTCACCACACACATAGGTATTACCTGTTACTCTCCTCTATGACTCCTGCTACAAAACCAATGGTTTGATTCCAACTTTCACAATTTCATGTCTTTTCCGTACCAAATAAGCTACAGCAAACCTTCCAACCTGCCTTCAAAACTGTCATCTCATTTCTCAGCTGACAGATGACCTCCTCCTAGGACAGATTTGGAAACAGTACTCTACCCAAAACTTCTCTGTCCCACAGGTCCTTGCCTAATAGTTGCACATACTCCTCTTAGTATGGCGTCTCCCCTTGATCCATTCCCTCTTCAAAGCATACTTCCTGTATTATTTAAAGGACGTATTTTATCATCCCTGCAGTTCTCAAGGAGGTGGAAGTAGAGATAAATCTACAAGACCATTTTCCTTGCTTGTTATCTCACCTCTTTCTACAGCTGAATAATGTCACCTGCAAAAATTTCAATAGACATCGTTCAGAGAGATGTCAGTTTTATCTATCTAGACCTGATCTCCTGCTAAGGAAACTGAAATGTTGGCAACTTCGATTGACTCTTATGAATGCCTAGCTGTCAATTCAAGTTCCACAAGGCTGTAACACAGTCCTTAGCCATGTTTCACCAATGATTCCCTAGATTTCATTCATCATAACACACAGGTACCCATCACCCTGAGCTGTAGTATAGACATCTTTGACACAAACCTCAGTCTTGTGTCTCAGATCTATCTCTACTTTTCCTGTACGATATGTAAAACAGAGAAAGGTGTTTTTTCCATAAAGTGGTCCAGCTAATGCTCTCAGTTTGCAAACTTGCAAATAAAGGTTTCCCAGCTTTTCACTGGTGTGCCTTTTTCACTCGTGTCAACTACCACAACAAAAATCACCCTTCATGCCTGCAGCCTTGACCCAGTTGCCTTTCTGTGTCAGTCCTGATAAGCACAATTTATTTGTCTTTGCTTCCCCATTGGGAAGTGCAATCTTCTTTCTTATCATTTTTCACTATCAAGAAATTTATGTCAAATTGGCCCTTTACACCTGTTTCTACTCTCCATGTGCTTAATATTAACAGGTGGTTTTATGGTTTCCTCACTGTTGTCCACCATGCCTTATATGCACCTGCAAAGCAACCTCATTATTTCCCTTGGAGACCCTCCTTTGCTGTTCTGGCTAAACACTTCAGACACAAGTCTAAGTCATTATTATGCTGAAAAGTGCTGCCAGTGAGGTGAGAAATATTGTTTTGTCTCCTTAGAGATGAACTGGATGGTTACAGAAGTCTTTCTTCATCCCTAACCAAGATTCCAAGAGCTGCACAACAGAGATGCATTCAACTTGTCTACCACAGCAGAGATCCCACAGGGTCACAAATGCCTTACACACAACTATACAGAAACAAACCATCTTTCAAATGAGTCTGATGGCCTTTGCTCTAAATGAGCTTGGTCAGGCTGTCCTAGAATCCACCTTGACCTCACTACTTGTGTTGTGCTACTTCAGTAGCATTCCCCTAGTACAATGTGCAATTACTTATGACTGGAATAAAACCAGACCACCACCACCAAAACAGCTGGTGTAGCATGTTGATTCTTAGTTAAGATATAGTCTAGAAAGCCAAAATTCCAACTGCTGAACAAAGTTTTTGCCTCACCGTTTTTCTACAGTCTTACTGAAAAAAACCAAACAGCTAGTGAATTAAAAAGGTCTACACTTAAGTAAATCCTCTTTAATAATTTTTGTGGAGACAAGAACTACATCTCACTCAATTATTACCTCAAGCTACCAAGACCTGAAACTCTGCAGCTTGAGAAGAAATAAATTGTACACCCACACCTCCATTGCTTTATGCCAAAGCTAATTTACTAAGTCAGATGGCTGATAACAATATTTATTGTAAAAACAACAACAAAGTCCACATAAGTAGGTATTTCCTGATACCCTACTTACAGCAAATTGAGTTACTTGATCTATCAGAAAGGAACCAGACAAGTACTATTTCAGGACATGCTGAAACATTAGAATTGAAAACAAGTTTAAGATTATTTTCTTATAGTAATATTGACATATTCAACTATAAAAAATGAAAGTGAGTTCTGTGGATGAAGATGGGGAACTACTTTGTTGGCTTTTTATTTTATGTACAACCATTTTTTAACTAAACCCCATGTTTCCAATCAAAACCAGAGTTCCTGGTAAAAACTGATCTGAGAATCATTACTTTTCCTGCATGTAATTTTATGTCCATAGTTTAAAAAAAGAAGACACATCTAGGAAAGTTTAAAAGCAAGATCACTCAAGCAGAGGACCAAAGACTTGGAAAAAAACAACCCTGCAACCCAAGAAAATGAAAACCATGAATTTTTCTTTGTGCTATCCATTACTCTCATTATCCAAATTTAGAATGCCTACATGATATTAGAGTGGATAATAGAGAATTTTTTTAATAACTTCTGTCAATTTAAGAATTATCAAACATATGATTGCAAGTTAAAAATATACTGGGTATTTAATACGGCTAAATTCACACACTACTGTTTAGTCATATTGGACTCTCCCTTTGCCTTTTTTGGTCTTTAAACCAGCCTAGAAATTTCACTGTATAAATGAACAACAAAAAAACAAACAAAAAACCCTTCTCTTCCAGTAGATCAGTGAACAGACATTTCAAATACAAAGCTGATACACAATCAACTTAAAGTACCAAACTGTTTCTAATAGAAATCCCAACTTCAATCCTTCTGTTTCACAGGAACTGGAAGGCATTATCTTCTCACCATACATTTTCCCCTAACAAAGAATTCCAGAACATTCATTCATGATCTTGTGCTTTGCCATTTCAGAACTTTTAGAGGTGCCTACAACTACAAGATGAGAACAATCAGCGAAGAAAAGACCTGTTCAAAGTGAATCTCTCTTGAACAGTAGAGACCTCAACATCTGCCAAGAATTTTAACTTTTGATTTTGCTAACTTGGGAGTCCCAGGAGTTTGCTATATTCAAGGTGCTACTACGATAGTTTTAACTGAAATTTCCAAAGCCCTCTCTTACTGAAATGTCATAGCCCCATCAATCAAACATGAACTTTGAGTAAGACTAAGGATTTCAGCTCCTAGAAAAATTACAGAATGAGAGGCAGGCAAAATGTGAAAATGTAAAAAATCATCCCTTCGGTGATGAGATACATCGATATGCATGACTTTGCATGTAGAACGGTCAGAAAAAAGTGACAAGTTATTAATTGTCTCATGCAAGCTTGCTTGCCTGGAATTCGTGCCATTATATAAAACTTCCATCAGCTACAGCTGTAGAAACTGTAGTTGTACATTTCAAGTATTAAATCAGAGTTCTAACTTTTGTTGCAGTATGAACACAGCCCCTCTTTATGATGATAGACTTAATTAGGTAAAGCTTTAAGCAATTACATTAAAAAAAATACGAGACTATGAAATTAAAACCACAGAACTGTTTGAATTAAAGCCATCTAAAGATACTGTCTTGACTCAAATCACAAGTATTTCTTTATACTACTGAAATTTCAGAACAAACAAATCCCAAATAAATCTCTCATGTTAGTATGTGCAAACCCCAGACAAATAGCAGTAAGATTAAACAATTTCACTTCTCTGTATTAATAAGAAACACTTAAAATCCATCTAAGCAACAAGTTACACAGCAGCATGCTTTTGCCAACAATTATTTACCTTCAGATCGAAGCTGTTATTTTTGAAAATGAATCTGTTGAAGAGTTTCTTGCAGTATGCTTGTGAGTCTTATTTTGAATAAAGGATCAAGACATACAGCAAATTTATTACCAATTACTGTGGTTTTCACCAGGAGATTTCTTTCCTCTAATATCTTGCTTCCCTTCCCCATATATGGGGTGAAAAATAACTGCAATCAATTTCCATATTTCTAAACAGTCTTCCTCACATCCTACTCACATTCAAGCTGTATAAACTTTGAGTTCAGGACAAAATTTAAAGCCCAGTGATGCTTTTGAATGCATTAGTAAAATTCACAAAGGCAGTGCAACCAACAGTCTTCAGTTTGCACGGAATACAAAAATGAGCAAAGTTTTCTGCCAAAATGTAGACTTGTGAAACCAATAATTTCTTACTACACTTTCAAATTTGAAGCCAACCGCCTCCATATGGCCTGCAAAAGAATCCACAAAACTGGGAGTAAATCTCAGACTCTAAAAATGTAAAATATTCAGCTATGGGCTACTAACAACCATTAAAACCTTAAATTTTACGGTAAACTCAAGCATTCATGAGGTTACTCAAAAATATGAACAAGGTCATATTATTTATGGTCAACACTTTTGATTTTGATCAAATCTGAAACTTTCATGTTGCCTAAATGTACGTCAATATACTTATCTCACAAAAGCATTTTTTTGCATCAGCCCATATGCTAGTTACATTAACATGCTATTTTGCAATCACTGAAAAAAAAACCACTGATCTACCTTGAGTTCCACCTTCACCATGCTCTGCACCAGACAACTTACCCACAGAAACCACAACCAGGAACTTGTCAGACAATAATTGTGCATAAAATTACTTCTCTTGCTAAAGCACAGAAATCATTTTAATTCTTTAACTCTTCTTATAGAGGAGTTTAACTCCTCTTACAGAAATGCAGAAGTATAAATTTAAAAGGAAATATTATAAAAATGTAGTAAAATCTTGTTTAAGGCATACAAGTTGCAAAGGCTTAAAGAATTGACAGAACCACAGAGATTTCCTCTCAGGACTTCCAGGATTGTTGCCTTTGCTCCCTTCACGAGCTGTCATATGTGACCACAGGTGTTCAACAGGATTCAGGCTATTTCAAAAACCTACAACTACCTGATATTTATTTGCTGAGGGGATACTTATGACACTTTCTTTTCTTTGACAGAGAAACTGCTACAGCATCATTGTATATCTGGAATCTGAAGCCCCTTACTCCTGCAGTGGCAGGCTTTCTCTAGCACAGGGAAATAAGCTAATATTTTTGCTAAAGGGAGGAAACAGCAACTATCTTCAGCAAGACAGATCCACAAACTATTAAATGAAAAGTACACAGCAGTTAACTGAAAGACTTCCAGAGCTCTAGGAAAACAATACCTAATGAAAACAATAGCAACTAAGAGTTCACTTGTGTAAACAACAAAAACAACCCACAGACTACAGGCCATGAGAACCAAGATATCAACAGAGCTAAAAAAACAACTTATCTAACAAATGCTGAGTTTCTAGCATCTGCCTAGGACAAAAGAGTGACATGATCATTTAGACACTATAATCCTATATCAGATTTTAGACTACATTTCACTATATTAGAAGTCACAGTCAATCCATGGGAGTGAACCACTGCCAGATCTCCAGACATTATCTTTAGGGAAGCCGTTTGTTATTCATTAAAACACTGAAACGCCTTCTTTTAGATTTGGACAGTTCTGCTAAAATCAAACAGGAGCTGAGATTTAGATAAAATTTAAAAGGTGGGCAGTTAACTTGTGGCTACAGAAGGGAAAAATGAGTATAGCTTAAAAGGGACAAACCAAAACAACAAAGAGATTGCATTACATATAAAACTATTATTTTAGAAGAATATCTGTCCAAGTGCAATATTTATCCTCATCAGCTAAAGCAACACCGCCTGAAGTTAGAGAAATCTATAAAACATGCCTCTTGTGATGTTCTCTAGCGGAAAATATAATTTGGCACTTGCTACAGAATGAGTTCAACATCCCTGCATCATATTATCTGTTGGCTTGATTCCTAAATTGCTACATCTGGAGAACCAGCAAGAGATCTTGTTGTTGCTCCTTGACGCAAATAATTCTACCAAAGGACTGTCAAGACACCAGTTACCACGTAAGAGACTCTGGAATACACGGATAATTCTAGGTACACTGATAAGTTCTTGCTGAGCACATTTCTCCATCAGGCAACATAGATTAAAAATGAAGAGACTTTTATTCTTCCCAAAACAAGGCTCTTAAATCTTGCTTGGTTTCACTGTTTAAAAATCAGTGGGCCATATGCTGTCTTTCATGATATACACAACTATTATTAAAGGGTGAAAGCTGGAGACTTCTTGAAAGACTCTCTGCTCTAACCAGCAATGTTCATGACAACTCAGTACATAAGTTCTCACCTTGAAATTAGCATTATATGATTTGTTATAGGGTTATTGCAAATGGATATTACCATCTATCAACCAAGAGCAGAAGACTGATAGTCAAATCAAGCAGCTCTGAAGAAGTTCCAAAGTTTTTTTTGATACTTGCTGTCTTCACTAAGGACATTTTTTTATCTTCTGGAATTTATTTTTTCTTGTGAATCTTAGAATGACAAACCTCATCTAGTACTGCCTGCCTAATTTCAATGAGATTTATCTAAAGCACCTTGAAACAAACCAATAAAAATCAGCTGGCAAAATTTTGTGCTGATTAATTAAAAAGCTTTTAAAAAAATCTGATCTATTTAAGAAACTAGCAAATAGCCTAGCTATAATGAAGGATTTTAGTAGTTGTTTAGGCCTATAAATATGAGAATTCCTTAAATAATGAACTCCTATCAAATGCTCAGAAAACTCCAGCAGTTGATGCATTTGCAAATGCACAAAACACTACTAATACACAGGAAAAGTCAGAAGGTCAGAGGACATCAAGATTCCAGATCAAAACAAAGCTGCAGTGGTGCAGTGATCTTTCCATTTGTCCATAAACTCCAACAGCTCTGTTTAATAAAATATGAACATGATGCTCACAGTTCTACTATTCTTCACATCTTCAGGTCAGGGTCCTCCAAACCGAATGGTTCGGAGTTAAGTGGGGACCCCCAGTACAGGTGTGGCCCCACAGCCACTAGAGAAAAGGACAGAGGAATCACTGTGGCACTACAACTGCGCCTCATTGTACAGAATCGCACACATAACTTAGTTCTAATGTTCAGAGGTCTAAATCTTTCATATCTGACAGGGTAACCAGTATGCCACACCTGAAATGCATGACAAGCTTGAGAAAACAGTCCTAAATTATAAACTGCCCATTCCATTTCATCAGCTGATGAGATATGAATAACTGTTAAAAAATACTCTTAAATATTTTACTCTCTAAATCATTAAGGAAGATGTGGCTGAAGAACAACACAACTGTAGTGCTGTAAAATTCACAGTACACGCGGGTGAACTGGCAATAAATTATAATCAAAACTAAATGAATTCAAGATGACTCAGCTTCAGAGGTCCTTTTATTACATAATAATCTCAGCTTTCCAGTCAGGAAAAAAAAAAAGTTGGATTCACTAAAATGAAAGGTTTAAAAAAAATCCCCCACCTAAACCAAAGAATCACTCACAAACCGACACCAAAAAAATCCATACACACCTGAACCCCCACACTCTACAAAAAAGGACACCCTCCATCAAGACTCAAGAACCAGATGACAGATAAGCAGACAAAAAATTTAGTATTTTACTTTTATTAGGTGGGGATGTGGAACAAAGTCCTATTCAAGCTTTTTTGTATATTGGCATTAGCAACACTGCAATTTACTTGGAAAGAAAGCTCAGTCTGACAACACCAGGCAAAGCTGACGAGCACAGTTCAGTATGAGGGTACGAGTCAATTTTCCTGAAAGAAAACAATCGTCAAAATCCACATGCAACAAAAGTGTCCCATCAAATTTGTATCACGGAACTGAATGTTCTCAAATTATTAAAAATATTTTGGCTAAGGTTAAGGACAGGGAGGTGCTGATGTTTCTACAGTCTTGTGTTCGACCTTGTCAACAACTACAGCAAAGTCATCCAAAATCCACTGAATTCCAGAAAAGCCTGACCTACCTACTGCATAGAAAAAATCATCTCATTGAAAAAGCATAGGATACAAAGACAGGCATTTGTATCTTTTCTTTTACAAACTTTTTAACAAAATATGAAAAAAACACCCCATCAAACAAAGAAGAGTAAATCACAACCAGAACAAAACCAACCAACATGGCATTTTTACTAAAGATCATGCTTTTTGTCAAATAATAAACATGATTTGCAGCAGCGAACATCATTTTTTCATTTTACAAACAAGGAACAATTTCTACAAAATCTATAGACACACAACCATATGTAGTGTTGCAAATGGAACCAGCACCATTCTTTCTTCATTTTCAATAGAGTGAATGCAGAAAGTACTACCACAGCTTTCTCCCACTAAGCAGGAAGTATTAACAAAATCCTGATTGTTTAGTGCATTGCTTTCAGGGAGTACTAGCCATTCAATCTTAGATGTAAAGACGTTATCTGGCTTGGTAAAAAATTTTAAGTGAAAAATGAATACATCCTTGGGGATTCAACAGGCAAGCCAGCAGAATTTTCCTTTCATCAGAGTGGAATAATTCTTTCCAAAACACTTCTTTAGTTTTAAGGTCGCAGATCTAAAAATTAAAAGCTATTGTTTTACACTCAGAAGTCCACTTTGGTTGAATCAAAACTACTACTACTAATAATAATAATAAACCAAGCTATGCAAGGTGAAATTTAAAATTTCAGACATTTTATATACAGAAGAAAACCATATAAGGCAATAATCCCTGACCTTCAAGTAAAAATCTCACATACACACACACACACAAATCCATTATAAAGATTCACTATTCGCTTTTACAAAAATAAATCCAAAAATGCTTAATATTACAGCAAATAAACAAAACCCAATGTTATCCCACCTTCTTTTTTATAATTCTGTCCTTGGTCCACTGTTTAGATTTAAGTCCAGTCTTTTTCGGTAGCCAGGATTTCCCTTTTGATGTTTTTACAATATTCTGAAGAACCATCCTTAAAATATTCTTCATGTGGATAGTTGTAAATAGCAGTGAATATAAAAATATTGTGTAAAGCTAAAACCTAATAACAGTTTCTGTGCAACAACTACAGTGAAAAACTACTTAAATGGAGTATTTTTGGTCTACTGGCACATGAATTCAGGCAGTAATGACGAGCAGTGATAAGATGTTCTAAAGAAACAAGACAGGCCACAGTTGTGACAGGAACAAGATAGGCTAGATCAAGTTTCACCTAATTAGGCAAGGTTGCAGTAGGGGAGTTCTGCTATCCTCTCATTGTGCAATAGTAGTCTTTGTTGCTATTATAATAATGATGAACAGTAAGTATTTATCTTAAATAAATTTACATGTAAGGCTCTGTCTCAAAAGACACAGAAATGACTTTCCTGTTGAAGAGGGCCATGACAGGAGCAGAAGTCCTAAGAGCAAATGATCCTAAGAGCTGTCAAAAGACATTTCCATTGCACATTTTCTTAAATCAAAGAAATGTTTTAAATCGAACAACCAGCTTAAAAACAACAACTCCGCCATATATTTACGCCTAAAAGTATTATAGTTCAAGCACTACTCCATTCTTGGCAAAGTCTGTCTTCTTGTTGGACATAATTCAAGCAGCAGAGAATATAAACTGTAAACTATGTTTCTGTCTCGTCATGTCAAGGGACAGCAAATGTTTATCATCATTCCTGTCAACACTATACAGGATCAGGAGTGGGGAACAGGCAGAGCGATGGCACCAACAGTGCATTTAGTCCTTACTCTACAATTGCAGGAGCAAAGCATAATTCTCCAGCCTGATCCGTTCCCTTCCTAGAGCAAATGGAGAGAGGAGACCCAAAGGTAAAAACAAAACCAAACCAAAACCAAACCAACCAACCCACGCTATGAAGGATCAGCAGAACCAGATAACCCATCTCTCTCAGAGCTATGAGCCACATTTT
Source organism: Corvus moneduloides (assembly GCF_009650955.1). Lineage (NCBI taxonomy): Eukaryota > Metazoa > Chordata > Aves > Passeriformes > Corvidae > Corvus > Corvus moneduloides. The sequence continues at coordinate 9,699,943 of NC_045481.1, read as the reverse complement.
GTGTAGCACCTTACAGTGCTACCCAAGAAGAGGAAAGTATGGAGCTCTAAACTTCGCTTGTGAGCCACAGCATTTTTACTTTACCCTCCCCTACCAGCAGCAGCAGAGCAGACAAAGCAAACAAGATCCTGTATTTAAAATGCTTCAACATTCAGAATTAGTACTGTCCTCCCATAAGGCATTTTGTCACCAACAAAAACATTCTGATCCCATGCAGTATTCTTCCTTCCTCCTCTGCAGACTTGTACCATGTTGAGAGATTTATTGAGAATAACATTGGTAGAACAGTGTCAAATTTTTAAAACGCTGCAACTCAAAAAAATTAACCTGTTAGCAACTGAGAACATTTTAAATAAATGAGAAACTCAAGGTTATTTCTTAAAAGGGAAGGGTTGTTTTGCTTTAGGAAGGATGGAAAAAGTCTAATCTGGTTGTTCTCCAAAACCAGATTGTATCTTGATCTGCCAGAAAAACAAACTATCACACGAATAAATATTTGAGAGGAAAAGCTGGGCCTGTTTTAACACTTACTGCGCCACTCTTTCAACTATGGTTATGGTCCGAATTCTTTTAAACTGACCCCCAAACTTATAAAATCCTTACTTAGGAAGACAATACAGACATGCAGACCAGAAGTATATGGGAGGGTCAAACACTAAAGCCTGTCATCCCTATTGGATAATTGGGATCTTTCAAAAGAAGAATAGGAACTAAAATAAACATGTGTCACTGAACTTCCCTTTCATCCTGTCATGCCTCCTGAAATAACTGAAAACATCTGTGTGTAATTTGTAAATCAGATAAATAATAAAACCAATACAAACACAGGGTAGCCCCTTATGCCCTATGAAAGGATCATCTCCACACTAAGTACCTGATCCAGTGCAGATATTTGGCTGCTTTAGAACTGTTACTGTCAGGTAAATACAAATCTAGAATATATGTAGAGAGATAAGAATACCACAGTCTCTGGCTACTTAACATATCAGCCTCACAATCCTAAATTAAAGCAAGAAGGGGATTTTCCTCACTAAAATTTCAAGAAGTTTTGAATGTTTTAGATGAAGGAGGTGAGGTACATGCAGTATTTCACTGACATACTGACGTAAGTTGTTCTCCTATATTAAATGCAAACAAATCCCATGTAAGATCCAAGGAGTCTTGCCCTGTGTGAAAAAGCTCATATGTAGCAAATCTAAACACCTGCAGATTATGCAAAACACTCAGTAGGAAAGTTATTGCAGCCTGTGATCCCACTAAAGTACTTTAATATGAAGACACTCCTGATCTCTGAAAACTACATGGAATGACGTAGGAAAAAAAGGATATAAAGGAAAAATCAAAAGTATAATTCCCTAAAATGTATACAACTTTACATCAAATGTCTACACAAAATGGAAAACTACTGAATATAAAGCTAGAGATGAAAACTGATAGATGTGAGCAGCTAAGAATACTTAGAGAAGTAATGAAAGAGTAAGAAGAAAAGCAAGAGTTCAGAAGGAATATAACACCATACTGCATGCAGGGTAGCAATAACTTTAAATTACAGCTAATTTGTCTTAATAACTTTTGTTTCACTTTGCCACCCTATTTTACTCTCTCACTATTGTCACTTCTCTCCTCTTGCTATATAAGCCATTTTGTAAATGCCTAATGTGCAAATGTACAATTTATTTAGACACGCTTAACTACAAATACACGATTGCACAGACGCTCTCTAAGATAAGTTCTTCCATATTTGTGGAAAATGAATCTAAACAGACACCTTAATATTACGTCCAGATGAAAATTAACGTCTTATAACTTGCATCCAAAACACCTTGGATTTTTTCTATATATTATCGTTCTGTTTCTGCAGTAGCATCAATCAAAAATCCATGGACTATACTGGGAAAAGTAAAACAAACAAAGCACCCATAAAAACAAAACCCCATCAACAGTAACAACAAAATCAATATTTTCACAGATCATTATAAATTAATAACACTTAATGAGACAGGTATCTAGGTTTACGGATCACTTCCACTTCAGTAAATGGACAACTAAGTTTATGCATTTCTTAAACCTGTTTCACTGAGGTAAAAAACATGATGTTCCACTACACTAAGAACTGCACACTCAATAACCTACAGAGAGAGCCATTTTTGGGGAGCATGTTTCCTTTTTCCCATATGAGGCTGGAGTATACGGAAGGGATTTTACAATCTGCTCTCCAAAAGATGTTAAGAAATACAGTGGTACCCCTAAGCCCCCAGGAAATCAAACTGTTTATTCCAGTATGACTACAGACACTTATATATAAAAACATACATATCTACATGACAATATTCATATTTTTTCTTTCTTTCACATATTTGAACACAACTTGTCTCACAAGAAAACTGCATTACTTAACAAGAAGGATCACTGAAAGACTTTGGTCCCCACCTCAGGTAGGGGGGAGGAAGACAAATTCAGACACATCAGAACACTCATCCCTGAGCACTGGAAGAAAAGAGGCTGTTGAAACCCCAGTGCTCAAAAAATTTCTAAATTATTGGAGAGATAATAAGAAAAAGCTGACCAAAAGCCTTTTCCTGCATGGAAAAGATAAGGGCAACTACACGCACGCTCCAGATGAAGCTTACTTGTAATTTTGTGTCAAAGCTTCTCAGTTCTTCAGAAAGGGAACTGAGCAGTATTTGGTAGCTTCAGATGACTGGGGGAAGGGAGCAGCAGCAAATGGGGGTAATCCAGTAATGCCTTGAAGACTCAAATCCCAAAGATCATTCAGGTTGAATGTCATAAATGCCCAGAAACACAAAAATACCATATTAGAAACACTGTACAGTAAATCCTCTGATTTAGTATGTCTTTTATGTCCCTTAAACTGCTTTTTCAGGTTATAATTTTGAACCATAAACACAAAAATTCCTCTATCAAAATATTCTAATGGTTGGTACACATGAAAGTGAATCCAATTCAAAAGTACTTTATGTTAGCGAAAAATGAGCAAAACTAAAATAGTTGATATATAAATTAAATTATTCCAATGTAAGTATTGAATTGGATTTCAAAATCACACTGGGGTAAACAGAACAGTTTATAATTCACAATTTATATTGATTTAAACCTCCTTCACCACTTCACCTCCTATCTGTTTAACAAAAACAAATACTAGTGCTTTCCACCATCTGGGGGGGGGGGGGGGGGGGGGAAGGTAAAAATAAAGTACTGCAGTCAGGATTTTGGCAGGGGGAGAGCACTGCAAACAAGACTTGAAATTTATTTGTTTGCATGTAAAGCTTGGACATGTATAGCATCTTCCCATATCCAACAAGCCCTTGCTGAAGTGTTAATAAATAACAATAAAATGACAGCTCCACTGTACTATTAGCACACCAAAAAAGCTATTCAGAAAAAGGACTGAAAAGATTTCCAGGTGACATGGGCTAGGATAGACTCTAATCCATGTGATATGATTTTAAAATAATTGCGTTGATCATGACATGATCTAGAAGTGTAAAGGAAGTCAACCATTACAGATCTTTATTCCATAATCAGAAGTATGTGATTCAGACTTGCAGCTAAAATTGACTGAAACTTAGATGACTTGGGACAATAAAACAGTATATTAGGAAATTAAGCATTAGGCATGCTGAGACATTCAGAGCTGCATGCAGAGATAAAGCTGTACACAGAGATGAGTTTCATAGTTTATTTTCACAAGACACTGTTTCACGAACTGTCATCTCCCGAAGTGTACCTACAGTCCAACTGTTTGGTGCCTGGACAGTAATTAACCCATTCACTAGCCTGCAGAATCATTCAAAATTTCAATTCCAAGAACTTGCATTTTAAATACACAGCAGTAAAACCTAACCACTTCTCTGTGGAGGGATCTGAATAGCAACTTTAACACTAAGAACCCGGTTTGTCTACTTCAATGTATATATTTGAATAAGTTGAGATATATAACATACCCATGTAGTATAAAAATTATCTTCTATGATTTGTAAGCAGTGGCTTCACAGATGCTTTCTCAGATGCCCAAACAAGTTAGTTAAGCTGTCAATGGGTAACAGTTTCAGTCCAATAACCACTGGTTGAACTGTTTAAACTTTTTAGGCATACTAGTTTCCTATGCTGTCCATGCCATCACACGGTTTATGCTCTATCACATTATTTTCTCTACAAAACACTAACAGCCTGATGACCATTTTACAGACATCAATTATACCATAACAATGTGAAAATATCCTCTCCTTACATTTTATCTTTTCAAAGCAAGTGATTGAGCTATCAGTAACATTTATTAAAAACATAATACGACAACATTCTGGATTTAAGTAATTTGAAACCCCTCTGGCTAAGTAGAATAAATTCAGGACAGATTTTGACCAACACCCTGGTTAAGATTTTAGAAGACAGTGAGATAGTTCAGTCTTTCTGAAGTCTGTTTGTTTATAAAGTAGTAAGCATTGGGGGAGGAGGAGGAGGTAAGAAAAAAAAAAGTTGAATTATGTTGAAAGTACCATTAGTATGTTGAAAGTATCACCTGCAGAGCAGCAGTAAGAATACCATCAGGTGCAGCACTGTCTTGAAACATAAATTAGACAAATTGCATTAGGAAACAGGATTAGAAAAGTATTTTCTCATGCAAAAATGCATTCAAAGTATGTCTTCTCAACTTCAACTGTACATGTTACTATAAACTAAGACTTTACGCAGCTTCATGGAGAAACTAAAAAAAAAATTGATGCAGATAAGCCTGTACTTAATGGCTGTGGTAAACCTTGCTATTCTCAAGCCACTCTGTTTCTTTCCCTTTCAATACCAGAGAGCTACGCAGGCAAGGCTTTTCTCCACACATTTATGCAGCTCTGTCTGCTTTTTTCATCTAATACGGGAACTCTCACCAATTCTCAGCTGTTCACCTTAGTAGGTCTGGACAGACACATTCTTGATTTAAGGAAAACAAGGCTTTCTGGTCTCCCAGAGTCCAACTGGCTCCCAAGAGATTAGAACACAGAATTAATCCAGATGCTAGTCAATGCCCCTTGCTTATGAGCATGGGATTTGGGACTGGAAAGATTCTGCTAGATCAGCCTAGCAGAGACCTTGGAAACTCACTGTTTACTTGCTCTGACTTCAGAGAGCAGAGAAGTTATGCTTCTTTGCCATTTTGGACATAGATCTAGATGCTTTTGGTATGAATCCATCTCCCCATATTCATTCACCACCATGGAGTCGTTTCAGGCTACAAAATCCAAACCCAAACTGATAAAACTGATTACATCCTTCCTGCAATCTACACACTTCTGCCCTTTCTTGTGCTGGTTCCAGTGCTTATCTGACCCTGCACCGAGCCAGTTTCAGTGTGCTCAGCTGGCAGAGAAGTATCCCGGGGGGGCGGGGGAAAGAAACAAAGGAATAAAAAAAAAGTAAGGGCAAACAACTTCCTGCTGAGTTTGCAAACAGCTCAGCACAGAAACAGACAAATACCAGAGAGAGCCAAGAGAGGGGGCAGCAGGGATGCAGGACTTCAGCAACCCCTGCAGTTACATCCATTTCACCTACACAAAAGTGAAGCCTCAGTTTCCTCCCCCATTCTCAATTTATAAACAAAAGTTTAACCTTGCGAATGCAGAAGTCCTTTCGTCAAACTTAGGTATCAGGATACATGGGTTAAATACAGTGTTTGCAACATATGCAAGTTTAGATGAGATTGCTTCCTGCTGGAGTTGGAATTCCTTAAATAAAGTATTTTATAGCTACAGACTCTTCACGCATAAATAGAATTCTGCTGCTAAGCAGAATGGAAACTAAAACAAAAATCTTAATTGTACTTCCACTACCAAAGAACTAGGCTAGAATACACTATGAATCTAGAGAATAAGGAAATAATGGGCAGAAATTAGAAGGAATGCAATACTGCAAAGTGAGGAGTGGGAAATGATGGCAGACTAGCAACTACCAGTTAAGTTTTACTGGTTTTCCATTTTTTTTGTGTCCCAATTTTATATTTGTTTCTCAAGATTTCCTCAAAGACCACATATTTTACCAAAAAAACAATATCCCTTACTTTTTCCCATTTCAGAGAAAATGTAAAGTGTTACAGGGTATGCAATAAAGAGTGGAAATTGGTGAAACCATAACTTATCTCTGAAGTAACAACATTACCGCACTGCAGAGACCTTTAGTTTCACCTCGCTGTTCTACTCACCTGTTCAAAATACACTGCCTGGGGTAGAGCTCCACAATAAACTGAATAAATAAAAATACTTGAAGAGAGAGATTCCACTTGCCCATCCCCTTCTCTGTTATCAATCTTAGCCCAACAGTCTGCTCCCTCCTGTACCAACACGGACAAGACAACAGTCATAATGCAATATGCACACACATGTACATGTATATACTCACATATATACATGTGTACATAAATCTCTTCAGTGTTCTTTGGATACAGCTATTTTTACATTTGATTTTAGTGAGCTGGATCAGCTTACTCAGACAAACAGTGCAGCCCATTCACAGCCAATGGGAATGAGCAGCAAGGAAGAGGAAGCAGCCTCTTCCAGAGCTGCAGGAAATGGTTAACCCAGCTCATCATTGTGAAACCTCAGCCCTGAAAGGAATTCAGCTGCTCCGACATCCTACTGCACCACAATGCTAAACCTGCTCTCCAATACAGCACATGTACTTGCTTCTAAGCATGATCTAAAAAAAAAATAACAGGGTGACCTAAACCCCAGGTAGAGTGACTGAAATTTGAAGTTCAAAACATTTTTTGTTCCTTCACTAAGCAGTTCATATTTTTGCTGGTCCTTTGAGTTACTGTAGAATTTAGGCTTTGTCCTCCAGGTACTATTGTTGCCTTTGACACACAAATCTGCTTCTGAAGGATGGCGTCTATTATTGCACAATAGAATTCTATTATTGTCTGTCATAAAAAAATTGCTTCCAGAACCTCAGAACATTGAGCACACTCCACTGATAAATTACCTAACACATTTAAGATTATTACATGTTTTCAAGTCTAATAGATTATAATGGCAGATTTCCCAACTCCCAGAAAAATGTACCAGCCTGAAGTGTTAAAATTCGTATCTTCGAGTATTTGTTTACTTAAAAATCTTACCACAATTTAAGAACAAATGAGACACGGGATTCAAGACTGATAGAAAAACTGTTCATAAATGCAGAAAGATTTCAAAGATATTTGGGATCACCGATTATCATTTTTCACTTTAAGAAAAGAATTTTAAAATCTCCTTCTGCTGGGGTCTGATACAAACCCAGGAATGAACCTCCTATATCCCAGGCTAGCACATTCATTTAAGAGGTGAAGTATTTTGAGCTATCTTGTGCTAGTAATTAATATATGGTAATACTAAGCTTTTAATTTAGACAAACACATAAGACTTGTAAATTCCAACAGTGAGTCATGAGGGAAAAGGAGCAAGATGTCTTCCCCCCACTCCCCTAATCAGGCAATAATTTGTTTCCCTCTTCAAACCTCTAGTCTCAGTGTCTTGGCATCACACCATGACACTCAGCAATGATTTTTTTTATTTTTAAAGATGCCTATAGTTCATAAAGAAAAAAAAAATTATCTAACCCCCTCTGGACATTTAAAAAGATAATAAACATGAGCTCTGTTTTTAATACCAAGCATTAGACTTCAAATTCTTTACAAAAAAGCACTGCCTTTATTCTATCTATGGGCAACTCTTGGCAAAATGGGGGCTGTTCCACAGCTGTATGCATCTAAATGTAAGTATGTGAATAAGCAAGGTTTTTTAAATAATGTATTTCATATCAAACTTGGCTTTGTTAGATAAGTCAGTCTGGTGGAACGGAATTCTGTTGTCAAACAAATACTTATTTTCTCTGGAGTCTACAATGGACAACAAACTGATCTATGTTAACATATGAGGGAGTATCCTTTCCCTCAAAACACTCATTCATTTCAACATACTCACATATATATAATAAATATATTTAAATATTCTATTACCAGACTAGCACGTGAATAGTACTTTTTGTTGACATGGTGAAGCTGATGAACTTATTTTTACCACAGAATAGGCCATATTCTGTCAACCTAAAAAAACAGTGACATGATCCAAAAAAACATGAAATGGCCTTTAAGCTTTGTTGCAATAAATAACTCCATTAATAATGGCTGGTAAACTTGCAAATTATTCTCTACAGTCAGGTCAGATTTATTCAGCAAACAAGGATATCAGTATTGCTGAGAACTATACAGTCCTGAATTAATCACAATATATTTTATCTCCATGTCACTGGAAATTGCTCATATTAATTTAATGAAAATTCATAATGTTGATTTAAGTGTATTATAGTGACACATCTTCCTTTACAGTGTATAATTATATGAATAGCAACCTTCTGAGGGAAAGAGAACAGGGGACACTGATTTAAGAATATTTTGGTTTTAAATTATAAGCAATATAATAAACAATGCCTACTCTGGACTTTTTGGGAAATGTTTTAGACTGAACACAGGACAAGTGTATACTCATTTTAAAACAAACAGAAAAACCCCAACTACCCAACCAAACAACAAAAAGCCCACCAAACCCCCCACTTTTTCTTAATTCACCAGCTTAATTGAAAAATAACTCCTGCAAATATCCATCTCTGCTTTGTATTTTACCAGTCATATTATTAATCTTCATAGGTCCGGAGCTTACATATAAATCCTCTAATCAAACATAAATTATGCATCTGTCATGGGCATCTTCAGAGAAGACTTGCAGTGTCCCACAAAATTAACTAGAAAAAAAAAAAACAACAACCCACTAAACACTCTCTGAACTTTTCACTCCACCCTTCTATGAAAACAACCATCCCAACTACCTGATCCTACACACACAGATGTGTCCAGCATCTCTAAGCCTCACACAAAGTCCTGTAAGGCTTCTCCTAGATGGAGGAATGACAACTGCAACCTCCCTGATATTCTAAGTTAAAGGCAAAACCAGAAAAGCTCTGCTAGGAGAACATGCAATACCAACTATTCCTCCTAAAAGATTTGATCCATCACAATTTCTTACACAGTACCCACCATCACCTGTCTTACCACTTTACTGACGGTGTACAGGCTCTACACAGTTCTATGCCTTTCATGTGGTGTTAGCTCACACGCTGTGAAAGAATTATACCCAAAATTAAGGCAAAAAAAGGGAAGCGTTACACACTGCTCCAACATATCAGTTCCTTATTGCATTGTATTTCTTTGTAAGTGGGAAAACAGTGCTCCTTTTAAGTTACTTTTTTCTTGTGTGCACCCTTGTGTGCCCAAGGAAAATGCTAATACTTGACAGAAGATGTAGTTCCAGAATTACCATCCTAGCAGAAAAAGCATTAATTGCATTATTTACGGAAGTTTCCAATACTCTTTCAAACACAAACTCTAAAGTATAATGCAAAAAAGCATCTCTACTGGGGCAAATAGACAAAAATATACATAACTAGGCTCCTCCAAACAGGTTATAAATTATGTGGCTGAAAAAGGAGCTATATCCACAATATTTTTGCAAATAAATACAACTGTGGTTGTTTTAACCCAAAATATTTCCTCTTTGAAAGGATACCACATAGTTCCAGGTTTGCACACTTTATTTCAAGAATGCAACAAACACTAAGCTTTATTTTTCAGTGAAAAAATATCCCTATATTCAAGGCATATTTATAGGAATACTTAGCAGAGGTGATATTCAGCGTAGCATCGTAAGCTCATCGTACACATAGCCCTTATGTCCTGAAGGCGATGAAAGGGTTTACGATTGACATCTCTTGTCAGCAAAACAAAGGAAAAAAAAAAAACCAGGTGAGAAAACTGTAGTTTAAATCATTAATTCTTCTGCAAGACCACGTGGGTTCAGGACCAAGAATATAGTTATTCTGTATTTTTCAGAACAGAGCAAACAATACGAAAAAGGATAATGAATAAAATCCTTGTAAGAAAAGGATGCCGAAGAACACAGTGGTATGCCACTCACAAAAGAAACTGTAATTGATAAAAACCTCTGAGAAGGAACACTGTTCCCCATGTGAGGGGAGGAAAAAAAAAACCACAACACACAAAAGGAGAAAAACAGGGACTTCAGATACTACTTCACTCTTTAAAATGGTTGTACAAAATGCCAAAAAAATTACCAATCTAAAAATGGCCCAGATCAATTACTTCAAGTCTAATAAATGTCAATTTTAAGAAACTACAAAAGTTTGTTGACATTTAGTTTTGATTTGTTGACGCAAAACTATGGTGATGAACTGTTTAACAAGTAGGTAAGTCTAGCAGTATTAAAATCTCTCCTCTTGCTATTTTATGCTTTTGCTAATTATATTAAAAAACTCAAAGCCTAAAATACCCACAAACAAAAGCCCAACACGTTTAGGGGAAAAAAAGGCTTCCATGAATAGGAAGTCAAGGAATTCTCTACAGTAAAATGTTAGATCACTAACTTTTCCCTTCTCAGAATACAAAATATTGAGTAAAAAACCTAAAACACTTCGTCCAGTTCTACAGCTGTATGTTCACATTATTTTGATATTATACATTGATGAGTCCAGGAAATGGTGTTGGGTATTTTCATCCTTGTAGTCCAGCTGGGGTGAAAAACTAAAAGACTAAAGCCCCTGTCATGAGTCCATTTAAATATACATATTTATTTAAATATACATATTCTTGACTGACATACTGTCCATAACAGCATCTAAAATGTCCTTAGAAAAATAAAATATTTATTATTTCAGGACTTGGACTCAGTAAGCTCTAATCTGCAACATTACTACCCCTGTAGCAAGGTAATTTGTTTTTATTAAAATGCATCTGTCATTTAAAAATGCTTTGAAGTGTGTTTCAAAAACATAGAAAAACGTCTGAATCTTCAACCACCTGCCAATAAATACAAACAACTACCACATTTGAACAAGAAGGTAACACAAGACACTGCAGAAACACTCAAGTAGGTAAAAAGAAACTTTTTAAGAAGTCAATCACTGCACTACCCAAGTTATGACGTTAACCTGAAATCCACACATCGCAAGCAAATACATTTGTTGTGACTTAGCATGTCATTGGCATGCTGGGTTTTCAACAGGAATTTTATGAATGTAAAGCATAACCCAGGTTGAGATCGAAGATGAAGCTGTCACCTTGTTCCTGTTTCTACAAGGTAACATTCATATGTTCATGGCATAAGTCGGTAACTCCATGAACTTTGTTGCTGGTTTCTAATGTACCCAGTGCACTGCAATTCTCATCAGTATCAATAAGAATATTTTAGCACCCAGCAGCTGGAAGTTAAAGCACACATGATGTTAAAAAGCTTGTCATAATACCTGGCTTTAAAACATTACCTGTACTCTTCAATCTGAAATTTTACACACAGTTTAAGGTATTTATATTCTCCTCTCAGTCATTAAACAAATTTGGAGCAATAAAATTTTGTAAAAGATGTCTTTAATGTTCTCACAGAGAAACATTCTGCTGCAGTGCTTTGGCTGCAAACACTGCAGAGGAACTGGAAATAAAAAGCTAATTTCTACTGGAATTAGAGAAAACATGGGAGATACTCCATATAAGGGACTATCTCATAAAGCCACATTTGAGATCAAACAGAGTTTGAAAGAAATCAACAAAAGGAATGTGATTGTTTATTACTCCGTCCCAAAGGATCTTGTCATAAAACGAACAGTCATCAGGAACAACTCTCTTCTGACCACTGCATCAGCTCACAGCGACAGGGGAGGGAAGCGGGGGGCAGGAAACGGACAGGGATTCTGTCACAGAAGACAATCAAGGTTGTTTGAGGGAAAATGAAAGGGTTTGTCTTTGATAAATAAGCGACGGCTTCACAAAAGCGGTGACAGGAACCGAGGAGGGAGCCAGGCTGACACGGAGCTGCCGCCTGCGCTCGTTTGACCCCGGCAGGAGGGCCAGAGCTGCCTGCCCCGGGACGGTTCAGCCCTTCCCCGCACCCGGGCGGCAAGCGATCGGGGTTTGGGTGGAAAACCCCCAAACAAACAGACACACCCCCCGCACACCCACTCACCCAAACACAGCGCACCCCCCACGCCTCACGGCGGGCCTCGGCTGCCGGCAGCGACCCGGGGGGGACGCGGCCCCCAACCTGTCACGGCCGGTGCAGCCCCCGCGGGTGGAGGGGCGGGGGCAGGTCGTGCTCCCCCCCAGCCAGGGACGGCGGTGACCCGCTGCCCCACCCCCCGGGCGCGGAGCTCGCCGGCGTCTCCGCAGCTCCACAGCTTTCTGCCCCGGCTGGCCGGGTCTCCACCAGGGATGACGGCGCGCACTCCATCCGCCGCCGGCAGCCCCGCAGGAAAAGGCGAGGCGTCCCAGCGCCCGGCAGCGCGGCGCCAGGCCAGGGACCGACGACGCGAACTCCCACCGTTCTCACTCACCGGCATCATCTCCGCAGCCTTCCCCGCGCCGGGCCCGCCGAGCCGTGCCGGGCCTCTCCTGCCGCCGCCGCCGCCGCCGCCTCTCACCGCGGAGGACGCCGCGCTCGCCCTGGCGGCTGTGACAGGTGCCTCCCGCGCGCCTCGCTCCGCGCAGCGGGCGGAAGGAAGAGGCGAAGGCGGCGACGGCGGCCGGGCTCCCAACCCCCTTCCTCCTCCTCCGGAGCACGGCCGCCTCTCCCGCCTCCCTCCTCGGGCGCTTCCTGCTCTGCTCCGCTCCGCCCGCGCCGCCCCGCCACGGGTTAACCCCCGCCACCGCCTCCTTGCCGGGGCGGGGCCGCGCGGGGAGGCGCTCCGGGGCCGCACGTGACCGCCGGGCCGGGCCGGGACGGGACCCGCACCCGCCTCCCGTCCCCGCTGGGACCCTCTCGTTCCCCCAGCGCCGTGCTGAGCGTGAGGCTCGCCCCGCCAGTTCTTCCCTATCGCGGCCTCCTCCTCCTCCTCCTCCCGGCGCTCTGCCCCCGGGCCGGGTCTCCGGCGGGCGCCGCCTCCTCTGGGCGGGCTGCCCGGGGCCGATTGCCGCCGGGCCCGGGCGGTGGAGGAAGGGGCAGCGGCCTCGGGCGCTGTCAACCCCCGGAATGCGGGGAATGCGGGGAGGCTCCGCCCGGCCCGGCCCCGCTGCTGTAGCTGCCCGCGACCCGGTGGGCGTGCGGGGGCAGCTGGGCGGTAAGCACGGAGCTCGGTGGTCTCCCGTGCCTGTGAGCTGAGGTCGCGTCCCAACGGCTTGTCCTGGTGTAACGAAATACACCTTGGATAGCGTCATGTTTAGCGTCACCTTCCTTCCACCGTTCCTTCCTTGTGAAATCTGTCTGATGTACGCAACTCTGTTTAGCAGCAGGAGGGGAAGGTATTTTTGTCCTGATGTCAGACTCATGAGATCTGGTCTCGTGTTTGAAAGTAAGGTTCAGTTTCCTTCATTTTCTGGTCTCTCATTCTGTAGAGTTACAACAGCAAGATGAAAGTTAACAGCTTGGAAGAAGCCAAGCTCATCTAGAAGTCAAAACATCACCATATGTTAGTACTGCAACACATGCAATGTAGACAAATTTCATATTGCTGTGAGTCTTAAATCCTAATCTACAGCATACATGGACCTACCCAGTGCTCCAACTGTTTCTGAAAATGGCTGGTTTCCAGTCTTTGTTACTTTATTTGCTGAACACCGTGACAGATCTCAGCTAGGAGTGGAAAAAAATGTTAACTTGGCACGTTTTTGAGGAGCTTAGATAATGTTTGTGTAAGTCTTTCAGGGTAAGTGATAATAGCATAATAATCTCAATGTATGAGCCTGTATGGTAAGCATAACCTATTCATGCAAGATTCTGTAACAGATAATTGTGTAAATTATCTTAATATATACATGCTTGAGATTTCACTGTGTATCCTTCTCAGTGCATTTGCAGGCTCTGGTGTAAGCTTTGTGACAGGTCAAAGCCTCTGCCTCTTTTACTGAAGTGGTCGTACAAGGAAAATGTATTAGCATCACAAGATAGTACTTTGTCAGTTTAGCATTATTTGCCAGCAAGTAGCACTCAAATTAGTACTTGTAAATCACAATAGTATCATCCTCAGGTTCTTGTAGACTGTGATTCCAGCTCACACATGGAGCTTTGGAAATAGGTTAGACTATGGTACTTCAAACCCCATAGAGAACTCCCAGATCTACTCAGAAGAATATTAACCCTGAAATTAGACTGACCTGAAGAAAATGGGCTCTAAAATGCTCATAGTCATCTACCTTAAAAAATAGGGGGGAGTAATTTATCTTCATCAAATTCACATTGAACTTTAATCAACAAAAATAGTGACAGTGAGTAGAAACTTACTTGTCCTCTTACTACTTACAGTAATTCTAACTTTAACAAAATAGAAATTCTAAAATTCTAATTTTAACAAGGGCATTGTGCACCTTTTGTTACACTTGTTCTATAAAAATTACTCTTTCTCATTAAGCAGGTTAATTTTCATTGCCAGCAATTATTGAACGATGGTCTGGTTTTTTCTTTTTTTTTTTTTTCCAGGTATACTTAATAGCTAACTTTCCCCTGTATTCAGTGAATAATAATAAAAACCAAAATACTGTAAATATTATCCCACTATTACTTTTCCACTGCAACAGCAGGAATGCCTACAAAATGAAATGTGGGAGAATATGATGTAGACAATTGCTGGGGATGCAGACACTCCTCCACGCAACTCCTCTGTTGGAACAATGGCCTGTAGTATAAAAGTTTGTCGACACTGTGTTGCTTTTGGCAGATGAAGGTTCAGCCAGTGCAGCAACCAGACAGACTGGATACTGAAGGCCAGGAGGAAATGTCTTCAAAAGGTAGAGTATGTACTTTATATGCAAGTCTGCTCCTACTCCTATTTCTGCTTCCTTTGAAAACACCACTTGGCTCATCTCTTCCCATCTCCATTTTCCTATAGAAATGAGGAAAAAAAAAATATTCACCAATATTTACCAAGTATAAGACTTAAAATTCTACCTGCAGCATGCGAAATTATTTAACACTTCTCCCACAGAAAAATCTTTTTGGGAACCACTCTCTTAGCAGTCAAGAGACAAAGCAGCCTTTATAACATTTTTTTATTCCAGCTTAAAACCAGAAATCTCTCTACTGTGGGCAGAAAAATGGTCACTTACCATAATGGAGATTTTTTTTTCCCCATTGCCCATGCATTTCCATACCAAATGCCTGGTCCAATTTTGTCAAAATTATGGTGCTTGGCCCAAGGGACCAGTGATATCTACATTTTAGTTGCCTTTCTTGGATAACCGAGGTTGCATGAAAGCAGCCAGGATTTGGGGAATGCCTAAGAAGATAAGGGAAGAGAATTTGGTTATGGAAGCAGATAAAGCCTGAGGTACTAAACCCAAACTATGTGCTTCCAAATCCACTTCCTTTGTGAAAGGTGTTCTAATTTTGTTGACCTCTTTCTAAAGGAAAGGGTTTGTGCTTATTTGTTGGTGTAAGTATTAAAATATGTTATACAAATGTCTTTTATTCTCCTCTTGGTTCTTAAAAAACCCCAGCAATTCTATTTAACTTTACAAAATGAAACCACTACAGCTTAATAGACATTTATTCAACTAACAATATATATACAAAAAAACGAATTAGTGCTTATTGGTCATGGTATGGTGAGTTTTTGAGACGTGAAGAAGTCTTATTTACCAAGAAACTGAAATTTGACTGAAATACATAAACTGAAATACATGTCATTTAGTGTTTTGTTAAAACACTTGGACTTTATGTGTACATAGAGAAAAATGACCAAAACATGGTGTGTATTTAACCTAGGTTTATTGGAAAAGGGGGTTTTAACTGCTGTTAATAAATTGCCAGGCCTCTTATTTGATCATTATTATTCTTAGGACAAGCAGAGATTCCCAAAGATACAGATGGGAGAGTAATGAAATTTTCAGGAGCACTCCTGCTGAAATTCCAAATCCTACTTGTGTTTTCTAAGTATCTTCTAGTGAGATTTTCAAATGTAGGTGTTTTTAAAATTTTAAAAACTAGTATGTCTGTATCTCTCCTACTTCTTTTCTATGCATAGATGAAAGGAAGAAAATCAGCTTTCCTACCTTCTGATATTCAAGTGTTCTCCAGTTTTGCATTCACTTGTTGATTTTCTAGAGCATAGGAAAATGGTTTCATGCTTTGGAGGTGTCACAAGAAAATAATTTTGAATTAATCTAACACTTTTTCTTTTCATGTGGTATTATTTTAAGTAACAGATACTGCTATTTATAGCCAGCAACAGTGTCAGAGGTCAAACATTTAGGGTGGGATCCATCTTATCCAACTTTACTAATGTAGGAGTTAGGTGTGTCATTTCAATCAGTTATTGAGGCTGCTTCTACAGATAAATAGGGACGGGGAGGGGAGAGAGGCAGTTCTGCAGGTAATTCATTCACGTCGAGATATTCATCCCACTATCTAAATCTCTTGGTCTTTGAAGGTGCCTATCTCTGTATTGATTTAAGATGGAACCTGGATGGCTAGCTCTGATTAGGGAGCAGACTTTTGGATGGCTACAGTTCAGATGGGTTCCCTTACAACTGGCAGAATAAAATTTCTAAGAGTATGGGTAGGAGCACTGGGGTTGTATGTGTGTATTAAAAGAAGATGATGTCTCTGTTAAATGAATGAGTGGGTTACTTTATTACAGAATACAACTCTCCTTTCAAAAATTGTATTTTGCATTTGCTGCAATGCAGGAGGAACTGGCTCTGAGTAGGTGAGCAATTTAAGAAGCTGAATGACAGAAGGACTTCTAACTTGCCAGGAAGTTAATGTGGCTACAGTGCAGTGCTATGTGACAGGTGATACAAACAAAAAGACCTAGTTTGAAGGGGAGTTTCACACCAGAAGCCTAAAATCTTTAGTGAAATACAGTGTAAAGTAAGAGTGTATATTTAAAGGAAAGGTATATTAATTTGTTACTGTGGCCTTAAGTAGCCTTTCATTCCAGAATCAAGCTGACTTCCTAAGCAATAAAGTATTTGTACTGAACAATAGTCATACGCTGCCATGCTTGAATTCACATACAGTCAATGCATTTCAAACCCCACCAAACCTGTTCAGAGATAAATAAACTACAAATAATAACCTAAAGGAAACACTTTGATGTCTGTTTGGTATACAGTATTTAAGACACGTGAACAGGAGAAAGATGCCTTGTAATATTCTAAAGTAATGTATGCTGGACTAGGCGAGTCATGATCTGAAGTTTCCATAGCCCAGCATTCGGTGCATCATTCTGAGAAGTGTAACAATTAAAGCAGGAGTGAAGCATTATGTGTGTGTAGCATAGCTGTGTGCACTTCCTGGGATTTGGGTGCCTGGTATGTCATGTGTTCCAGCCCTGCATTTGGTGGATTAGAGGTAATTTCTTTAAACAATAACAGAAATTGTACACTTAATCCAATACACATGATGCAAAAGCACGTACTTAGTGGAAAATGCTGTGGTCTCATTGGGACTGTGTTGCTATCCACTCTTGTAAAATTATTACACTAAAAGGTATTGTTTTATATTGTAGCTACAGAAGATACAATCCTGTAAGACAGATGACATGCCATCACCTTAAGAGATGGAAAGTCTTGATCTGCTCCCCTGTAACAATGAAGCCATTAACTATATGCAAAAAGGTGGAGAAAACAAAACCTTGAATATCCTGGGAGAAGTTCTCTCTGCTTGTACTTAGTCCTTATAGCCATTTGGGCTCTCTTTATAAAAATCCTTTTTAAAATTTTCTGTATGCCTATGATGAGTGCAAGTATCTGAGATGGGCCAGATGATGGGTTATTAGTTGAAACATTAATTAGGAAGGGGACAGTCAATCCTTCACTCGTTACTCCTCTTTTATTTATGTGCTACTGTGTTTTTAGTGTACCACTTGGTTAATATGAGGGGAAGATGGATGGGTCATGTTTTGAGTCCAGCTATTTAATTTGTTACTGTAAGACTAAAATTGTTCTCATGTATCTCACCCATGATTTAGTGAGTTAAGTACTTAAGTGTTTTTAACAATTTCTGTATGAAGTGATCTCAAATACTTTCAGTAAAAGCCTCATGCAGAAGTCTGTGATATATGATTAGTTTTTCCCTCATGTTGCAAAAAAGGTGGGTGGTTAGTCTTCAACTTTTTTATTAACCACATAATTCCCTTGTTTTAGATGGCCAACTATTTATTTAATATAATTGAAACCAGTCTCCTTTCTTATGTTTACTGCTGTATCAGATGCAGGTTTGTTTTCATATTAGATTTGTATTACTGCAGTATTCAAATGGAGTAATTCCTGATCTGAAATGTACATCTCCTACAAGAATTTGTCCTTTTCTTAATTACCTTTCTTGAGATAAATAGATCTAGTAAGAACAAACATGAAGGGGTATCATGTAATGAAGTTCATGCTTCCTGCTGTTGTACCTGGTAATGGGTGAAGGATTGCAGCTTGGAAGGGGAGATTGGGAAAGTCTTCTGCTCAGTTCTGAAATCTGGGATATACTGAAAGGTATTTTCTAGCAATTACTGACAAAGTGATGTGCAAAGGAGGCTTAGACAGGAAAACATGCCTCTGAGCAGAAGAATGCTCATGTAGAGCAGGAGAAAAAAATATAAACCAAATTAAATGTGTATTTAAAAAAACCCTAATCTGTTTATACTTAGTATTTAAACAACTACATTAATAAGACTAGACTACTGGAAATAACATTATTTACCTTTTTTTTGGTGTATGTACTCATCACAGATTTTACAGATTAGAATACACAAGGTAAGTCTCCTCCAAAAATACAGTACAGAGTATTGATTCTGTTTAAATAAAACACCATTGCTGATTTGAAACAGGTTCTGATTTAACATACATCTCCTATGGAAAACATTTCTGCACTCTCTTATGTATATACTTATATAATCAGAGATACAGATATAGATATGTGTATATATAAAAACCACCTTAAATTGTCACTTTTGGGGCTTTTTGATTACCAAAAATTGTCAGAGCATGGCTGTCTTCTTCTATACAGGTGTATACAATTTATTGTGAATCCGAGTTTTTAAGTCACAAACACTATTTTAGTAGTGCATTTTAATAGAAGAGCATCTGCACTCGGGTGATCTGACCGAGAGATGTACTCTAATATTTGCAATGATGTTTTTTGCATATTATGAAAATAATGGGTTTGTACCTTATTGATGCTTAAGGTTCATCCCTTCTGTTTCTGTAAATATTCCTTTTCCACATAAAGCAACAATGTTCTAGTTCAGGGAACATTAATGAGACAAGTTGATTCTGTCTCCAAGTGCCCTGCTTTGTAATCTTCCAGAAATACATTTCTTAATAATTTTTGTTTTTACTACTGTGATCCTACAACAAGATTTACTATAATTCTTAGCTACATAAACAGAAGAATGCCAACAGTAGAGGCAGATGAATTGTGTAGGGCATTGATGGAACCTTACTGAAAATGATTCAGTGAAAAGCTCTAGAAATAGCGACAGTAGAAAATGTATCACTGGTATGTGTTTAGAATCTATTTTAGGTTGACTTATTCAAAGAAGATACCATAATATGCAGCTGAACCTGAGAATATTTAAAAGGCTGGAAAGGAGTGTGTTCATCACGGAGGAGTACACCCAATAATAACCTACTTGCTGAGGGATGATTAGATGCTACTTTAAAGGTTTGACTACTGCTTATGTCTCAAATTCAAAACCAGTATTTCTATTTTGTAAATGGACAAGCTACAGCACAAGGTACTGGAATCTTTTTTCTATTTCTTCCAATTCTTATGGGAAACTTTTTTTTTCTTGCCTTCTGTCTTTCTTCCTTCTAGAAAGGCCTGAGTACATGTTTAACTTACTAGCCTTAATTTAAAAAGAGGTGTGACAGTTCGCATTAATAAGAATACATAATTTGAAAGCAAAGTAAAAATATTTTTTGTAAGATGCCTTTTCTAATTCCAAAGGAATTACCTAAATCAAAGTATGCTGAACAGTGTTATGTCTCAGTGTTTACTTAAACCAAGAGTCAGGTCCTTTGTTAAAATCAGTATGACTCAAATCCTTAGCTTACTGAAAGAAATGCAATTTAAATTTTAGCTAATTATTTTAAGGAAGTGTCTAGAGATACTAACTGAGACCAAAAGAATTTTCTTTTCAAGCTGTACATGATATGTGGAATACAACATCCAGAGTATAAGGAGAGAATTGTAATGTCCGGTATAAGAGAATTTAAACAAGGCTATTTCTTTGCACAACTGCCCTAAATTAAAGGGTATACCTGAAGCATCAAGAGTGAAGAGTCAGTAACAGTGCTGAAAAAAGCATAGCTTGAAACATATATATATAAACAAAATAAACAATAGAGTTAATTATAAAAGTGGAAGTGCTTTTGGTTAGACCTCCCCCCAAAAAGGTATCCCTCCCTGTATTCTTGGTCCTCTATCAAATGGCTGTTCACATTCTAGTCCACTTTATTAATCCCTCCTTTTTCCTCCCCTACTACTCTGCTTCTTTTCAGTTCAGTTGTTGCCATTTTGCTTGTTTACATAGCATTCCATATGAAATACCTCACAATTTCTACTTCATACCTAAAGAATTCCCCCTTAATTGCAGCAATTCTTAATATTATCAAAAGCATGCTAAACACAACAGGTTAAAACAAGAAATGAAGACTACAACTAATACTGCAGAAAAAATCTGTGTAGGCAGCAGTCACCACAGATGGGATTCATTCAGTATACTGCTCTTAGTTCTACCACCCACATAATCCCCATTATTTCCTAGCAAACACACTTCATTAGCTCTGAAGAAATCTCTGTTGTCTCTCCCAGCAGATCACTGAAGGTACTGTCATGATATGGATATAAAAGTTAAAGGTCATATCACTTAAAAACCGTTTCTTTAGGATCCTTTAGAAGGTCATAATAATTAAGCATGTTTTCATTTGATGACAACCAACAATATAATTTGATGAACCACTACTAAATTTATCCTTTATAAGTAAAAGTATTCTTCCTGCTAGTATTGAGCATTAGGATGTCATTATCCAGTGGTTCTCCCTGTTCCCTATTTGTTTGTTCATTTGTCCCAATTAATTAAACGATAGTACAAACTCAAGAAAGCGATGTGCTGTCCCAGAGGAAGGAAGCAAGGCTCTGCCTTTGCAGGAGCACAAGCTGTCATTCCTGATTTGTATACAGGGTGGAGTTCTGCATTCTTTTTATTGCTCCGACTGTTGACACTGATGACAGTTCTTGCAGGGGAGACAGTGCTTTGATCATGTGCGTGGCTGCGGATGAGGAGGAAACTAGTATTGCCTTATTACAAGGGACACAACGACTTGGGGAACTTGGCTGAGTGAATGCAAAGATAGAAATTCTGATTCTTCTGTCCTTTTCCTGCAAACCCCCCTCCCTCCCCCAAACTGTTGTGCTACAATCTAGTTATAAAGCAGCTTTGCTGTAAACAGAATCAGATGGATCCAAATTCAAATGGAAAAAAAACCCCCAACGAGTGCTTGTTTTATTATTTTAGAGGGGGAAAAACCCATAAAATTATGAAAAATCACCTGATCTGATTCACAAATAGTTGTAGCAGCACAACTGTGAGGAGCAAGGCACTGTGGTCAGAGTGCAAACTCTACAAGCTGGTGTAGCTGCCAGAGTACTCATACTGTTAAACCACAACTAAACACATCATAACACCCTTAGCAGAATTTAATTAAAACGTCCAAATCATCCATTCTTGTGGTGGTCACTTCATTTTGAGTTAGGAAAGAGTAATTGTTTCCAAGTACTTTGCCTGCAGCAGTGGAGTAGACTACACAAGCCAGTCTTATTTATGAGTTTTTAATAGATTACCAAATCAGCCATGTGGCTTTATGTTCTTAAAAATATTAGCTGCTAAATGTTAGTTGCTAAAGGTCATAGAATTGCAGTTGGAAGAGTTTGCCGTTCAAGCACTATCTTGTCACTTCTAGTTCCTCCATTTAATGAATTGTTAACTAACATATTTAATGCCTCAGGGAATCTCCATCTTACTATTCTTTCCTTCCTAGTAACTTTACAGATTTCCGTGAATGAAACAATAGAGGTTTCACACTGATTTCCTCCGTTTCATTTCAGGCAGCTGGTGGTGATGTCACACACAATCACCTGTGTCTAACAAGCACCTGATACTGTTCCAAAGTACAAGATGTATGCACATACCAGCTCTGTATCGGCATTTGTACTACAAACAGTGGATTGCTATCATGATTCAGATAAACAGACGACTAGTTCAGTTGTTTTAGTTACTTTGGATCATTTCCTGCAGCTTTACTCATCCTCCCAATTAACATGAAGACACATTTGGGTTTTTTCCAAGTTAGCCATTAAGGAGGTTAAGTAGGTTGGGCCTTATGACTAATGTTTCCTTGGCTCTGACTGTATTTTGCTGCACCCGTATTCTATCATACTTTATTAGCATGCAGGAGAAACTCTGAGATTCCTAATTGTAGGACAGCACTTGAAATGTTCGAGAAATCCCCAAGCTCCAAAATGAGAAATCCCAGTCATAAGTAAGACCCAGCACATACAGAAATATTCATACTGTAAAGAGACATCTTGCATTAGTATTGCCATTATTAATACACTTTCCTACTGCTGAGCTTTCATGTTCTGTATTGAGTAAAAAAAGAATCAATTACCAGTGCCACAACAAAACTTAGTCAAGAGGGTGCTGCAGTAATTGGATGAGGCTCTTCAACCCCTGAAGATGTTTGTTGTTCTACTAACATGGTAAAGGCAGTAAACAGCTTTTGTCATTCCTGATGCCTTGTCACAGGCAACAGATTAAAAATGCAGTTGCTTAACTATTTCACTACATAAACTTTAAATGTAATCCTCTTTTAGAAATGTCAGCAATATAAAGAGGAAGCAGCTAAAGGGAAGCAACATGATCCATCAATGTGCAGTAAGCATATCCCTCACCAGTGTTTAGTTGTGAATCATGATGAATATTACATCCATGGATTAAAGTCCTGATCTTACATAGTCATCTGCATAGAAAATGGGTCTGTTCAGGAGCTACATATTGTCTGTATAGACACTTACCTGGAACAAGAAAATCTTTTTAAGTTGGCTTTAGAAATCACCTTAGCTAAATTACTATAAAAGAAAAAAAGGCACATATTCTACAATAAGAATATTCACTTCAAGGGTGGGTACTCCTTGAAATGTTTATCTACCTAGGGCTGTGCTCCAGGTGCTAGTGCTGCAGTGAAATTGATTACTCTTTCCACACCTCACTGTGTATATGAAATGGCTCTTACAATGCCTTGGTTTGCTTTGCTCTATTGTGTTTTACATTACTTCACCATAGAGGAGCAGGAAGTATAGAGATAGTACTACAGGTGTTACATGTTATGGGTGTGTTGATTTCTACTTTTGAATCAAGCCACTGACTGAATTTCCTCCTCCTGTATGCTACAAGTAAAAAACCAAAACAAAACATCTATTTAAACATAAACACCAGTCTTACTTCCCCTATGTTTTGTAGATATTTGTGTTAAGGATCAAAAAGGAGGGAATATTCTGTAGCCTTCATAGAAATTCCTGACTGAGAAGCACCAATGAAGAACCAGTTGCATATGGCATTGTTTCAGTAAAAACTGTCATTTTTATAACCCACGCACTGTTGCCTGTATGTACTTTCTTTCCCTACTAGAAAATCAAGCAAGTCAGATGGAAAGAAGCGTTAAGACTTGAAATAGGTTAAGTTTACCTAGAAGTGCAGTTAAGTGTGCTCCAAGGGCAGGTCAGCAGAAGCTCTTCTTGCTTTCCAACCCAGAAGATCACAAGAGCATGTTGATGTACCTCAGTGCCAATGGTCTGGCTAAGGTGAAGCAAATCCTGCAGTGATTAATGTTTTTTTCCTGGTCTGTTTGCCTGAGCTCTGTAATTGAAAATTGCTAAAGCAGGTCATTTGAAGTATGTGTGGTATCTTAGGAACTATAACTTAATGATCATAAATTTGCATTACAAATGCTCTTTTAGCTCCTTACTTGGCATAAATTTTCAATCTGAACTGCTTATTAAGTATACCACAACTCACTCACCCTGTAATTACCACTGGCCTAATATCTGTTCATTTAAGTTCCATTTTCTTCTAGTTTTTATTCTCTATTCCCTTCTTTCGGATGCTTTTGATTTTATTTAAAAAAATCAAGTAGTGAGTTCCGATTTCTCATTCATTTTTCTGCAGTGAGGAAACAGAAAAACCCATATAGAAATTAGTAAACAATCAGCTAAAACATATCAAGGAAAGGTTTAACAAAGGACACTGTGGAAGGTGGAATAAATGGCAAAAATACATGAAAGACAGATGTCACCTTTTCAAATTCAGTGATGCTATACTTGCCTTCTTTAAAAAAAGCTTTCAGAGAAGTAAGACTGGTAATTTTAGTCTATTCAGTAGGTACAGCTATTAAGCATAAATTTTGAAGAAATTAAAGGCAACAGTGTTTGGAATGTTTACCATCAGCAGGTAAGATTATCAAGTTCCTGAATGTTCAAATACAAAACATTTAAGCTATGGCCAGATACTGCATTCAGGAGATTGAAAAGCAAAACTTTAATCAAGCTGAAAGATTTAAGATGTTTCAGTGAAATAGTTAAAAAGATGTACGTAAGCATTAAGTCATTAAAATGACTTAAGCCTTTTAATCTTCTCAAAGGCAGATTAGGCTACGTTTAAACAAAACACGACATGAAGTCTAGGTTTGGTTTTACACACTATGTATCCTTGGTACAGAATTCAGTATGTGTAGTTCTGAACACTGAGCTTCGTAAGATAGCATATATTCCTACAGTTCCCAAAATATACTTGCTATAGAGATCTTTCTAACAGCTATCTGCAAAAACCACTAATGACCCATCCTAATAATACATGTATTACTTCTACATTTTCAGGAAAAAGGAAAACTCTTTGAAGTCAGGTAAATGTTTGTGCTCATACCAAGTGCTGCCAGTACATGATTTCATTATTCCCTTTAAATTTTGATATTTTTGTAAGCTCCAATGGCAAATAAAAGTCCATGTAATACCAGTTTTCTTATACAATATGGGCATGTTATTACTTATTCCTTTGCAAAATTTGTGACTAAAGAAAAAGCCTTTCAGAATAATTCCTTAGCTCTATTGAATATGAAGAACAAAAAAATATAATTGTGAATAATGCACTTTTAAAAAATATCTGTAAATGTTTTCCATGGTGTTTTCATAACAATAAAACCTTTGCTTTTAAACCTTGCAGAACTAAGAACGCTTTAAAAAAACATAAGGTTTGGGATATAATTTTTGGTACCTTGATTACTGCACCACAAGTTGACAAAAAGCTGGGAATTAAGTCCTCATACTTGGCATCCTATTAAATGACATTTTAAAAGTAAATAGCCAAAAAAGCTATTATTAGGGAGAAAAAAGGAATCTAATTCTATGAAGAAGTTAAGTTATAAAGATTTGGTCCCTTTTAAAGTACTGTTGAAAAAGTTTAACATGGTACTTAGAAGAACTGTAGAACTTATTCTAAAAATTAGGTTAACACTGCAGTCCAGCATATATTCAACATCTTTAATTACTTTTTGCTCAATGGATTTATTCTTTTTCCAATTACAGCAGATGGATCAGGTACAGTTCTAGCATTAATTTCCCTATGGTTGTAACTTGCTTCATCTGCAGTAGAGATGAGGAACCACCAAATTCATATTCCAAGAAGAGAAGAGATCTTTAATGATGGCCAGAACCAGAGGACTCTGAAACAAAGACACAATTTAGAGTGTTGGAACAGTAGAGCAAATCAATTCAGGAATGTAGTGCAGGTCCTAGAATTGACAACTGTACTTACATCTGAGCACAAGAATTGGCTATTCAAATACAGCAATAACCTCAGAATGTATATGGAAGTAAACTTAGCAAATATTAAAAATCCTCTTTTGCAAGTTTTAAAGCACTATTACAGTCAAACACCCATTCTTCCTTGGTTTTGTTATGGTTCTTCCATAAGTGAGGTTTATTTACACTATTATTCTAAGCTTACTAGGCAGTATTTTCTCTAATTGCACGTTTCAAAATGCAAATAATGTTTGCATGTACAAATTCAACTGGGAGCAAATGGGTTCTCTCTCATGGTCCAAAAAGTGAACTGAGATACAGCAGTTCATAAAAAAGTAAATTCCAGTGTGACGTCAGAAGAAACTGTCCATAAATACCTAAACACTACTTTATAAAGATACAAAAATACAAATCCAAAACACAAGTTTATACTTTCTAGTTTCTTGACAGCTAAAATAGCAGGTACTCTTGAAAGTATGCTGATTTAAATAATTCCATTAAATGGTTGTTACTATTATTTAAAAAAATTCCTCACCCACACAGTCAAGATATAAAACTTCCATTCTACTCCTAGAACCTACACAAAAGACGATTTATGTGCAGATTCACAGATGTTTCTAGCTTACAAAATCATCAATACAACCAAAATTACTCATTTTGAAGTAGTCTTTAAACATTTGCTAAATCTGTAACTTAAGGCCCAAACTTATGTAATGTAAAATATTCTGAGCTAATTTTTACTGCACTCATTTAAAAATTACACCAAGGTATTAGATATCTAATACTTACTATTTCCTGCTGATTTTTTGCCTGAAAAAAAAAAGCAAAAAAAAAAAAAGCTGAACAATGACAGTTAAAAATATTTTTCCTGTTTACTTTTTATAGATGAATTTTAATTAGTTTTTTATTATTACTAGCTTAAACAAAAATTGTAAGTGTACAACATATACTTTCCATGGTACATCTCTGTAAACATTATACTGATTTTCAAAAGTTGTTTGTTTTTAATTAACCAAGACTCCATGCATTTAGAAATTATAAGCATCAAGACTACTACTACAATTCAAAAGAAATATCTACAGAATGCTACTATTTTACGTAATATATGGATATATATACACACAATATATGGATGTAAACTGAAGTGAAATGTTTGCTTTAAAATTTTCTTTTGTATTTTACATTCCCATTGTAATTGTTCACCTAAAATACTGATTTATGGTGATCAAAAATAAAATTCTTTGTAATGAAAATAGGTGTAAGAGAGTGTACAATCTCCATCTTTGGAAATACTCACTTAAACTATGAATAAGGTGATAAACAACCTGATGTAACTTTGACCTAACTGCTTTAAGCACTGGTTTGGACCAGGTGAGCTCAAGAGGTCCCCTCCAATCTAATTTATCCTAATTTATTCCATTATTTGCAAAATTGTTCCCCAAGTGCAGAAAGGGCTACAGCTATAAAAACTATTTTTACTTCCAAATAAAGCTTAGCATACAAGTTGCCATTTATCCAGTTTTTTTGGCCCTCAAAACCTGACACCAGGACATTTGTCTAAGTCATGAATTAAAGTAGCATGACACAAACACAAATTTGGAATAGTCTGTCCATTTTGAACTCTCCATGAAATAAAAGGTTAAAGCAAAAGTTAAATTTTTCCTTCCTCTCTACCTCAACTACTCATATTTACTAAATAGTCATTAATACTCATTAAGCTCAACTACTTATATCTACTTAAGCTTGTAAGTGCAGTGTATCAGTTTTGGAATGCTACACATTATTTGGACAAAGCTACAGAAATGCTGAGGTAATATCACTCAGCTGTTCCCACAGCAAGGGGTTCCTTCCTCTGTAAACTTTGTCTACAACTTAAAACACTTCATTGTTCATGACAGTCAGTAAAGGGTTTGACTTGGGATTTTTTTAACATAGCCTAAATTGACAAACAGGACCTTTAAGACACCATAAACTGTTGCACCCTTCTGCTTTAAGGGACCTGGCCCATTCAAATTCAGTATTTTTATATTAGATATCCTGTTTCTTTCTCTGAGAAAGTCATCCAGTGTCACCAAGTAACACACATTCTCATGTTCAGTGATGTAGATCACATTTTGAGGTGCCATCATCCTAAAATACACTTTCACAAGTTCATGTGAAAAAACCTTTTAAAAACTATTTATTTTCAAAATCTTGAGCAAGTAAGTTAGATCTGCATTTTAAAAATCAATTCCTACATTACCTGATCTTCATAATGTAGGCACAATTACACTGATATTTGAGTATTTTTGATAGTGGAACCTTCTACAATGAGCATTTAAAACATCTAAATTTTTATAGCAAAGACCTGGCCCTAAGTAAGAGTGTTAATTTCTTATTTGCTGGGTATCTTCAACGACTGATTTTTGTTAGGGGTATTCTCGTCTATAAACCTGATCTATAAGGTAACAGCTAATGAAGACTATAATGTGTAACTTACCCCCATATGAAATCTTGTAGTAGGCATAACTTGTTAATGCTATACCAACCCATATTTCTTGATAAACAGTGGAGAAGTAGAATTTCATGGGTCTCCATGACTTTGGAATCATGGCCTGCACCATCTGAAAATTATAAGAAGTTTTGTCATGTAAAGTTTTGCAGCTGTATTCTTACCTGCTGGATTTTTAACATACATACACTCCTGATACGTATCAGCAGCAGTTTACAGGTTAAAAAAAAAATCCCCAAGCATGCCAAAGTACTTATTCCAAGGCAAAGAAATGAAAATTCAGAGTTAAAGTTACAATTTATGGGCTAACACAAAAAAACAATATTAAAATTACAGCTGATTAAGGGGTTCAAAGATGAGTCAACAGAACATTTACAGAGCAGCAATAGCTAGACTTCTCTCTGCCTATCAGTGACAGCTTTTTCTTAATGTTTCTAGATTTCCTCAGGAGGAAGTCTCATTCCAGGTAAGCCAGAGAGGCTCCTTCCTTGCACTACCAATTTATCTTCCCTCCCTTGCAGCTGTCTCTCCCAGCATGGTAATTTCTACTCAAAATAGCAAAATAAATTATGTTAAGCTAATGAATTTATGCTTTATCATGACTATTTGACTTTCAAAATACACCCCAAGAGCAAGAAACCTGTCAGTGTTGGTGTTTTTTTTCCTTTCCATGTAGCTTTGTTAGACAAAGAGAAAAATTACAGGTTTTAAAATAAAGCTTATCCTAATTCCCATAAATGTTAGTTCACATTTGCACCACACTGCACTGAGATGCCCCATGTTCTACTGTCTTATGCACAGCACTTCACCCAACAGTCACTGTTTATGCTTATTACAACCCAATAAAGTGAGCTATGCACACATATAGACAGTGTACAGTAAACCAGAGACCGAGGAAAGAAAAGCAGAGTTAAACTTCTCTGAGGTAATGCTCCCTTGCTTGTCTGCTGTTACTAAATGTAAAAGCATCGTTTGGCAAGCCTCAAAGAGAAGAGGAACAAGGGCAGCCAGTGTCAAAACAACTGGAAAAATGTAGGTTCTTCTTAAAGAATGAACGCAACTTTGAAGCAATTAATGTGTAATTACGGACAAACCCACATTTATCTCTGTTTATGGACAGTCATTTCAATCATTTATTATTGTGGCAAAAGTTCCTGAAACACCTTTGTGCTTTCACCAACACTATTAAGGACACTGCTCACCTAAATTTCCACTGTTTGTAGTTTCAAATGAACAGTAGACTACAAACAGTCACTCTGCTATAGCAGAATATCAAGACATACTAACAAACAAGGACATTGAACAGAACAGGAAAGCAAGATTTCCCCACCGCTGCAAAACACAGGGAATAAACAGTGCTGTTTCCACTTAACACC
This sequence comes from Corvus moneduloides, assembly GCF_009650955.1. Classification (NCBI taxonomy): domain Eukaryota; kingdom Metazoa; phylum Chordata; class Aves; order Passeriformes; family Corvidae; genus Corvus; species Corvus moneduloides. The sequence continues at coordinate 9,670,190 of NC_045481.1, read as the reverse complement.
GTGCTAAAGCCCAGCAGAGACTTCTCCCCAAAGCCTGCACTGGCGCGACGTCGTTCTGTTTTTTTTTTTTTCTGAAATCTACCCGGAACAAGGCTGTATTTGCTGCCTCCTTGACCTCCCCGCCACAAGCCCCCCGCAGCCCGGGGCACCTGCGGCCCGCCCGAGGCCCGACCCGCTGCACGGGGTCGGGCGAGTAACGGCCAAGTTCCAGCGCCACGGGCCGCATTCCTTTTCTCCCTTCTTCCCTTCACACCTGAACCAGCGCTGCCCCCACCCGAGACACACCCGAGCGGTGCCCGCCAGGACCCGGCCGGGGCTCGCCGGGCCCGGACCCACCGTGCCAGGGGAGCGGCGAAGGTCACACTCGGGAAAAGGGACGGGTCCGCTGCCGCCGCGCGGTGCGCCGGGAACGGACGCGCGGCGAGCGGGGCCAGCAGCGCCCCCTATGGCCGCGGAGGACCAGAGCATCTCCGCGCCGCGGCGGTGCCGGCCCCGCTTCCTTCAGAATCGCGGAATAGGTCCGGCGGGAAGGGACCGCAGTGAGGCACCTGGTCCAACCTGCCTGCTCAGGCGGGGTCATCCCAGAGCACATGGCACAGGATTGTGTCCAGACAGTTCTTGAATATCTCGAGTGAGGGAGGCTCCACACCTTCTCTGGGCAACCAGTTCCAGTGCATGGTCACTGCACAGTGAAGTTCTTCCTCATGTTCAGGTGGAACTTCCTGGGCATCAGTTTCTACCAGTTGCCTCTTGTTCTATTGCTTGGCACCACCGAGAAGAGCCTGGCTCCATCCTCTTGCCACCCTCCCTTCAGACACCTATATATACTGATGAGGTCTCCTCTCAGTAGTCTCTTCTCGAGGCTGGACAGGCCCAGCTCCCTCAGCCTTTTCTCATAAGAGAGATGCTCCAGTCCCCCAGTCATTCTCTGTTTTCCTCCACTGGACTTGCTCCAGGAGCTCCACGTCCCTCTAGGACTGAGGAGCACAGAACTGGACACAAAACTCCACATTCACCTCTCCAAGCCTGAGCAGAGGGGCAGGATCACCTCCCTCGACCTACTAGCAGTGCTCTTCTAATGCAGATCTTCACCTCAGTCCTGCTTCCCAAGAACATGCACAGCAGGACAATGCCGGGAAGGGCTTCTGACAGTCTATGCAGTGTATCCCTTAGGGAAGAGCTTGTCCCGGAGGAGTGGGAGGCACCCGCTGGGCCGTATTTAGGAGATCTGCGGCACCCATATGCCTGGCAGGCTATTTCCTCCAGGTGCCGGGAAGGACTGGGTGACTGGAATTCCAGAGCTGTGCTCGGGCATTGTTCTGTGGGGTGAGGGGGGGAATGACCGCCCAGGCCTCCCATGGCTCTGAAAGGAAAGCAGAGCTCCGATCGTTTTTGTGTGTGTTAAAATGCTTTAGTGGGATCATAGACTGCATTTACTTTCCTACTGAGGGATTTGCATAATCTGCAGGTGTATACATTTGCTACATATGAGCTTTGTCACACAGGGCAAGACTTCTTGGATTTTACCTGGGGTTTTTTTGGATTTAATATAGGAATAACTTACAACTTATGTCGATGAAATACTACGTGTATCTCACCTATTTCATTTAGAACTTTCAAAACCGCTTGAAATTTTAGTGAGGAAAATCCTCTTCTTTAATTTACGATTTTGAGGCTGATACATTAAGCAGCCAGGGGCTCTAGTATCCTTATCTCTCTACATATACCCTAGATTTGTATTTACCTGACAGTAACAGTTCTAAAGCAGCCCAATACCTGCACTGGATCAGGTACTCAGTGTAGAGAAAATAAATCCGATTAGACAAAGTAAGGGGCTACCCTGTGTTTGTGTTGGTTTTCGTTATTTATTTGATTTAACAAATTACACACAGATGTTTGCAGTTATTTCAGACGAGGGGATGACCAGATGAAAGGGAAATTCAAGTGACACACGTTTATTTTAGCTCCTATTCTTCTTTTGAAATTTATCCAATAGGGATGACAGGCTTTAGTGTTCGACCGTCCAGTATACTTCTGGTCTGCGTCTGTATGTCCTGCCTTTCTAAGCAAGCCTTTAAAAAGTTTTGGGGGTCGGTTTAGAGGAATTCAGCCCGCAGCCACAGGTGAATTGGCTGGGAAGGGAGGGCAGATCCCAGCCGGGAGCGCTCCGGGCGGGGGCGGGGTCGGGCGGAGGGCGGGAAGGCGCGCACGTGCCGGGAAGGGCGCTGGCGCGGGACCGCGTGCCGGGAGCCGCCATCCGCCGCCATCCGCCGCCATCCGCCGCCATCCGCCGCCATCCGCCGCCATGCTGCGGAAACTCACCGAGAAGCAGAGCCGAGACTGGTTCACCATCGGCGGGGCCGTCAGCGCCGTCGAGCTCCTGGACCAGGAGGGGCGGCTCGGCCGCCCTGGCGCTTCCCCCCGCCACCCCGCACGGGAACCACTGACGGCTGCGGGGTGAGTGCGGGGCGCTCTGCTCTTGATGGCCTCCCTCTCTCAGCTGTGTGCCTGTGGCTTCGGTGTGCCGGGCATTCTCCAGAGTCAGGGCAGCCTCCTCTGGTTCCCCTGCTCTGCGTGGGCCCAGCATGTGCAGTTGTTGGATTCCAGCCTCACACCCCCGGTGGCGTTTGTGGTTGATGTATTTTTGTGCGTTTAATACTTAATGCTATTCTCTGATTTGCTATTTAGCTCTGTTGTCTCCATCATCATTAGGTGTGTTGCGTGTAGGGTTTGCTTTCTCTGAAGTGCATTAGCACTGGTGTGCAGCTGTACCTGGTCCTGTTGAAAAACTGTATTAGACTCAGTTTATTCTGATTCAGGTGCATTAACTTAAAATTTTATCAGTGGCAAGTGACAAATGAGATTCCCGAGTTCGTTGCTCTTGTGACCTAACTGAAGCATTTAAGTTACCAGAGTAAAGCAAGGCAGAGGTATATTGATATGTTGCTCCTTATGCATTACTCTCAGATGGCAGAGTTTACAGGCAACGAGAAGTGTATGTGTTTGCATAGCAGCCACGTACATTTAGTTTTTATTGGAGTCCGGATATTGAAATTCAAAAATTACTTTCCCCTCCTGAACGGTGCCTGGGCTGTGGCAGTGCATACTAATCTTGGTATTTAGGCCAGGTGTGGTAGTGTATCTGTGGTTGCCATAGAAAAGTGTTTTGTATGCACTTCCACATAGTAAAGTATTTTTTTGAAATGAGCTGGGTATACGCTCTAGAGTGAGTATTTTGGGTTTTATTTTTCCCTGTGTGATGCACAGCAGTAGAGGTTGCAGTATTTCAGGAACTCTCTTAAAAGGTGTACATAGGCATCTGAGAAAATGAACTTTTTGCATAACATCTTGCTATCAGGGAATCTGATATTTCAGCAGAGACTGTTTAGGCTATTGGTGTTAAAGTTACTTCTGTGAATGTGATTCCTCAACTCGGTATGCAAAAGGTGTTTGTGATTTCTCAGTCTTCATTTAGGTGACATTAGCATTTCTGTAGTACTTACGAAGTGTTTGACAAGAGATTCTTGGACCCAGCTGAGCACTAAGCCACAAAACCTATTTTGTACATTTCCCGTACACAGGAGAAATGAGCAAGATTCATCAAGCCTTGTGTGCCTAGGCAGAGGCAAATCTTTATTGGTTGGACAGATACCTCTTCCCACTCACGAGTATTAGCAGATAACCTAATTGTAAGTTTGGCAGTTGTGTTAGTAGGGAAAAATTATTTTTACAGGTTTGGGTTTTTTTTTCCCCCACGTCCAAGGGGGACAGAGGTGATATGCATCCTAAGTGACCTTGTGTAAGTGTGGACAGAATTTCTTACCGATAGCTATAAAATCTTTGAGCATAGGTGATGGGTGTATGTGTGTGCTGCCACAGAATGCAAGGAATCTCTATGAGAAGCTGTGTTTGCTTAGGTGTGTTTTGTTTCCATGCATATTTCTGTTTCACAGCTCTCTGTAATACAGGGAATGTGCTTACATTTAGAGTGTTTTTGCAAAACTTGAAGTCTCTGTAGGAGGTTTAGGTTCAAGTGGTTAGAAGGAAAGGAAATGCTTGTATTTTATTCACTGACTTCTTAAGAGTTAGAAGAGCTGAAAACAAAGTAATTTCTCCTTGTTTGTTGAGGCTGCTTGTAGCATAATTGTCTATTTCCTTCAGAATTCTTTATTTGTTTCTTGGGAAAGTCAAAACCAAAGTTATTCTGACTTTTTAAATACTTACTCGTATTTATTTGAAATTAGATTTACATTTACTGATGGAGACTTGTCTGCCTATCACTGTTGTCTGAATTTATACGTAAGAATGCATGGGTTTAATGCCAAATTGGTAATAACAGGTGTGTTATTGTACACAAGTGTGTGTATTAAGTAATATTTTACAAAAATGTTACTGCGATTGTTTAGTGGGATCTAAAAGCCTCATGTCTCCCTTAAAAAGAGATGTGGAATGTGTTCTCTTCCTTTACCAGTGATGCCTCATTTTCCAAGGCTTTTAAGATTATTTTGCTTCCTGAACTACCTCTAGAATAGCAGTGTTAATAATTGAGGTTGTTATGTAAAGGTAATAGAAATAGAAACCACAGAAATTGTGGCTGGAAGTTTGATCGTTAAATAGCTCATTGATTAACTTTTTAATTCCTTTGATTATGTGTGACTGAAAGAGAAGAAATTTAGATCCTTAAATCATTCCTTGTTATCAACACAATTGTGTTCACATTAAGACAGTTAAAGGCTTAAGTGTGGGAAAGGTGGTTATTCTTTCTTTTATTTCCTGCATTTCATAGGTGTACATTCTCCAAGTTAGCACCTTTTTGAAGCTAACTTATTTGGCTGGAAACACTGCATGCTGTTTGCTTTGCTTGACACTTGTGCAGGTGGGAGACACTGCTGTCCTTTGGAATTACTACCACTCACCTTTCTGTTACCAGAGTGGTTTGTGTTGGCTGCCTGCCTATTTCAGAAATACCTGCTGGCTCAGTGTATGGGACAATGTAGTTTCAGAACACCTCATGCAAATTGCATAGGGCATAAGTAAAAAATACTTAAAGAAGCAGTTGTAGAGTTCTTGGACAGTGATCTCCCACAGGGTAGTGGTGACTGGCCAGCAGTCTTACTCCTGTCTGATGTAGCTGATAGGGTAAGCATTAATCCTAGAAAATGGCTTGTCTCAGCTGGTGAGCTGAGGAACAGATTTTCTTGGCAGCATATTGCAGTAAACCTAAGAGATTTCTTTAAAATATGTTTAATATTTTTAGTTTGGCTTCTTGCTCTTACACCGTTGCTTCTTCTATGCTTTTCTGTGCTTTTTAACTAGAGTATATAACAATTTGGTCAGGAGGAAGTGCTTGTGCTCCACAAAATTACCCCCCCACATTTCAGTATTTGAAGAAATGGACAAAGTGAGGCCTTAGAGGATGGCATTTTCTCAGCTGGTGGATAATTTTTTTTCTCTACCTTGTGCAGTTTTCCTTTGCTTTCTCCTCCTCCTTTCCCCCCAAGTGTGGACACTAGAACTGGATGCAGTAGCCTCATTAAAACATCCATATAAAAGTAGATGAACCTTTTTGTGTATTTGCTTGGCATTGTATAGGGATTTAACATTGAATTAGCTATGATGCCTGGCTTTATTTTTAAACTATTATGCAGCAACTGCCTTTTACAATATGGTGTAGTGGATAGTCCTTGTTTCTGGACTTAGAAAACTGCACTTGCTCATGTTAAAGTGAAATTGAAGTTTACGAAGAATAAATGAGTTGTATCTGGGGTTATCTTGTGGAGTTGTTTTTGTTTGTTTTCTGTACCCATTTTTGGTGATCATTAAGGTAAGTGGATCTTCCATGGTACTGGCCTTCCATTTTCCATGAACTAAAATTTGTAAGCCTCGTTTTTAGAGGTTTTTTTTACCTATTTTCCAATAGAAAGCTGTGAGGATACCATTTTAAGAAATAAATTTAAGTGAATTGCCATTGCAGGAATCTTGCATATTTGACCTCTTAAAAGCTATCTGAAACCAGCATTATGGATGTTAATTCTTAGAGTAATACTAATTCTGCCAATGCCTTTTAAATACTGGGTACCTGTTAACCTCCTTCATGTAGAAAAGGTACTTGACATTTAATACTTGGGAGAGTTTCATCACTGAGGAAAAATCTTTGAATCCATTGCTGCCCTCATGCAGGGATTAGATTAGAACTTCAGGAGAAGAATCTCCAGCTCCTGGTGGTGCATCAGTAGGGCAAAGTTTAGAACAGGGGTTTTGTTATTAATCCACAAACTGACAACTGACAAGAAGAGGGCCAAAAGTTCGTAGCAGCTCTGAGTGCAGATTCAACGAGTTTGCACATGCTTTTGAAGCTTTGTGTATTTAGTTTATGGGAAGTGGAGGGACTAGTTACTTTTGGCATTGAGCTGCAGATTTTTTTTTTTTTTTAACCTGTTGGAAGTATTTTGCTCTAGTCCTCCAGTGCTTTGTCCTTCAGGTGAATGTAGGAGTTCTCATTGTTTTATCTTCTGTGTATATGATGTTTTACTTTCCTACATGAAATGTTCTCTGTATCATAAGCTTTTCAAAGGTTTTCTTAAACAGTGTTTTTAAAAAGATTTAAAGGTGTCTAGTAAAAGATTGTGCCGTTTGTTATCCACTTCATGTTGCATTATTAGTAAATTCTTTCTGGAGTGGGAGATACAGCTGTGGAGCGTAAGATGCCCTGAAGTTGTGTTACTAGCTCGATGAAATCTGAATGTCTTCTTCAGTATGTCTGAAGAAAATACCAGAAGAAGCAGTTTTGTTCATGAAATAGTGTAGTCTGTGCATTGGGCCATGTGAGTCTTGCCCATTTTTTTCTGATCAGGCAGACAGATTAAAAGGAAACACGGAGAAGAAGAGGTTATGTAAGACGTAAAAACGCATTACATACAGTGATGGGAGCACAATTGGAAATGTAGCCAACTGAGTTCTGGCATATGTTTTCTTTGATTTTCTGCTCTAATTGCCTGCTGTGACTGTGACTGCTACGTATGTGATTAATCTTGTAAAACTTTGTGTACCCCCAGTGATAGATAATAGCAGCTGAAAAACATTAAATTTTGTTATGTGTAAATTGAGAATGAACACCTTGTGTGTTGGAAATGATCTGTTGACTCCTTGGATAGTCTAGAGAAGTACCATCTGATTTGATCAAAATGTTGAAAGTTTAATGCAGAATTTGGATTTCAGAACAGCTTTCAATAAGTCAAATGAAAAATGGCTATTTGAAATTAAATAATTCAATAATTTTTTCAAGAATAGAGAGATAGTTGTTAAATGCTGTTAAGTATCTAGTAGTTTTGTTCAGTTGTCCACCTTGATATACTTGCATGTGCAAAGTATAGTTTAGAAAAAAAATATAGAAATAGTACCTGCAGCATGTTATATGTTCCATCCGTGTTTTCATGCAACTTATTCTTGACGTTAAGAAATAATTACTCAGCTCCAAAAAGTATTTACCAGTTTATTTGATACAACTGATAGTTATATTAAACCATTTCTTTTACACAGTATAAAGTTCCCATAGAGCCTAAAAGCTATGTGACAAACACAGAAGTTTTTGTCTAACACTGTGGATTGATGCTGTTTCAAAATATGGAAAGCAATCTTTTTTTGTTGTTTAAATACTTCTAGCTCTATGTGGCTAAAAATTAAGATGCTTCAGAGTTTTTTTCAGAAACATCTACATTTTTGATTAAAAGATGGCTTCAAACACAACAGCTCTAAGAAGCTATAACGATAAAAGGTGAGTTGATACTTAAAGTTACTGCATACTAGCTATTACAAAGGATTTTAATATCTGAACTTGGAATAAAAAGGGGAGCATGTCACATTTCTTACTCTTATGTGTCTGGATGGCAATTACAAGAAAGGAATGCGGGTGGCTACATAACTTTTTGAAAGTAACACAAACCAACTTAACTTGAGGGGTAGTAATAGGGTAGATTCCAGATTCTGTGAGAGAAGGTGGGAAACATGCTTTGTGTGTTTTTGTCGACATAACTTGAAACCGTGGGGATTTCATCTTTGTCCGACTTGTTGGAGCTGTTGCCATGCGGACTGAAATGTTCAGAGCAATTTGTATTCCATGCATCTATCAGCTGCTCTGCTTGGTTTTCTCTCTCAATGGTGGTAAGAAAATCTTTTAAAACCTGCTTGAATATGTAGACTATTTCCCAGGGTAAAACATCATTTTCTGCCAAAACTTCACGAAATCTAGAAACAAACAAAAATTGAAATCTAATCATTGGCACTGAAAACTTTTCTTCTCTGCTCATTTGGGGGTGGGGGAGGAGGAAGTGACTGCATTCTGGTGTCACTTTTTCCTTGCTGCCACATTTCCCCACTCACCTCCCCCAGAAGATTGTAAGAGGAAAAGAGCTCTTGACAATGCACTGGCTGTGCTCCAGCTATTGTGGATTGAAAATGGTTGTGATTGGGTAGGCTTTTTTTTTTTTTTTTTTTTTTTTTTTTGGGTCCATCTGGGTAACTTGATTTAAACTGACTTTGCCCTTAGGTATATTCTGGGCTTTAAAAGGTAAATGGACTTATTCTGTCGTTTCTGAGTTCCCAGAAAATGAACCTAAAATGCAGGGATAGGAGAATTTTTTTTTATAAAATGTGTGGAGGGATTTTTTTTTAAAATTTAGTAATTTACAGTGATTTTCTAGTTTTTAGGAGCTTTCTGGTATTGTGGGCAGCAAGGCTGGATTTCTGCCTAGTAGTGCAATGCATTAGTCCTTTTATTTGATTTTTAGTTGCTGGGTTGCTATTTAATAAATAATAGGGATAAGAAACAGGAAAAACTGGAAGCATCGAAAGGTCATATGAGATTTCCTTTGTTTGGATTAGACCAGGAAAATCCTGATTTAAAACTTCCTTCAAGTGCAACATATTAAAGTGATGATGTAATTTCTAAAACACCTGTAAAAATGCGCTCCAGTTGCTGGTCATTGCCGCTTTTGAAGACCAGAGCCAAATACAAACTTTGATTAGGTAGAGAAACATCTTACTTGTGATAGAGAGTTCAGAGTCAGGGAAATACAAAACAATTACCTGCTGAGAACAGTTCCTGTTTGGCAAGGCTGGATTTGTGAGCACAGAACTTCGAGCTGCCGTTGCTCAGTAGCTGGAATTGTTGCTTGAGGGTTTTGGTTCTTGAGCCAGTTGTAATCCATGCCCGTTTTCTGGACTTTCTGTTCATTTTCAATCTCTTGCACTAGTCTTTCACGCTCTTTCAGGTGCCATTTCAACTCCCTCAATAGGGTTTTTGTAACTACTTCTGATCCAGGACATCTTGTGGGTTTGCAGGAATCAGTTTTTGACCATTTCATCCAGCCGAAAAGTGGCATTTTTAGGCTGTAAGGGGAGAGGAAAAAAATGAGTTTTGCTTGTGTGTGTCCAACTGATTTAGTTCTTTTTACCTGTAGACTTCCTTCTTAGGAACTGAATGTTTGAATGAAACTTTTTTATGATCGTAAAATAGTTCGCTGTACAAAATCACCAGGCCATAATGAAATACGACAAGCCTTACACACCTTATAATTTTTCCTGTCTCTTTTCTGAGTTAACATACTATGTGAAATTTACAGCATTTGAAAGGGTATATCTATCGTCTTGGAAATATTTCATATTTTATCTTGAGAGTATATATGATTAAAAAAAAACCCAAACAAAACCAAAAAACACCAGGGAAAAACCCCACAAACCCCATCAAACAAACTAACAAAAAATGCCCCCAAACCCCACAAAAAACCCAATCAAATAAGAGCACTCCCTCCCAACGAAACACAAAGCCCCAAACCTCCGAAATTTGAAGTTACACATACATTTAAAAATGAAATTAATTAATTGATAGTTAAGTACTGGAACTTTGCAAGATCTGGTTTTACAACGTAGGTATCAATTTTTATTTTAAATATTTTAATTAAATTATTGTTCACATAATCTGGAAACAGAAATCTGGTAGAATAGACTTCTAAATTGCAGTTTGTAAGAAATCATGCACACACAAGCATGCAAATTGGAATAAAATAACATAAATTACCTCTGCAATTGTCTGTCAACAGTGTTGTTTCAGGTGAGTTTGCTTGAAGGTCTCTTATTCTAGCATATCCCGTTTGCAGGTTGTTAGTACTGCTGGAAGAAAACAAGGGGTTTTTTTCTCTTTTTCCTTTTTTTTTGTTTTTTTTTCATTTACTCAAACTGTGCTCAGAAAAAATTACTTTCTGTACTGAATATGGCAGTTTAAGCTTTTCTGCTTTTAAGGTTCTTTTTCATCCTCTGTACTGGAGAGAAGCAGTAATCCATTTAACCTAACATGGTCTCTTAAATACTTCCTACCAAGTCCATTAAGATCTCCTACCTTTGAATTGAATTCTGCCGATGGCAGCAGTTTGAAAAAAGATGGTAACAATTTCAAATGCTTGTTGCTAAATCCATCCAAATGTATTGTTGGCAGTGAGATGAATAATGATAGTCTGAAGCAGCTACAGACGTGCTTGTAGCTAAAGTTAAGGCTGTCGTATGATGTGATGCTTGGCTGTGCATAGCTGTAGGTCACAGTTTAGAGCTGTATTTTTATGCCCGTAGAGTGCTAAAAATAACTATGTTGCTTTTATCATCAAACTAAACTTTCAGGCCATTGAGATGCTGGAAGACTTATCTCCCATTAGAGGGGGATCAAGCTGTTCTGCTGTCATTTTTAAACAGCTAAGAATAGTTTTTCTCTAGTAAAGATCATCTAAAGCTTTTGTTAAGTGAGTGTTGACAGAAAAGATGTATTTGACAGTTGCTCAGGATTTTGTCGCTACATTAAATGCTTCTTCAGATGAATTTCATCAATCTCATGGTTCTATACTTTTTCATTACTGTGCATAGCTGTTAGCATTTTTAATTAACATTTCAAATGTGTTTAAAGAAGCCAGGCTGTAACACCTGCAGTGTGCCATGAAAGACACGTTAATCTAATTAAAGGAATAGAATGATAAGGAGATGCAAATTGAGGTCAAACTGATGTAAAAAGCCCAGAATTGTAAGTCTTACCATAGACATTGCTTCTCTCTGAACTGGCTGTCAGCTGCCTGCTCCCTCTTTCCTTGATGAATATTTTGAGCATATCCATTTTTAAGGTTCATTCTCGGGGATGGCACTGTGCACGCCAAAGGTCGCTGAAGGAGCCATTTTCCGTTCCAGTTATCCGGTCTCTTCCTATTAATCTAAACAGTAGCCATGGTTTAAGAAATGCTGCCTTTCTTCCCCTTGTTCTAATGACTGTCTTTGCTTCTCCTAAGTGTTTTTCATTCTTACCTTTTTCCCCTCCGCTGGTGTGTTGAACTGTTGGGAGAACAAAGGTTCTCTAAATTTGTTCTAGATGTCATACAACATAAAGGATGACGTGTATGGCTGTTATTAAAGCTGATACTACTTATACATTGGAAAAATTCAAATGTCAGTATTAATCGTCTTCAACTGGAAGGTTTTCACATTGCATTGTATGTGGTACTATGAAAAAGGAAGGGAGCTAGGTTTATGATGACAGAACTGTCCTGACAGATTTTCAGATGAAATTAAAATGCTCCTTGCCACCTCCTTTACAGCACAGTTAACATGTCACCACTTTTTTCCACTGTATCAATCTGCAAGTAAACTGCTGTACAGTGTAAAACCATTACAGCATCTTTGTAAATTAGAGATGCCTACTGGAAGGTGTGCAGAGTAATTAAATGAGAAACCTACAACTTAATCTTTGGTTACATCGTTGAAGATTCAAGGCAGGATCCTGAGGGTTGTGTTTATCTTTCAATTGGTAGGAGAGCATTGAAGCTGAAAATTTGTATTGCTTCTACTTTTGTATGCAATTCAGGTGTGTATTCAGGAAAAGATGACTGCTCGTGTGGGGCTGGCACTGGAAACTGGACCTCAAATGTACAGCAGTAGTTTATGCCGTTTCTATCCATGGTTATCTCCTGGAAGCTTTTTTAAGAGTTAAAATTCTACCCAGCTGTCCCTAAATGTATTTGTGGATCTGCAGTGCTGTGTCAGGGTGGAAGTTTTGCCTTGACTTAGGCTGATAAGTGGGTCTGTTCCCTGAAGGCACTGTGGAGTTTGTCTTTATTAGTAACTTAGTTAATAATGTCTTAGTGCCCAGCTCTGAGCGTCCTCAGTCAGAATAACAAGTGTTCCCTGGTGCATATGCAGAACAGCTCCTATAGTCATGTGCTGGGTTTATTCTGTTATTTTCTTTTACCCTGAATATAAATTACACTCAGTTCCGTTTACTCCTTGATTTTCCAAGGTATATTTAGGGAGTCTGTTATTAATTCTTAATTTGTCTGAGGTGAAAGAATTGTCAGTGTGGTGTTAGTACCTGTCATGTTAAAAGAATTCCTCCAAAGGTGGTGTTTGCACCCATGGTGATGGGTGTGTTCTGGGTATGGTTTGTACTGAAGAGCTGCAACCAAACCCAGCATTGCTGGGAGAACGCTCATTTTCAAAGTGATTTTGTTCTGCCATGTGGGTGGCTTGGTGTGCAGGGATGTTTCATGGGAGTGCAGGTATGGTTCATGGCTCTATTAACCTGAAAATATCTGGTACTCAAAATCTCATCTGTTCAAGTAATTCCTCTTTTGTCTTTTCCTGTTTGATATCACAGATGTAAGGGGGAACTTGACAATTAAGATGTAACTTAGAAATACTGGTTGCTTTTAATTTTTTTAAAGTTAAAATTTCTGTCAAGTTTTATGTTGAAGGCATAGCACAGCTACAGAGTAAAGATATTTTTGTACACTTAGGACGTGAGTACAACAGACAACATACAGATTTAAATAGTTGAAACTTACCACAGGGATATAGAGAATGCATGTTTTGGGGGTGCTGAATATGCCTGAATTTTGACTTCTTTGGTGCAAAAGCAAAGCATAACTCCAAAGGAGTGCGTTAAGAATGACAGTGGGGTGGTTTTGTGAATATTTGCAGGACATTAGCCTTTGAAATGAGTGAATTCTTACTTGAAAATCATCGTGACTATCTCTACCATCTACGTTGAGAAGATGTGGCTGTTTCTTGGCTAGAAAGAAATGACACAAGATGTTTATTTTACCCTGTCTGCTGCTTTTTTAAATACCTTGAAGGCTTTTTCTAAAAAAAACCCCAAAAACCCACAAAGTAAAATAATGCTTTTAACAGAGGAAACTTAAATATTTACATGATGTGTGATTAAATAAGTTGTACATTCTGAATATGACCTTTCAACACTACAGTAATGAGTAACTTACTGTAATAATGCAGAAGGCATATTCCTGAAACAGGCTTATCATGCTTGCAAATCTGCTACTCACAAAGAATAAATGTTCTCTAGGGATCAGCTGTTTTTCCAAGTGTAGTGTTTTCTTATGAACAACTATCGCTCCAATTGTATTCTGGGAGAAAAAAGCTGCAAATTAAAGTCAGCTCTGAGTACAGCAAGAAGACTAGTCATAAGACATGTGCCTCAACGTCACATACACAAAGTTCCTAAACTGACAACCAGGTCCTGTTATAAAAAAGGCAGTCTAGTTAAACCTGGGGCTGCTGCTGTGCCTGTCTTTAAGGTCTAGGAATTCAGTACTTACTTGTGCTGACGTGGCTGTTGGACAACACACTTTTTTTTTTTTTTTTTTTTTTTTTTGACACAGCCAGTTTGGGAAGTTGGTGCTGAACAGCAGTTTGTTCAAAACCAGCTCCATTTAACCAAATATTATACTGAGGTGAGCATCCAGGCATGATAAATGGTGAGAAGAGTTGGAGGAGAAGCTTCTTACTCTTTTCTTTGGAAAATTTTATGGCATCTGTACCGTCTGAGATGTTATTGGCTCTTCTAGTTGAAAGGGACAAGAAGTACAGCTCTCTTTATGAATGAGGCATATGTCACAGACTGCGTGACACTGAGAAATTATTATCCTAATTCTTACTTGACCAAAAGTGCTGATAGCAGGTCATAATCATTGCTGCCTAGCTAACATTTCAACACCCTGGTGTAGTGTTACGTGTTCCATAATTCTTTCTTATTATCTTTTGCTAATAATCATATACTGTGTTTTGCTGCCATAGATTTTGTCTGAAGGGCTGGTGATTCTTGTGGGTTAAGCTCCGTAGACACCTCAGCACCACAGAGCCCCTCACTTACACTTTGCTCCCCCTCAGTGGAATAGGGGATGAGGAATGGAACAGAGAAAGAAAAAGAAAAACTTGGGTTCAATATAAAAGCTGTTTTAAGAAGTGGAACAAGAGAGAAAAACAAAAAAAGTGATGCAGAGGCAGCCACACATCACCTCTCATGGGCAGACCAGTGTCCAGCCAAGTTATGAACAATAGATGGCAAACTGAACTGAAACCCCACTCTTTTCCCTTTTTGTTGGTGAGCATGACACTACATGCATCTTTCTGGTTTGTTTGTGTTGCCTTCCTGGTTATGCCCCCTCCCAAACCCTTGTGCACCCTCCAGCCTATTTATGGGGCAGGGGAAGGTACAGTGTAAGAAACAGCGAGGTCCTTGATGCTGTGCAAATGCTGTTCAGCAGTAACGAAGACATTTGTTTTCAGAAGTGCTGATTTAGTCACAATTTTAAAACACAGCATCATGAAAGTGCTATGAAGAAAATAACCCTATCCCAGCCAGCTCCAGAACAGTTACAAAGAAAGGTTACCAATGCTCCCATCATCTGAGCAGAGAGAGATTTCATAATATAATTTATCCATAGCTAGCAGGTTGGATGGTTTCCTTCCATTTATAAGTGCAGCACCACTCTTTGGGTTTAATCAACTTTGTAGGGTATTTTCTTTTGATTTGACAGAACAATTTGCTCAGGCTGTTTTGGGCTGCAGACAGATGGTGAGTCTACTTCCTCTGATCACTTCAGACAGCATTTGACTACTGCTTTTGGTTTTTTAACAGTTATGAGCATAATTTGCCGTAAGTCTACACAAGAAGCCTCCTGGTAAGACTCCACATTTGGTCCTTTGCTGTGACAGTGAAGAACAGAATAATTTTCTTTTAGCAGTGTTAACTGACAGAAGTTTGAGTAAGCTATCATTGCACTTCTGGTGCTGAGATGAATAAAACCAGGACATGTTTGAAGCTGATTTCTTCCAGTTGGACTGTGTAACGTTAATGTCTCTGGTGCTGATGACACTTCACTAATAGGCAGGGGAGTTTTAGGCATCAATTTGAAATTGAGGCTATCCTGCTTTTAATACTAATCTTCAGGAGCATTCTTCTAAATTCAGAGCAGTCTCTTACTTGCATTTTATTTTTCTCAGAGATTTATTTAATCTGGATTTTACCAAGTTGGTGACCAAATGCAGAAAGAGAAGTCCATCAGCAGCTCATCTAGAAGAGTCCAGTTCTTTGAAGCCCAGCAATTCATCCTACTGACAGAATCCGGGAGCAGAAGACAGTTAATTTGAGGATTTGGGCTGTTTCATCCTGGCCTTTGTGCTTGTTATGTTTCTTGGATTTTAACTGTGAATAAGGTGCAGAGTTACTGGTTTGATATATGTGAAGTATTTTTGAGTTGTTGAGTTTCCATAGTCTATCCAATTCCAAACATTTGCATTTGAGTTTTTCGGGATTCCACAGTTGTTTTAGTGCTCTTGCCCCCCCCACTCCCCAGCCTACTTAAGGTTTTAAAACAGGCAATCTGAATAACACCTGTGAGTAAGAACAGTGCAAGCCTTTTAAAATGCTTATATATGGAGACTTTGTCACTAAATCTAGCAAATTACATTTTAGAACAGCTCTCTTACTGGGAAAAACCTCTGCACCTTACTGATTCGTAGATTCTTGAAATAATATATAGTGACTTTGTGAAATCTGTATTTTAGTTTTTAATAGGTTACATTTATTCTGAATTCTATTAATTCAGTCTGTTTTTGTGGCTGAAACATGGCTTTTGAATGACAGTACGTGATTTCATTGAAGTTAGTGTATTTCTGCAGGTAGGACTGATCTTTTGTATAGAAAACCAACTTCCAATTAAAAGGAAAGTAATTTTTAATATGTCCTTCAGTAAACCCAGTGGAAGGTTATTTACTGTCATGGCAAATGTTCAGTTATGTAAAGTGTCACATTACTTTAGTTTCAGAAGAGAAGCTTTGAAACAGTCTACTGTATATATCTTACTAAAATTGTACGGCAAAATACTGCTCTGTATGTTACAAGGTTAAGTGTTTTTTTCAAGTGATTTCCCCCCTCCCCAAAGATCTGTAAATAGGTGGGCAGTTCGTG